>NC_085842.1:27313920-27644490 GCF_035594765.1 Anolis carolinensis | reverse complement strand
TAGCAGTCAAAATGGAATCATGGTACTATGTCTATGTATAGCCAGCCCTACGCATTCACTGATGTCAGTAGCACAGGACTCCGTAAAAATTGCAAACAAAGAAATTGCTGGGCTGTCTTGAAACAGCATTCGAGGGCAAAGGGAACCCCTAATATCCATTTCATTTCAGCTTATTTTTGTAAAATAAATGTGGAAGAGGAAAGGCTACATGAAGACAGCTAAAGAGCTCTGGCAGCCTGACGGTTATATGATTTACATCCCTGCTCCAGAGGAAGCTGGCCACAGCTGTCATACCCTCCAACTGTCCCAATGTGGCAGGGACAATCTCAATTAACCCTGTATCACTCTACTTTCCAAGTTGCTTTTTAAATACCCAAGGGCTCTTCGACACAGCCATATAACCCAAAATATCAAGGCAGATAACCCACAATATCTGCTTTGAACTGTATTGTCTGAGTCTACACTTGCCATATAATCCAGTTCAATGTGGATTTTATGCAGTGGTGTGGAAGGGGCCCTAGTTTCCCTCTCTTATCATCCTTGCCCCCTTCTTCTTCCGCTTACTTCAGTTTCTGCAAACTGAATTCAAAGTACACAGAAGTACTCTGCACTCTTAGCTCAGCAGTGAGGAGAGGAGGAGGAGGCAGAATCTTGTCCTTTCCAGTAGACTCCAGCAAAAGCAAAGTGCTGCAGCATTTCCTAGCTTGTGGGTTCTTTCTCATCAGTAACTTTTGTTATCTTGATCATACTCCAATGCTCTTTGGTTTCACATGCCCCATGAGTGAACTATTCATGAGTGAAACTTTGGAGAGTATGGACTACTAGATTCCTTCCCTTGGCTCTCTCTCTGATTCTCAATCTCTCTCAGGTCCCTTCCACACAGCTACATAAAATCCAAATTGAATTGGATTATATGGCCATGTGGACTCAGATCAAAGCAGATTCTGTGGATTATCTGCATTGATATTCTGAGTTATATGGCTGTGTGGAAGGCCCAACAGATAGTCGGAGAGATAGAACTTAACTACGTAATGCTTTTGTGACCCAAGCGGCTAAACTCCCTGACCCTTATGTAATGTCATAGTGCAGGAGGCTGAGGCATTGTTCTTGAACTGCATCACAGCATTACTGCAGGAAACCTGGCTCACAGAACCCTTCCACACAGTCATATAACCCAGAATATCAAGGCAGAAAATGCCACAATATCTGCTTTGAACTGGGTTATCTGAGTCCACACTGACATATATTCCAATTCAAAGCAGATAATGTGGGGTTTTATTGAGCTGTGTGGAAAGGCCGTAGAGTTGGAAAAGACCCCATTCCAACCTCATTCTGCCATGTAGGAATGCACTATGAAATCACTCCCAACAGATGACCATCCAGGCTCCAGAGAAGGAGACTCCATCACGTTCTCAGGCAGTAGTATATTTTACTGTCCGACAGCTCTTAATGCCAGGATATTTTTTCAATGAATGTTTAGGTGGACTGCAATTTCAATCCATTGCTCCATGCCTTAGACTCTACAGCAAAAGAAAACAAGTCTATCCCCTCCTCAATAGGAGATCCTTTCAAATATTGAAACATGGCTATCATGTCCTCTCAATTTTTCCTTTTCCAGACTAAACATACCCAGTTCCCCAATCTGCACATCCTTTCAAATATTGAAACATGCCTATCATGTCCACTCTCAATCTTCCCATCTCCAGACTAAACATACCCAGCTCCCCAACCTGCTCTTCATAGGGCTTGGTTTCCAAACCACTGACCACTTTGATTTCCTTTCTCTGGACATGTTCCCACCTGCCAGTATTCCTCCTGAATTGTTGTGCTGACAATTGGACACAGTAATCCAACTGAGGTCAGACCTAGATTCACCATGATAGAGTTCAGCAAGCTTGAAGAGACCCTAAAGCAGTGGTTCTCAACTTGTGGGTCCCCAAATGTTTTGGTCTTCATCTCCCAGAAATCCTAACAGCTGGTAAACTGGCTGGGATTTCTAGGAGTTGTAGGCCAATACACCTGGGGACCCACAGGTTTAGAGCCACTGCCCTAAAGGCCATCCAGTCTAACCCACTGCCTTGCAGGAATGAAGAATCCGGTGACGCCTAACATGACCACCCAGCCTCGGTTTAGAAACCTCCAGATAAGAGACTGAAACATACTCCAAGGCAGTATTCTTTAGAAAAATCTTGCAAAGGCAATCCTGGAGCTAGACCTACCCAAACGGTGCTCTCAAATACCCTGAATTAAAAGAAAAACTCAGGTTGTTTGATTGTGTATTGGACTGGATGACCCTTATGGTCTCTTCCAACTCTGACTCTGTGCCAATGGGAAGGAAAGACACACCTTTAAGAAGCGAAATTCCCTTTCAGTGTGGGTATACTTCTTACAGAGAAAGTGAAGGATCTAAGTGGATGCCTGTCTCATTTTTCTGCAGTGGGATTGAGGGCATGGGCAGACCGGAGGGGATGTGGGGGCCTAGAGCAGTTCCTTCTGTGGCCATCTAATCCGGCCCCCCACCTCCATGCTCTGTGGGAGGCTTGCCCCATTAACCAAAGCTCCTTACCGAGGGGGGAACTCGGATGAGAGCAGTTGGGTAAGAGGATTGGTCGTCTCTATGGCTGGGGAGACAGGATCAGGAGTGCTAAACCCCTGGCCGTATGGTGCCCCGACTGAGCTCCCTCCAGGCCTGGCAGGGGGAGGGAAAAGAGAGGGAGAGTGCATTGACAGGATAGAAAAGGAAGCTTGGCTCTTGATGTTCTCATTTTTTCCTTTTTCTGATTTTGCCCCCCTCCAGTCCCAGCCCCCCTTCTGTCATGTCACAAGATGGAACACTTTCTTTCCTGTTGAGAAGTGGAAATGTTTCTGCTTCAAGTCACTTTCTCTGAAACATTTCCTGTGATCCTTTCGATGACTGACTGATTAAAATGACCTTTTAAAAACGGTTTTAGTGGCTGGATTTTAAATGGTTTTCACACTGGCTAGAGTACTATTCTATTTGTGGATTTGGTTGATTTTTAATGGTTGCATGTTTCTGGTTTTGTGACAACTCTGTTCTGAAATTTCTAATTAATTGATTAGCATAGAAAAGCCTGGCTGCTTCCTGCCTCAGGGAATTCTTTGTTGGGAAGTGTTAGCTGGCCCTGATTGTTTCTTATCTGGAATTCCCTTGTTTTTTTTTAGTGTTTTAGATTTACTGTCCTGATTTTAGAGGTTTTTAAATACTGGTAGCCAGACTGTGTTCATTTTCATGGTTTCTTCCTTTCTGCAGCCATGCAGTCATGCTGGCCACATGACCTTGGAGGAGTCTATGGACAATGCTGGCTCTTCGGCTTAGAAATGGAGATGAGCACCAACCCCCAGAGTTAGAAATGACTGGACTTAACGTCAGGGGAAACCTTTACCTTTACCTTTCCTTTCTGCTGAAATTGTCCACATGCTTGTGGATTTTCTGAAGGAACTAGCGGAAGTTATTTCAGAACCACTGGCAATTATCTTCGAGAGTTCTTGGAAAACGGGAGAAGTCCCAGCAGATTGGAGGAGGGCGAATGTGGTCCCTATCTTCAAGAAGGGAAAAAAGAACGTCCCAAACAATTACCGTCCGGTCAGCCTCACATCAATACCAGGCAAAATTCTGGAAAAGATCATTAAGGAAGTGGTCTGCGAACACTTAGAAACAAATGCGGTCATTGCTAATAGTCAACACGGATTTACCAAAAACAAGTCATGCCAGACTAATCTGATCTCTTTTTTCGATAGAGTTACGAGTTGGGTCGATACAGGGAATGCTGTGGATGTAGCCTACCTGGATTTCAGTAAGGCCTTCGACAAAGTCCCCCACGACCTTCTGGCAAACAAACTAGTAAAATGTGGGCTAGACAAAACTACAGTTAGGTGGATCTGTAATTGGCTAAGCGAACGAACCCAAAGGGTGCTCACCAATGCGTCGTCTTCATCATGGAAAGAAGTGACAAGTGGAGTGCCGCAGGGCTCCGTCCTGGGCCCGGTTCTGTTCAACATCTTTATTAACGACTTAGACGAAGGGTTAGAAGGCACGATCATCAAGTTTGCAGACGACACCAAACTGGGAGGGATAGCTAACACACCAGAAGACAGGAGCAGAATTCAAAACGATCTTGACAGACTAGAGAGATGGGCCGAAACTAACAAAATGAAGTTCAACAGGGACAAATGCAAGATACTTCACTTCGGCAGAAAAAATGGAATGCAAAGATACAGAATGGGGGACGCCTGGCTTGACAGCAGTGTGTGCGAAAAAGACCTTGGAGTCCTCGTGGACAACAAGTTAAACATGAGCCAACAATGTGATGCGGCTGCTAAAAAAGCCAATGGGATTCTGGCCTGCATCAATAGGGGAATAGCGTCTAGATCCAGGGAAGTTATGCTCCCCCTCTATTCTGCCTTGGTCAGACCACACCTGGAATACTGTGTCCAATTTTGGGCACCACAGTTGAAGGGAGATGTTGACAAGCTGGAAAGTGTCCCGAGGAGGGCGACTAAAATGATTAAGGGTCTGGAGAACAAGCCCTATGAGGAGCGGCTTAAAGAGCTGGGCATGTTTAGCCTGCAGAAGAGAAGGCTGAGAGGAGACATGATAGCCATGTACAAATACGTGAAGGGAAGTCATAGGGAAGAGGGAGCAAGCTTGTTTTCTGCTGCCCTGCAGACTAGGACACGGAACAATGGCTTCAAACTACAGGAAAGGAGATTCCACCTGAACATCAGGAAGAACTTCCTCACTGTGAGAGCTGTTCGACAGTGGAACTCTCTCCCCGGGGCTGTGGTGGAGGCTCCTTCCTTGGAGGCTTTTAAGCAGAGGCTGGATGGCCATCTGTCGGGGGTGCTTTGAATGCGATTTCCTGCTTCTTAGCAGGGGTTTGGACTAGATGGCCCATGTGGTCTCTTCCAACTCTACTATTCTATGATTCTATGATTCTATGATTCATGACTTCTCTCTGTAGTCTGACATGGTGGTTGTTAGAGTGGTCCAGCATTTCTGTGCTCTCAAAAAAAATGTTTTTCGTGTCAGGAGCAACTTGAGTCGCTTCTGGAGTGAGAGAATTGGCCGTCTGCAAGGACGTTGCCCAGGGGACGCCTGGATGTTTTTGATGTTTTACCATCCTTGTGGGAGGCTTCTCTCATGTCCCCGCATGGAGCTGGAGCTGATAGAGGGAGCTCATCCGCACTCTCCCCAGGTGGGATTCGAACCTGTCAGCCTTCAGGTCAGCAACCCAACCTTCAAGTAACTTGGTCCACTACGCCATCTGGGGGCTCCTACTCTCAAATAATAATATGCTATGGGTTGTTGTATATTTTCCGGGCGGTATGGCCATGTTCCAGAAGTCTTCTCTCCTGACATTTCGCCCACATCTATGGCAGGCATCCTCAGAGGTTGTGAGGTACCATAGATGTGGGCAAAACGTCAGGAGAGAATACTTATGGAACATGGCCATACAGCCCGGAAAACATACAACAACCCTGTGATCCCGGCCATGAAAGCCTTCAACAACACAATAATATGCTATGTTCAAGTTGGTTCATCAGGTGCTCTGCTGTGGCTGATTTCTCTGGTTGAATTAGTTGAATTAGGAGCAAGATGATTTTTGCACTTTGAATTCACTTTGCATCCATTAAAGTAAAGAAAAAGGAGGAATGTGGGAGGAGAGAGAAACATTATAAAATCAGCTGAAAAAGCAGGATGAAAGAGGATCAGAACTGCCCCTTCGAAATAAAGTCAATCGGAAGGTATGCTGATGCTTAATGTATCCTGATTAAGGACATCACCAAGAACTTTACTCTTATAACATCAACAAAGCCCTTCCACTGACATCATAGAAGATCAAACCCAGGCCTTGGATTTTTGGTGCTGAAACTTCAGAACCCTATGAGTGGTGTATGAATCTAGAATGCAGAAAACAACATGCTCAGCAGAAAAGGGAAGAGCACCATGGAAAGGTGCAAAAAATCCCAAGGACAAAAAAGCGAGATATAAACATCTGTAATTAATGCATTTAATACTCATTGGGTACTGTTTATAATAGGCATGGGAAAACATTAGCCCTCTAGGAGTTTTGGATTTCCAACTCCCACAATTTCTAACAGCCAGTAGGCTGTTAGGAATTATGGGAGTTAAAGTCCAAAACATCTGGATGGCTGAAGTTTGCCCATGCCTGGTTTATAGTTTCTTCCCAACCTCACTTCTAAGTCAAAGATGCTGGACTTCTTTCCCAAAGAACCCAGCAACCATAGAATCACGGAATCACCTCAAAGATCATCCATTTGGCCCAAGACCTGACTGTTTCAGAAAATGCTGAGGGGATGTTGTCCCATAACACCTGGAGACCACCAGGTGTGTTATGACATTCTTAGAATGTGGCCATTTAGTATGTTTGTTATATTTCAGTGGTTCTCAAGCTGGGATCCCCAGATGTTTTTGGCCTTCAACTCCCAGAAATCCTAACAGCTGGTAAACTGGATGGGATTTCTGGGAGTTGTAGGCCAAAAACATCTGGAGACCCTAGGTTGAGAACCACTGTTATATTTTAATGGCCTAAATTCCGTAAAAGCACCAGGTCCTGGTGATCTTGGAAGCAAAGTCAGGTCAGCCCTGGTTAGTGCTTGGATGGAGACTACCAACAAAGGCCAGGAGTCTATACTTCAGAGGAGTTAAATGGCATACTCCTTTGAGTCTTCCTTGCCTAAGAAAGGTATGGGACCATCATAAGTCAACTTGAAATCACATACACTCACACCCACATGTAACATTTCCCACCTTTTCCTCAGTCTTGGAACTCAAGGCATCTAACAAGAAAGACTGCAGACAAAAACATCATTTAAAGTAAAACTATCTGTAGCATTACTAAGTAGTGAGCCAATTGTTATGGGGGTTTGAGTGTTGGAAAAGAACTCCAGGTAACCAGAGTTGAAATCCCAGTTTAGCAACTGAAATCCACTGGGTGGTCTTGGGCAAGTCACACACTCCCAGACTTAATGGAAGGCAATGGGCAAACCCACAGGAATACATCTTGCCAATCCAGTGATATATCTGCCTTTGTTGTTGTTGTGTGACTTCAGGTCATTTCTAGCTTATGGTGACCCAAAGGCAACCCTGCCACTGTGTTTTCTGTTTTCTGTTTTCATGGACAATTGGGGAATTGAACCCTGGTTCCTAAAGTTATAGTCCAATACCAAAACGCCTTGCTGAGTTCTGCCTTAAAGATGACAATGATATAAGCTGGTAACTACTTGAAGCCACACAACTATAACACGATTTTTGTTGCCAGGTTATAAATGTCATTTCCTAATTGGATCTATCATGAAAACATGGGAAAAGTTTATTAAATTGCAAAAATGTTGTTTTTGTGGGACATCCTGCAGTGCATTTTGTTATAGTTTTTCTATGAATATCTCATAGACTCAACCAATTCAACATAACTTTTGGCAGCTACAAAAAATGAAGTTTCTGAAGTATAAGAACTACTGTCAAAGTAAGTAAAAGGTAAAGGTTTCCCTTGACATTAAGTCTAGTTGTATCCGACTCCAGGGGGTGGTGCTCATCTCCATTTCTAAACTGAAGAGCTGGTGTTGTCTGTAGACATCTCCTAGGTCATGTGGCCAGCATGACTGCAAGGAGGGCTATTACCTTCCTGCAGAAGCGGTACCTATTGATCTACTCACATTTGCATGGCTTTGAACTCCTAGGTTTGAACTGCTAGGGCCCGGGCTGTGGTGCAGGCTGTTGAGCAGCCAGCTGCAGCCAGCTGCAACAAATCACTCTGACCAAGAGGTCACGAGTTTGAGGCCAACTCAGAGCCTGCGTTTGTCTTCTGTCTTTGTTCTATGTTAAGGCATTGAATGTTTGCCTTATATGTGTAATGTGATCCGCCCTGAGTCCCCTTCGGGGTGAGAAGGGCGGAATATAAATACTGTAAATAAATAATTAAATAAATAGGTTGGTAGAAGCTGGGCCTAATAGTGGGAGCTCATCCCGCTCTCTGGATTCAAACCGCCGACCTTTTGGTCAGCAAATTCAGTAGCTCAGCGGTTTAACCCGCTGTGCCATCAGGGGACCTGTCAAAGTAAGTGCTGCACAGTTAAACAGGAAATAACACTTTCAACCCTGGACCAGAATTTTTTTTTTTTTACATAGTGCAATTAAAAATATTTTAACAGTCTATAATAAAATATATAAAACAGTACAGGAGACTATGAAAAGTTTACCCTCCAAAATAATGTTTCCTACTGTAACAAGACAGCCTCCACTGGCCACTCAAATGATACCAAGGAGGAGTCATTCTAGCTTCTAGTGGAGTCATTCTAGCTTCTAGTGGAGCCTCTGGTGGTCTAGGGGATAAAAGCCTCGTGACTTGAAGGTTGGGTTGCTGACCTGAAAGCTGCCAGGTTCAAATCCCACCCGGGGAGAGTGTGGATGAGCTCCCTCTTTCAGCTCCAGCTCCATGCGGGGACATGAGAGAAGCCTCCCACAAGGATGGTAAAACATCAAAACATCTGGGCATCCCTTGGGTAATGTCCTTGTAGACGGCCAATTCTCTCACTTCAGAAGCAACTCCGGTTGCTCCTGACACACACAAAAAGAAGCTTCTCTAGAAGGAAAGCCACCACCTTAGGAGCATAGGAGCCACCACCAGGAAGGACCTATGAAGTCTACACCAGATCCCACTTCTTTTGTAAATAATAAAAATATTCCAGTTCCCAAACTCATGTATTCCAACTCATTCCACCCTCCTTCTCAGAAAACCAAGGAATCTTGGTTTGGATCCACGCCCAAAATCCCTGTCACCCAACTGGGCCTTTTGCTGTCTCACTTACGTATCCGACTCAGGTTCTTCATGGACTGCGAGGTGCTGCGTCCCCTTTCTGTCTGCCCACCTCTGGTCCCTTCTCCGGCGGCCTTCTCAGCTTCTTCCTCCTCTTCTTCGGCCCGAAGGAGGGCAATTCTCAAGCCGGCCACCAGGCGGGGGAAGCTTAAATACCCCCCGCAGGGCTCTGCCACCTGCTGGAGGGCTTGGAGCACCCCGGATGGGAGCTGGCATCTCTCTTTGTCTCCGTGAGGGGTCACACCGGAGTCCCTTCGTCCCCACCGGCTCTCGATTTCTGAGATGTGGACAGTCCCGCTCCGCTGGTCATCCAAGATTTCGAAGAGGGTCCGGAGGCTGCGGAGAAAAGGACGAGGCAGGCGTGTGCCCCGGACGGGAGGGGGGTCTTCTGGGGTGGAGGGAAGGGATGAGGTCACCAGGCCCCCAGAAGTCATTGGAAAGAGGGGCTTCAAGGGGTATCTTGGCAATGAAAGATGGATTCTTTGAGATCTGTAGGGATTTGGAAGTCAGGATGCCCCAAGTTTCTCCAGTAAGGGAGTTAGGAGAGAGTAGTGGAGAAAGCTGGACTGGCTGCCCAAGCACTAATGAAGCAGCAGCGCAGTGAAAGTCAAGACCTCTTGGTCAGGGTTGGATGGGGGAGCCTTAGAGGCGAACTGGGACACCAGGGCTGCTCTGGGAGGGGACTGGGCTACTGGGTCAAAGTCAAAGGCCTGGACATGAGGCGAAAGGAGGATGGCCGGGTCTCTCTGTCTGGCGGCTGTGCGGCCAGGGCTGCTCTGGTGCTCTTTGCTGAGGTCTCTCTCGTTTGTCCGAGTTGGATTCTCTGATCGAGGGAGATTGGCCAAGCTGGTCCAGGCAGGGGGAGGCAGCTGGGCCTGGAATCATGTGACCCATCTCAGATAATCACCCTGGACGCCAGATGATTAGCGGCTCTGTCTAACGAGGTGGCTTCCCCTCTGGGGAAGGGAGGGGGAAAGAGAGAGAGATTGAAAGGGAGATTGAGAGAGAGAGAGAGAGACATTTCTCCCTGGTGAGCAACTAAACTCAGAATCCCTACAGGGTCAGAGAGGTCAACCAATTTCCTTTCCTTGCTTGTTTCCTTCTTTCCTTCCCTCCTTCATCTTCATTCTCTCTTTTTTTTCTTTCATCCTTTCCATCTGAATTTTTTAAATGTACTTTTTGCTTATAGTCTCATAATTCCTGTCATATACAGCTAGTCTTCATCCATATTCATGGATCAACCATCCAAGATTGAAAAACCGGAAAGGAAACCTTGATTTTGCCATTTCATAAAGGAATAGTATATTGAGGCCACGGTGGCACAGCAGATTTAACTGCTAAGCTGCAGCACTTGCTAACCAGAAGGATGGCAGATCGAATCCGTGGGATGGGATGAGCTCCTACTGTTAACCCCAGCTTCTGCCAATCTAGCAGTTTGAAGACATGTAAATGTGAGTAGAGCAGTAGGTACCACTTCAGTGGGAAGGTAACGGCACTCCATGCAGTCATGCCGACCACATGACCTTGGATGTGTCTATGGACAAAGTTGGCTTTTCGGCTTGGAAACTGAAATGAGCACCAAACCCCAGAGTCAGACTTGACTAGACTTATTGTCGGGGAAAACATTTATCTTTACCTTAAAAGGGATAGTATTTCACTATGCTATCTGAGGCTTGAGCATTCATAGATTTTGATATCCATGGAGAGTCCTGGAACTAAACCCCAGTAGATACTACGGACACACTGTAATTATGGATTATGTCAAAAGGACTGTTTATAGCTGTGGTTCTCAACCTTCCTAATGCCACAACCCTTTAATACAGTTCTTCATGTTGTGGTGACCCCCAACCATAAAATTATTTTCATTGCTACTTTGCAACTTCAATTTTGCTACTGTTATGAATCGTAATGTAAATATCTGATATGCAGGATGTAATTTCATTCACTGGACCAAATTTGGCACAAATACCCAATATGCCCAAATTTGAATACTGGTGGGGTTGGGGGTGGGATTGATGTGTCATTTGGGAGTTGTAGCTGCTGGGACTTATAGTTCACCTACAATCAAAGAGCATTCTGAATTCCATGAACCAATGTGTTTTCTGATGGTCTTTGGCAACCCTTCTGACACCCCCTTGTGACACCCCCCGATGGGTCCCAACCCCCAGGTTGAGAAATGCTGGTTTATAGCATAGTTGTTCTTTTCACCACTCATGGTCGAGTTTACACGTTGAGTAGTTTATATGTTAAGCTTAAATCCAGTTACTATAGACCCCTTAAGCAAGGTGATGAATGGTAAGTCAGCACTAGAAAGATGGGAGAAAACATATTTTACATTCACCAGATGTTCATTGTTATTGTTTTTGTGTGCCTTCAATACATTTCCAATGTAGGATGGCCCTAAGGCAAACCTACCACAGGATTTTATTGGCAAGATTTGTTCAGGTGGAGACATTTCTGACCAAGCAACATGATGATCTTGTATGATCAAGACAGTGAATGATATTAGGAAGGCAACTTGCTGATGAAAAAGTCGGCAGTTTGAATCTGGGGAGCAAGGTGAGCTCCCTCTGTTAGCCCCAGCTTCTGCCAACCTAGCAGTTCAAAAACATGCAAATGTGAGTAAATCAATAGGTACCACTCAGGTGAGAAGGTAACGGTGCTCCATGCCAGCCACATGACCTTGGGGGTGTCTACAGATAATGCCGTCTCTTTGGCTTAGAAATGGAGATGAGCACCAACCCCCAGAGTTGGACACGACTAGATTTAATGACGGGAGAAACCTTTACCTACCTTAACCCCTGCTACATTTACTGAGGCACCTTCTACTAACATATAATGCATTTTGAAACTACATTACATGATCAATGTAGATGGATCTGAGTACAAACCACATTTGTACTTGGAACTCATTTTGCAACAATTAAGTAAAAGAATGACAAAGGGAGGAGAGGTTAGTGGAAAAGAGAAACTTGGACATCTTAAAAGCAACTGAAAAAATGGGATGACAGAGGATTAACATGGATTATCCCTGACAAATGGGGAAAATCGAATATAGATGTTAAAATCTGCTTTGTTGTAGGCAATTTGCCATTGCAATAACACCATGAAGGAGTGTGGGTTGGGAGATGGAAAAGATAACCATGAGATGGTAGCTTGTCTGTCATTTACTCTTCCACTCAGCCATTCTGTTTATCACTCACTTTTCTCCCGATATGATTTGATATAAGGGACATCATTTCATTTTGTCATTTTGCCATAGTGGGACTTTCGCATCCACAGATTTCGGTATCTATGGGGGATCCTTGTCAACCCCCACAACCCTTTCCTGCTATTTTCATCTTGGTTTAAATTTAGAAAGAAGTCTGTGTTTGATACAGCAAGCTCATGTTCCACCTTGTGGCCAGTGGCAGAAATGTTTCCATAAGACATAGCTGGACAGGTGTGTGTTTGGAGAGATTCAGAGCTGCTCAGGTGCTGTATGTCCTGATTTATTTTTTCATTGGTGAAAGAGGAACCAAGCATGATTTATGATGTGGAACCTTTGAGCCTCCAAATGTTGTTGGCCAGCTTCCACAATTACTGAACTGTTGAGGACATATAGAAAATGGAATCCAAGTTTGGAGAGCCATTACTTTTCCACTACTGGTTGGGAATCATGTGGCCTTACAAATAGTGTCAAAGAATGCAGGGAAGTTCATTTCAATAATATCATGATTTTCATTCTCATGTGCAAACAAATACAAGCATTGTTTTCATGTTTTACACTGTTGTCTTTGATGGTTTGATTGTAGTACTGTACTTAAAAGTGGAAAAGGTTTGACATAAATATTTGAAATAAACATTCCATAATAATATGGTATCATTCTGTTTATTTAATGGGTTGCTGTGAGTTTTCCGGGCTGTGGCCATGTTCCAGAAGCACTCTCCCCTGACGTTTCACACACATCTATAGCAGGCATCCTCGGAGATTGGAAACTAGGCAAGTGGGGTTTATATATCTGTGGAAAGTCTAGGTTGGGAGAAAGAACTTTTGTCTGTTTGAGGCAAGTGTGAATGTTGCAATTGGCCAGCTTGATTAGCATTGAATAGCCTTGCTTCAAAGCTTGGCTGCTTCCTGCCTAGGAGAATCCTTTGTTGGGGTGTCAGCTGGTCCTGATTATTTCCTGTCTGGAATTCCATTGATTTCTGAGTGTTGTTCTTTATTTACTGTTCTGATTTTAGAGTTTTTAATACTGGCAACCAAATTTTGTTCATTTTCGTGATTTCTCCTTTTTGTTGAAATTCTCCACATGCTTGTGGATTTCAATGGCTTCTCTATGTAGTCTGACCTGGTGGTTGTTGGAACACAGCATTTCTGTGTTCTCAAATAATATGCAGTGTCCAGGTTGGTTCCTCAAGTGCTCTGCTATGGCTGACTTCTCTGGTTGAGTTAGTCTGCAGTGCCTTTTATGTTCCTTGATTCCTGTTTGGGCAATGCTGCATTTGGTGGTCCCTATGTAGACTTGTCCACAGCTGCATGGTATATGGTTGACTCCTGCAGAGGCGAGAGGATCCCTCTTGTCCTTTTGTTGAACGCAGCATTTGTTGGATTTTCTTAGTCGGTCTTTAGATTGTTTGTACATTGTGTTGCTTCATCAGGAGGAGGAGCTCTCACTCCATTTTTTCTTAAATGTATTAAATAATTAACATAAAACAAGCAACTCCTTGCAAATATTAGGGGCCTTCAGCAGGAATCATATAAGTTTAACTTTGCATGTTCTAGCAATACTTCATTTGTTTCTACTCTCTATGTTGGCCTTTTTTCCTCCCTGGTCTGCCATCACTTCATTTCTTTCTTTAGCTTGGCTTTTGGGGTCACAGTGGGGGGGGGGGGGAGATAGTGGCAGCTGCAGAATAGAGCCTGAAGCCTTGGACCCCATTTACTAATCTTTCCAGGCGTAGAGAAAAAGAGAGGAGAGGATATGATAGCTAACAGAACAGATGGTGCATGGGATTGCTGCTCTTGTTTTAATTTTCTGATCATAGTATTTGTATTTGTGTGTGTGTGTGTGTGTGTGTGTGTAAGCACCAAATCCCATCTGATCTTGGAGGCTAAAGAGAGGCAGCCCTGGTTAGTACCTGGATGGGAGACTACCAACAAATACCAGGCTCTATTTCAGTGGAAGGAACTGGCAAAACTACCTCAGGGTATTTGTTGCAAAAGAAAACTCTGAATGTGTTGTCAAAGGCCTTCATGGCCATCACAGTGTTGTTGTGTGTTTTCCAGGCTGTATGGCCATGTTCCAGAAGTATTCTCAGAGGATGCCTGCCATAGATGTGGGCGAAACGTCAGGAGAGAATACTTCTGGAACATGGCCATATAGCCCAGAAAACTCTGAAATTCATGGTCTTCCATAAGTCAATAGAAGATACACACTAGAGACCCTAGTTGAACATCTCTCTGTGTGTGATAGAGATAAGATGTCACTTCTCCTTCTCTTAGGGTGCATTTGCATCGTAGATTTAATACAGTTTGGAGATGAGCACCAACCTCCAGAGTCAGACACGACAAAACTTAATGTCAAGGGAAAACCTTTACCTTTATCTTGCACTGCCATACAACCCAGTTCAAAGCAGATAATCTGGATTTTATATGGCAGAGTAGAATGGCCACAGATGTTGGTTGGCACTATGTTTGTGAGATGTTGGAGGTTATCCATTTGAGGGACTCTAACTTTGACCTGATGATAGTGGGGCAGGCACTCACTCTATGGGGTTCAGAGCTTAGTGTCATTTTGATCTTGGGTATTGTGTTCACTTCTGGTTTTTTTTGTTGCGGAGTTGTCCTGCCAGTATCCAGGGTGGATCCTTTGAATGACTGGATCAAAAGGGCAGGGTGTGTGTATGTGGGTGTTTCAACTTTATTAACAGATCGTCTTTCATTGTTTACATGATAGAGAGTAACAGGGAGAGCGAGAATTACAAGAGGTGATCTCGTAATTTTCTGGTGTGACCTGACCACACCATTTGTATTAATGCCATAGTATTATTGAGTGCATTTAAAAGGAAGAGGAGGAGGAGAGGCAGAAGAAGATGAGGAGGAAAAAGAGGAAGGAAGAGGAGCGGGAAACTATGTTGGCAAACAGGGGGAGAAATCTCAATTTATATTAGAAACATTTTTATCAAGGTAATGGAAAGGTCACCTTTGCAGTCTTTGCTTTTGAGGATTTGATGATTCACAGATTTGATTTAAAATGTTCTCTCTACGAATCTCAAGGCCTCCAATGTGACCCTATGGTCAACTTTCTTGAGTCAGGCTGGAATAACTAGGCATTTCTAGAGAGACCCTCTCTATTGGACTATCCAGGTCCTCCAATGCAATTCAGTGTTCAGCTTCCTGCAGAAGTTGAACAAACACAGTCATGCAGGAAGACCTAAAAATGCCTAGAGAGATGTTTCCTCAGGTATAAAAAATAGGGGTATTTTGAGTTGCTGTGAGCTTTCCAGGCTGTATGGCCATGTTCCAGTAGCATTCTCTCCTGACGTTTCACCCACATTTATTGCAGGCATCCTCAGAGGTTGTGAGGTCTTTTGAAAACTAGGCAGCTGAGGTTTATATATCTGTGGAAGGTCCAGGGTGGGAGAAAGAACTCTTGTCTGTTTGAGGCAAATGTGAATGTTACAATTGGCCACCTTGGTTAGCATTGAATGGCCTTGCAGCTTCAAAGCCTGTCTGCATCCTGTCTGTGGAAATCCTTTGTTGAGAAGTGTTGGCTGGCCCTGATTGTTTCCTGTCCGGAATTCCTGGGGTTTTTTTTTAATGTTATTCTTTATTTACTATCCTGATTCTAAAGTTTTTTTTAGTACTGGTAGCCAGTTTTTGTTCCTTTTCATGGTTTTCTCCTTTCTGTTGAAATTGTCCACATGCTTGTGGATTTCAATGGCTTCTCTTTGTAGTCTGAGATGGCGGTTGTTAGAGTCGTCCAGCATTTCTGTGTTCTCAAATAATAGACTGTGTCCAGGTTGGTTCATCAAGTGCTCTGCTATGGCTGACTTCTCTGGTTGAATTAGTCTGTGGACCTTCCACAGATATATAAACCCTACTTGCTTATTTTCCAACAGACCTCACAACCTCTGAGGATGCCTGCCATAGATGTGGGTGGGTGATGGGTGAAACACCAGGAGAGAATGCTTCTGGAACATGGCCATACAGCCTGGAAAACTCATAGCAGTCCAGTGATTCTGGCCATGAAATTCTTCGACAACACAAAAGGTTTTTTAATTTGTATTTTTCACTTTCATAGGGGAGCCTGTGGCCCTAACCCCAGCAAATGTGGAGAGATGACTATAACACCTCACTACTACAAGGCAGAGAGAGATGGCAAATTTTGTTATCCAGTTTTAAGTAATTGACAAATTATTCTAAATATTTATCATTTTAGGAGTTGGGTTTAATATTTCCTTGCCCAAGCTAGTGAGCTAGTAAGGGGTTTTCAGTGGTAGCTCCAGTTTCCCTGAAAACTCTGCACAGAAGCATGATTTTCACACTTTTAATCGGATGTTATATTGCTTGAAATCTGCTATAAACCTTTTCTAAAAGCTGGAGCCAAAATATTAAATAAATAAAATAATCTTATTTTATTATTAATTTATTGCATTTCTATACTGCTTTTCTCACCCCTGCGGGGACTCAAAGCAGTTCACAACATAATCAATGGCAAAATTCAATGCCTCACATGTATAAAACATCACATATCAAACCGACAACATATTAACAATAGATTAAAAACCATTAAAACTATAAAATGATGACAACAATCACAGACCCAACATAAAACATTTAAACATTGCATTGATCCCAGAGCATATTTAGCTATTTCCATATTTGCAGATTTCTGTTGTCTGTCAGATTTAGGACTGCCTCTTCCAAAAGTTACAGGGCCACAAAGGATGAGATGAAATAACCATCTCAGTCAATGAATTTTGGGCAAAAAGACTTCCTGATCTATTTTTAAAGTTTATTGGTTCCAACCGACCTACTCGGTCAATTTTAAATTATGAATTTTAAACTGACTTTTTTCTTGGACTAAATTATTATAATGTGTGTTTTAATCTTATTTCTATGTATTTTAATTGGTTTAATATTTTTATCTTTTGTATTGTAATTATGGGTGTATCTGCACTCTAGAATTGATGCAGTTTGATACCACTTTCACAAACATGGTTCTATGCTATGGAACCTAAGGGAGTTGTGATTTGGTGAGGCATCAGGATTCTTTGGCAGAAAAGACTCAAAACCTTATCAAACTACAGGATAAGGATTCCCAGGATTCCATAGCATTGATCCAAGGCAGTTAAAGTGGAGCGAAACTGCATTAATTCTGGACTGTAGACCAATGGTCCTCAACCTGTGGGTCCCCAGGTGTTTTGGCCTACAACTCCCAGAAATCCCAGCCAGTTTACCAGCTGTTAGGATTTCTGGGAATTGAAGGCCAAAACATCTGGGGACCCACAGATTGAGAATCACTGGTGTAGATGAACCATATGCTGTACCCTGTTTCAAGCCCTAGGTAGAGGCAGGTAAGAAATAAAATTATTAGTAGTATTACTACTACCACTACTGGCCAACACACATTTTAGTGCCTGAAATGTTAGACCTGTGTCTGGGTCTATTTGAATTGCTGATTCTAAAACTGGGAACTGGGACCAGTTTTCCCCTATTAGCTTTAGTTTTTGAGATACAGAACATATGCCATCTACCAGTTGCCATCTGCTCACCCATAGAAAACCATGATAACTATATCTAAGAAATTAGAGCTAATGAGGTCTCAGCAGTGCAATTTTTTGAATCAGTCCCCAAATAACCCCAGGAACAGGCATAAAAACCAAGACACTGAGGAAAAGATGTTTTGGACTGGGCTGTATAACAAATTGTTGTTGTTATTGTTTGTCTATAAATAACAGTTTGAAAGCAGTAGTAAAAAATACAGGTTGAATTATAAAAATCAAATGTGACAACTGTAATACTATCACAAAAAAATAAAACATTGCTTAAAAACACAGCAAATCACCAAAATTGAACAGAGGATTAAAAAGCCTGAGAGAATAAAACGATCCGTGCTGGCGCCGACAAGATAACAAAGCAGGTGCCAAGCAGAGATATAAATAGAAATGTGAATCCCCATTGATATTGTGGCCCATTAGTCATGCCAGCCTATTCAAATACAGTGGGACCAGAGACAAAGCTGTGCTGCAAAGTTCAGATAGGCAGCGGCAAACACTTTGTTTGTTCCTGGTTGCCTTAGCAAAGTGGGATGTGTCCCTCTCCCTTTGAAAGTCAATAGGAGGCTTTGTTTTCCCATTCATGACATCACAGGTGACTCTGATTGGCTAGGTATGCCGTGATGTCACATTGGTCTCGACATCATCCCTGATTGTCTGACACCAGCCAATGGATAAAATCCTTTTCCACTGGAAAACAAATATTTATTCTTGAGAGCAGGTGATGAACTGGAGGATAGCCATAAACTGGGAGGAAAGGGGGTTTTCAGGAGAGGAGCCTTTTGTTAGTTTCCAAAACTTGCACAGTAAAACCGAAGCCTTATAAAAATTCAGTACAGTAGTGCTATGCATTGCACATTCAAAGCATTGGAATAGGGATGATTCTGCACTGTAGAATCAATGCAGTTTGAGAATGCCATGCTCAAGGCTATGGAAACCTGGGAGTTGTAGCTTTTTGAAGGCTTCAGCCTTCTCTGCCAAAGAATACACTGAAACATAAGCCCCAAGATTCCATAGCATTCAGCCCTGACAGTTAAAGTGATGTCAAACTGTATTAAATGTACAGTGTAGATGCACCCAACCACTCAATGCTACAAAGAAGGAGCAGAACAGAACTAGGGCATCCCTCGGTGGTGCTGATTCTCTCTTTCCTTCCCCTCTTCTTTCTCCTTGTTCTAACAACAGCTGAGACATGTTTTTCTCAATATCTTCCTGTACATGAAACAATGGGGAAAGAATAACTACAACCAGCAGTTCTTTGAAAACCTGGCCTGGAATAATTTCTTTGGATTTTTTTCTTTCTGCACTTTTGTGCCTCCTAGTGTCATGTTGAGGTTTTGTTTCATTAATTGCCTTTCAAGTTAATATCACAGTGACCTCCAAGGGTGTACTAAGAGCTTTCCAAGCATTTCATGTTGGAGACAGACTCTTTAGACATTCATCATTTCACGATACAGTGATTCAGTTTTACTAACAAACGGGAAGTTAAACCCAAATGAACGAACCCAAAGGGTGCTCACCAATGCTTCCTCTTCATCCTGGAAAGAAGTCATGAGCGGAGTGCCATAAGCAGGGTTCTGTCCTGGGCCCGGTTCAGTTCAACATCTTTATTAATGACTTAGATGAAGGGTTAGAAGGCACGATCATCAAGTTTGCAGACGACACCAAATTAGGAGGGATAGCCAATACTCCAGAAGACAGGAGCAGAATTCAAAATGATTTTAACAAATTAGTTACATGATTGGACAAAACTAACAAAAGGAAAGTCAACAGGGACAAATGCAAGATACTCCACTTAGGCAGAAAAAAATGAAATGCAAAGATACAGAATGGGGGATGCCTGGCTCGACAGCAGTACGTATGAAAAAGATCTTGGAGTCCTCGTGGGGAACAAGTTAAACATGAGCCAACAATGTGATGCAGTGGCAAAAAAAAAAAAGCCAATGGAATTTTGGCTTGCATAAATAGGAGTCTAGTGTCTAGATCCAGGGAAGTCATGCTACCCCTCTTTGCTGCCTTGGTCAGATCACACCTGGAATCACACTGTGTCCAGTTTCTGGGCACCACAATCGAAGGGAGATGTTGACAAGCTGGAATGTGTCTAGAGGAGGGCAACTAAAATGATCAAGGGTCTGGAGAACAAGCCCTATGAGGAGAGGGTTAAAGCTGGACATGTTTAACCTGCAGACGAGAAGGCTGAGAGGAGACATGATAAGGGCCATGTATATGTGAGGGGAAATCATAGGGAGGAGGGAGAAGGCTTGTTTTCTGCTGCCCTGGAGACTAGGACACGGAACAACGGCTTAAAACTACAGGAAAGGAGATTCCACCTGAATATTAGGAAGAACTTCCTCACTGTGAGAGCTGTTCAGCAGTGGAACTCTCTTCCCTGGAGTGTGATTCAGGTTCCTTTGGCTTGTAAACAGGCTGGATGGCCATCTGTCGGGGTTACTTTGAATGTGTTTTTCCTGCTTCTTGGCAGGAGGTTGGACTGGATGGCCCACGAGATCTCTTCCAACTCTACGATTCTATGATTCTATGAAAACAACACTTTATCAGAGAAATAGACACATCTATAAATGGTTATATTGAAATGTATAGGGGCACAATATATCTCATGAGAACCTTTCATTTATATATATTTAAAATATAAGATTTATGGCTTACTTCACATAGACTCAGGTTTCTCATGGTGAAGTCTCTTTCTCTGGACATTTTTCAACAGGGACTGGATGGCCGTCTATTAGGGATAATTTGATTGTGCTTTTCCTGAGTGGTAGAATAGGGTTGGACTCGATGGCCCTTGGGGTTTCTTCAAATTATATGATTCTATGTTATGTTCCTGTGACACATCTACACACTGCAGCTGACACAGTGATGAATCAAGACACACTTTTGGAAACTTCTGTAGAATGAATACAATTTGACACAGTTTTTTATGGCCATGGCTCAATACTATGGGATCATAACTTGTAGTTTGGTGAAACACCAGGAATATTTGGAAAACAAGCAAAAGACATTGTGAAACAACAACTCCAGGATTCCATAGTACTGAGTCATGGCAGTTAAGGTGGTGCCAAAGTACATTCCACAGTGTAGTTCAGGCATGGGCAAACTTTGGTCCTCCAGATGTTTTGGACTTCAACTCCCAAAATTCCTAACAGCCTCAGGCCCCTTCCTTTTTCCCCTTAGCTGCTTAGGACAGCGCACCAAACTTTCCAAAGGCAGAGCATGAGGCCAAATACTCCCCTAGAGATACCTGATCCATGTAGAAGCCTCCATCCAGTAGTTCTTATTATTTAATGTGAATTAGGAGAAAGCAAGAAGCCACCTTTCAGTAGTCTCACCTGTAGCCACAGTATCTGGTATGTAATCTCTTCCCTGGCATAATTTATTTCAAATTATCATAAACAAAATGTTTATGTGTAAAATGTGTAAAATTGGCAAAGAAATGCTAAAGCTGGATTTAAAACCATTGCATATATTACCGTGTTTCCCCAAAAATAAGACAGTGTCTTATATTAATTTTTGCTCCCAAAGATGCTCTAGGTCTTATTTTCAGGGGATGTCTTATTTTTCCATGAAGAAGAATTCACATTTATTGTTGAACAAAAAAATTGAACATTTATTATATACTGTACAGTAGTTGTCATCACAAACCAGCATAACCAGACAAACTGAATCCTATCAAAAAAATTATTGTTACTACCATTATTTCTATGTACAACACTCTATGGTACGTGCATTTACCGATCCTGCAAGCTCTGGTGTTCTGTTCGATGGGCATGCTTCCAAACAAAAACTTTGTTAGGTCTTACTTTCGGGGGAGGCCTTATATTTAGCAATTCAGCAAAACCTCTATTAGGTCTTATTTTCTGGGGATGTCTTATTTTAGGGGAAACAGGGTATAGGCATCTGAATCTTCCTAATAAACATGCACCATAAAAAAGAAAGTTCCTTGCTGTGTATCTTCCCACTTCCCACTCATGCTTTAAATTTCCTTTTGCTTTCATACCGTAGTTACTGCTGATTTTTGGAGAAGGTGTCTCCAGCTCACATAGTGAAGAAGAGAATGTGTTGTGAGTATTTCTTCCCTTCCACGCCACGTTTTCCTTCTTCCCTGGAGAGAACCTAGAAATGAATGATAGGCTGTTTCAAATGTTATGGCTGGCGGCCAGAGTGTCTCCCATTCATCAGGGCACACAGAGGTTTATTGTGCTGTTTCAAGTCCACACCCACCTCACTTCCAATCTCCCACCAGTTTCCTGTCTGGTTGCAGAGAAGTACAATAACCAGGACTGTGTCAGTGGGCGCAGACTTTCTTGGAGGCCTGAGCCCCTTTCCCTCCCAGGGATCCTGTGGGAATCCACGATTTTAGTCACGCAAGATTGAATCCACAGAATAATGTAACAATCCTGGGAACCCAGGGATCCTGGAAGGGGGCTGTTAATGGTTAACATATAAGACTAGCCAAAGTTTCACTCTGCATTTAAAGCTTTTCAATCTGAAAACCCTTAGGTACTTCTTAAAAGTCCTTTCCCCTTCTGTTCAGGTATGTGGAGGAGGACGGATGCAACGAAGAAACACTTTGCACATGCTCAGAGGCCACCTCAGCACATTGTTTACATTGGTTTTGGAGGCTGTGGATAGTTATTTGTTCGCAATTTTCTTTCAGGATTAAGACTACACTACCATATAATATAGATTATCAAAGCAGATGATCCACATTATCTGCTTTGAACTGGATTATATGAGTCTACGCTGCCATATAATCCAGTTCAAAGCAAATCATCTGGTAATCAGAAGGGACCTTAAAGTGGCTTACAACTCTAAATGCTATAAATTAAAAAAACATACAATAGGACTGTCAGAAAATTAAGACAGAGGGAGGGAAAATAGACAATAGGAACAAAAGGGAAAGAGAGAAAAAAGGGTCCAAATGATGGAAGCAAATTGGCAAATTTAGTCATTGTTCTTGGAGATGAAACAAATAAATACAGGCTGCATGTACACTGCCATATAATCCAATTTCTGAATGCATGTTGTTTTAAACTGGATTATAGGAGACTATCCTGCCATATAATCCAGTGAATGCAGTAAATCTGCATTCAGAAATTGGATTATATGCCAGTGTAGATGGGGCCACAGTCATTCCTCCACGTTCTCAGGGGTTAGGGGCTTAGGACCCCTGTGAAAATGAAAAATTGCAAATAAAAAATTGATTTTTTTAACCTGAGAGGAGTTTCTAGGTTTTCCAACATGATTTTGGCACTGTCTGGAAGTGCCTTTGGAAATTCCTATAGCAGAACATTTTAAAATCAAATCTTTGTCACTAGCAACTCTGCATAATCCTCTACAATGAAAAGCCGGGTCAGGTTTTCTGCAGGTGTTTCTGTCAAGTGCCACAACTTGTTTAGAGTCAAACAGTGACTTCCATAAATAAGGTACCTGTCATTTAGAACTCTGTAATACAGTCTTGTCACATTTATTGTGATATAATGATACCCTTTAACAGAACATAGAGGTCCTCAAAAGCCATATATTTGTGAGGTAGCCAACGTGCTGATGGTGAGGAATGCAGAGAGCTGCAGATTGCAAAGACATGAAAGGACATACACTTTCCCCAGCCCTGTGCTCAATTAAGATTGGGAAACCGGTAACCTTCCAGATATTGCTTAACCCTAACTCCCATCTGCCCTAGACATCCAGGCCAGTGGTGATGGGTGATGGGAATAGCAGCCCTTCACTCTTTAGGAAGCCACAAGTTATCCAATTTGGCATTGCAGGATTGTTTACATTAAATGGAACTCATGTATTCTGTCCACCCATGCATTCTGGGAACATTCAGAGAGATCACAAACAATGGCAAGCCGGGGAGTCTGCTGCATTAGCATTACAGTGGTCAGAAAATACGGGAAACAGCAATCTAAACAACATCTGGAGGACCACATAATTTCCACCTTTACTCTCACACCTTTTTTATCACAGAGGATAAGAAGTTTAGGAGAAATAGAGGAAAGGTCAGCCAAATGGTTCATTGCATTTCCTTCTGCATAGGACTGTGTCCATTCGGGATCAAATAGCTTTATTGATAGCACAGCCCAACAACAACAGAAACCTTGGTTTTTAGGCCTGTTTGTAGGCTTATTTGGGGCACTAATTCAGAAAATTGCATTGAATAGACAGCATCGGCTATAGTTTCTTAGATATGGTTATCATAGGTTTCTATGGTGAGCATTTTAAGACTGGTATATGGCACATATTCTTCATCTCGAAAACAAGAGCCAATGGGGGAAAACTGGTGCCATTTTTGGAATCAGTGAGTCAAATATACTCAGAAACAGGACTAACATTTGAGGCACCAAAATGTGTGCTTGCCACTGTAGTTTATTCTTCCGTAATGTAACATTTTATTATTTGTAAGCCGCTTTGAGTCCTACACTGAAAAAAGGTAGGGTACGTATCATAAACATTATCAATATTATTAATAATAGAAAGCTATTATTCAGCATTAGGTCGCTGCTCAAGTTTGAGGCTGCACTGGGACACCATGGATACATTGTTGTTTGCAGAACTTTTTATGCATTTATTTTTATATTGCTCTTACTCTGGCAACGTTTTGTGGCAGTGAATTCTATAAACTGGATAACAAGTGGCACGAAGAAGAAACATTATTTGTATTGTATCCTGAGAATTTAGAAATGTATCAAGTTGATTTTCTGCATGTTAAAATGTGGAAGGAGAAAAGTTAATAATAATCTATTCCAGTCCAGTACAACTGCACTAACTTGTTGTATCTTTCTTAGCTTTGTGCCCCAAAACGTATGATTCAACAGGCCTACAAAGCCTATAGAAAGTGCAACACCAGGTGTACTTGCTAGATGGCCATAATCTCGCTTAGCTGCTAATACCTGTTAATTCGCTAACCATCTCCCTCCCAACTATTTTAGCCAAATTTTAGAGATTTTTAATGGAATTTTAAGGATTTAATATGTTTATAATTATGTTGCTTTTCCTATGTACTGTATTGCTTATTCATGTTGTTTTTATAATTTATTGATTTGTCTTTGACCTGTTTTATGTACTGCTGTCGGTATTGAATGTTTGCCCTTGTTTATTTTGTTGTGAGCTGCCCCGAGTCCCTTTGGGGAGATAGGGCAGGCTATAAATAAAGTTTTCATTCATTCATTCATGATTAGCTAAAATCATGCACTGTGCATGAACTTATTTCTATGGTGTTAATTGTTCCATCATTTTGATTTCTCCAAACAATGTGTTTTGAAATCAGGCATATAAGCCCACTGTCCTCTTGCAAAAAATAAATAAAAATAAAATTTAAAAAAACCCTACAATGGGTTTCTTTGTTTCTCATGTGTATGGCACACACAAGTTGTGCTCTTCCTTCTGGTAAACAGAATTTGGTGTTGTTGCCAAAGTGTGAGAAACCTGTTTGCTTAGAAACAACACTGTGGGATTGAACAAAATATATGTCGGTGTGATTCCCGATGAGAAATAATGGTACTTTGGTGGTGACTTTTGACAATGCCCCAAAACAAAGTACCGATATAGTCTGAAAATAAAAAAACCTAAGAAACCTTGTGCACATGTACATGCCCTTCATGTTGCCCACTGATTTATGGTGACCCTATGAATTTCATAGGGTTTTCTTAAGCAAGGAATACTTACAGGCCATTTTCTTTCTCTGAAACCTAGTATTCATTAGTGGTCTTCCATCCAAGAATTAACCAGGCCTGATGTTGCTTTGGCTGAATGGGGATTTGAACTCTGGTTTTCCACAATCCTATTCCAGCACTCAAAGCAATACATTTATTTTCAGAATTAGAAATCCCCCGCCTTAAACTACAAATCCCAGAATTTAATAGGATACTTCCAAGGAATCTCACTAGATACAAAAGTGATATATAACTAAGGGCTTCCAGTTTTCCAAGATTTCCAGAAATTATTGTGTGTGCACACATGCATGCCTGCAAAGGCGGAGTATGGGAAGAAGAAAAGAGGTCTAGAAATTTGGGGCAATAGATTGACTTTTATATGCCTTTTATGCTAAAAGGTGGCTATTGCATATCCAGAAAAGTTCTCATTACCAACTTTCAGGTTAGCTGATCATGAACATGTACAATTTGGTCCTCATACCTAAAGACTACAGACCTGGCTGGTATCTTGGGAACCACTAAGACACACTCACACATTACACTTTTTATGTGTCACACTCTATGGCCTTGTTGTTTGCAAGAAGCGCCATTCTATTTTGATTTGGAACAGGAATAATTTAAAATCCAGAATACTGTTCAAGTGTACAGCTGTACTATATTGTTTGTATAGCATACAAACAATTGTTTTTGCTCACAGGCTTCTGAACTGACTTTGAGTGTTGTCTCTATTATCACCATCTTAAATCTATGTCCTCCATAAGTCACTGTGTCTAAATACCCTAAACACAGCAGATCCCATCTGATCTTGGAAGCTAAGGACCCTTCCATACAGTTGAATAAAATACCACATTTTCTGTTTTGAACTGGAATATATGGCAGTGTGGACTCAGATAACCTAGTTCAAAGCAGATATTGTAGGATTTTCTGGGTTATAGGCTGTGTGGAAGGGTCCTAAGTAGGGTCTGTTTAGTACTTTGGTAGGAGACCACCACCAATCAATATCAGGTGCTGTAGGTTGTATTTCAGAGGAAGGAGCTGGCAAAACCACCTCTCAGTATTCCTGTGTATTCCTTGCCTAAGTAAAACCTTAGGAAATTTTTGGGGTTGCTTATGGGGCTGCATGCTTAACACACGCAGTTCACAAATCAGAGTTCTCTAAGATTAAAAAAAATAACAAAAAACTTCAAGCAGATATTCTAGAAAGGTAGAAAAAGTACTTGGATTAGATGTAGTAGCTTCTTATCAGTTTAATATCTAATATTACTCTCCCAGAGGCCTATTTTCAATATTAAGGCTGGACAGCAGAAACTAACTGGATTTGAATTGAACTGCTGGGCTTTTGATGCCTTATTCATGTGATGTTTTTTAAAGCAATTTAAAAGAATGCCTTAATGTGTGATTTCCTTTTTATAAGCTTCTGCTGGGCATGTTTTGTTGAGATGTTGTACTCTATTGCAAGCTGGTTTGCAACTCAATATTCTGAAGAAAAAAAAGGGGGGGGGAATTTAAATATATTTTAAAATTACTTTAAAATTGTTTGTGCTTTTATTGAGGGGTTATTATATTTTAAGTGTGGTGTATCTTTCTTGGTGTCAGCGTTCATCGTTAATGGTTTCAGTTTTTTCAACCATATTGAATCCCATATCCAGGGAAAAGATGGGATGTTGACCATTCTTGTGTACCTTCAAATTATTTCTGAATTATAGAGACTTTGGGCCCTTCCACACAGCCATATAACCCAGAATATCAAGGCAGATTATCCACAACATCTGCTTTGAACAGGATTATCTGAGTTCACACTGCCATATAATTCAATCAATCTAGATTTTATTTAGCTGTGTGTAAGGGGCCATTAAGGTGAACCTATCTCAGGTTTTTCTGGCGCTGAGAGTCTGTGACTTCTCCTAAGCTGCTCAGTGGGTTTCCATGGCTGAATAGGCACCTGAACCCTGGTCTCCACAGTCACAACCTCTGGGGATGTCTGCCATAGATGTGGGCAAAACATCAGGAGAGAATGCTTCAGGAACATAGCCATACAGCCCGGGAAACTCACAGCAACCCAGTGATTCCAGCCATGAAAGCCTTCATCAACACAACAACATGCTTCTATTACTTCAGACGGAAACTAGGAGTGCAAATATTAGGTATGAGGAATAACACAAAAGCTCAGAGAGGCTGCAGCAGTTTGCCTTTGCTTGATCTTATTGGAGGGACTAGATCAGGCATGGGCAAACTTTGGCCCTCCAGGTGTTTTGGACTTCAACTCCCACTATTCCTAACAGCCTCCTGGTTGTTAGGAATTGTGGGAGTTGAAGTCCAAAATACTTGGAGGGATGAAGTCTGCCCATATTTGGACTAGATTGGCGTTGTCACCACCATGGACCTTTTCCCTCACCAGATCAGACCACAATATTGTAACAATAATACTAACCGGAATCGATGACTATAAAAATCTGATGAGGAAAATGACTAGACTATATCCAAATGGCCAAGATGTCAAATGGCATCAGAGGAGGAAATAATGAAGACTTTGTTAGAAAATGGAGACTTGCATTTGAATATTTAGAAAGGAAGACAAAGGTAAACTTGAAAATAGCAGCAAGGGGAAGTTATTAATGTAAATATGCGGGTAGATTTTAATGAGATACTAGTTTCACTTTGAGTGGTGTTGGAAGTCATGGGTGGGTGCGAGGGGTGAGTATGGTAGGTAGGTAGTATTTGTATTATGTGTGTTTGATGTATTTCTCTTCTTTTACATTCTGTATACCAACTTTACACAATTTTTAAAAAAGGAGAGATAGGAGGCTGCATCAAGTCAGAATATACTTGGCTCCCAAACTGTTGATTAATTTATCTACCATTGCTCATTGTAAGTGCATGAACATGTGTTGATACTATGAAAGTAATTCTTAAAAAAATTATCTAATTGAATAAAAGAAACTGAAGATGAAGAAAAATGACTATAAAAAATCAGCAGCAAGGGAAACAACAGCATGTTATTGTAGCGCATGCAGACAAAACCACATGATTCGAAGCATCCTTCTAATTGGGAAGTGATGACAGCTCTGACCATAGCACATGTACACTGGAAGGTTCAAAAGGCAAATTAGCATAAGGTTTAGGCTTGTAGCTTTATTAATGCCATAATTTAAGCCCCTGTAATTTAATTTTACAGGAAATGTTTTTGTGATTATAATTAACTGCAGGGATAGTTTTATAAAAACAATGTCTGCTGAAACACGGCACCAACATTTATAGAACATCGTTGTGGTGTCACTTCCTCTGAGGGTGTCATGTAATGAAGTTGCATCTCATGTGCCCCACTGAATGAACAGGAAACCACTTATTGAACTAAGTGCAAACTACTTTAGCATCCTGAACGCAGTTTGCAGCAAATCAAAACAATTGAGGACCAAGGTGGAAAGTTGGCGGAATACCAGGACACTTGAAGAGTGAGTAAGAAAGTGGACTGTCAGAAGATGAATCAGTACTAGTCCTGCCAAACTGGAAGGTTTGGAGTCTGCAATGATTAATTAAGTAAAGACAGGGAAGTTGAAATCGCTGTTTTGCCAGCAATTTGGAGGGCAAAGTGCAAAGAGTGGGTTGGGATGCCTTCATTGTGTGTCAATAGTGTGATGCGGCAGTTAAATAGGCCAATACGATTCTAGGCTGCATCAATAGAAGTACAGTGTCAAGACTAAGGAAAGTATTAGTCCACTCCCTATTCTGCTTTGGTCAGGCCTCACTTGGAATAAGGATATTGACAAGTAGAACATGTTCAGAGAGAAGGATGACTAAAATGGTCAAAGTTTTGGAAACCAAACCCTATGAGAAATAAATGACGGAGTTGGGCATGTTTAGCTTGGAGAAGGGAAGGCTGAGACTAAGGGAACATGATAGTCATGTTGAAATATTTCAAAGGATGTCACACTGAGAAGGGGCAGGCTTGTTTGTTTTGCTGTTCTGGAGACTAGGACACAATGGGGCAATGGATTAAAATTGCAAGAAAAGATATTCCTTCTAGCACAGGAGTGTCAAACTCATTTTCACTGAGGGCCACATCAGCCTTATGGTTGTGTTCAAAGAACCATTGAATCAATGGATGAAGAATCCATGGATACAGAGGACTAGGATTTTTTTATATAGTGGTTGGTGCTCTTTAGTTTTTACCCAGTTTGGGTTCCCCAGATGTTATTGAACAACAAGGGTTAAATCATTGTGCCGGCTGCTGAACTGAACTGCTGAACTGAAGGTTGGTGGTTCAAATCCACTAGATGGAGTGAGCTCCTGTCTGTCAACTTTGCCTCTAATATCCTTCCCTCCAATGAGCAGCCGGGCATTATTTCCTGGAGGATGGACTGGTTGGATCTTCTTGCGGTCCAAGGCTCTCTCAGGATTTTCCTCCAGCACCAGAGTTCAAAAGTGTCTATTTCCTTCGCTCAGCCTTCCTTATGGTCCAGCTCTCGCATCCATAGGTTACTATGGGGAATACCATTGCTTTACCTATGTGGACCTTCATTGCCAGTGTGATGTCTCTGCTCTTCACTATTTTGTCGAGGTTGGCCATTGCTTTTCTCCCAAGAAGTAAACGTCTTCTGATTTCCTGGCTGCAGTCTGCATCTGCAGTAATCTTCGTGCCTAGAAATATAAAGTCTGTCACTGCCTCCACACTTTCTCCTTCTATTTGCCAGTTGTCAATCAGTCTGGTTGCCATGATCTTGGTTTTCTTGAATTTATCTGCAACCCAGCTTTTGCACTTTCTTCTTTCACCTTGGTGAGAAGGCTCCTCAGCTCTTCCTCACTTTCAGCCATCAGAGTGGTATCATCTGCATACCTAAGGTTGTTAATGTTTCTTCCAGAAATTTTAACTCCAACCTTGGAATTGTCAAGCCCCACACGTCGCATGATGTGTTCTGCGTACAAGTTGAATAGGGAGGGTGAAAGTATGCAGCCCTGCCTCACTCCTTTCCCAATCTTGAACCAGTCTATTGTTCCGTGATCTGTTCTTACTATGGCTACTTGGTCTTTATACAGATTTGTCAGGAGACAGACAAGGTGACTTGGTATCCCCATACCACCAAGAACTTGCCACAGTTTATTATGATCCACGCAGTCGAAGGCTTTAGAGTAGTCAATAAAGCAGAAATAGATGTTTTTCTGAGACTCCCTGGCTTCCTCCATTATCCAGCGGATATTGGCAATTTGGTCTCTTGTTCCTCTGCCTTTTCTGAACCCAGCTTGGACATCTGGCAACTCTCGCTCCATGTATTGCTGGAGTCTGCCTTGCAGGATCTTTAGCATTATCTTACTGGCATGGGAAATAATGCCACTGTACGGAAGTTTGAGCATTCTTTAGCATTTCCCTTTTTTGGTATGGGGATATAAATTGATTTTTTCCCCAGTCTGATGGCCATTGTTGTGTTTCCCATATTTGCTGGCATATTGTGTAACTGTTTTTATTGATGTTATACTGTTTTGGACTTCTCCCAGTATAAGCCGCCCCGAGTCCTTTGGGAGATGGAGTGGGGTATAAATAAAGTTTATCATTATTATTATTGTATGACACAGCAAACAAGATAGACATGCTGTATTTTGTATCACAAAATCACAAGTCGAACACTTCCCAAGTGTCTAGGACTGTGTGATGTATTTTCGGATGATGCGTGCAGATCCCAGTAGGGTGGCCTTTTGCAGTTGGCAGATCGTGATTTTGTCAATGTCTATTGTTTCCAAATGCCAGCTGAGATCTTTTGGCACGGCACCCAATGTGCCCATCACCACCGGGACCACCTGTAATGGTTTCTGCCTGAGTCTTTGCAGTTCAATCTTGTGGTCCTGATAGCGGTTGAGTTTTTCCTGTTGTTTTTCATCAATGCGTCTGTCACCTGGGATGGCAACATCAACGATCCAAACCTTTTTCTTTTCCACAACTGTGATGTCTGGTGTGTTGTGTTCCAGAACTTTGTCAGTCTGGATTCGGAAGTCCCACAGTATCTTTGCATGCTCATTTTCAATACTTTTGCAGGTTTGTGATCCCACCAGTTCTTTACTGCAGGGAGGTGGTACTTGAGGCATAAGTTCCAATGGATCATTTGGTCCTCATAGTTGTGCCTCTGTAGTCTGTCTGTGTGGATTTCTTACAGCAGCTGAGGATATGATCAATGGTTTTGTCGGTTTCCTTGCAGAGTCTGCATTTTGGGTCATCAGCTGATTTTTCGATCTTGGCCTTAATTGCATTTGTTCTGATGGCTTGCTCCTGGGCTGCAAGGATCAGGCCTTCTGTCTCCTTCTTCAGGGTCCCATTTGTGAGCCAGAGCCAGGTCTTCTCCTTATCAGCTTTTCCTTCAATTTTGTCAACGAACTTTCCATGCAATGTTTTGTTGTGCCAGCTGTCAGCTCTAGTTTGTAGTGCGGTTTTCTTGTACTGGTTTTTTGTCTGTTGTGCTTTGAGGAATTTCTGATTTTTGACTTCAATCAAAGCAGGTTCTTCACTTTGCTTTACATAGTCTGCCAGGGCCTGTTCTTCTTCTTTGACTGCTTGTTTTACAGTAGAGTCTCACTTATCCAACACTTGGTTATCCAATGTTCTGGATTATCCAACACATTTTTGTAGTCAATGTTTTCAATATATCGTGATATTTTGGTGCTACATTCATAAATACAGTAATTACTACATAGCATTACTGCATATTGAGCTACTTTTTCTGTCAAATTTGTTGTATAACATGATGTTTTGGTGCTTAATTTGTAAAATCATAACCTAATTTGATGTTTAATAGGCTTTTCCTTAATCTCTCCTTATTATCCAACATATTTGCTTATCCAACGTTCTGCCGGCCTGTTTATGTTGGATAAGTGAGACTCTACTGTACTTGTAAAAGTCCCCTGCCCCCTGATCTTCTAGGCAGATATAGTAATATTACTATTACTATTATTATTATCACTCCAAAGTTGGAGTGGATGGCCTTTGGGGGGGTCTCTTCCAACTCTGGGATTGTATGATTCAGAGGCTGGAGAGTCATCTTTGGAGAGGGGCTTTGGGTGGGTATTCCGGATGGGGTTGGACTGGATAGCCGTTGGGGTCTCTTCCAACCCTAGGGTGGAGTGGGGTGCCTCCATCCGCCTCGCAGCTTGGCTCATCCTCCTTTACTTTTCCTCCTCCTCCTCCTCCTGCTCCCACCCGCCCATCTCCTGGCTGGTGACTCAGAGGCAGGCATTGGGCTGAGTTCCTGGGCGGGGCCCCAGAGCCGAGGAGGGAAGTTGGGCGAAGTTGAGAGAAAAACAGAGAGAGACTTTGCCTTGCTCTTTGGCGCCTCGCCTCCTTTTCTTCCTCCTCCTCCTGGCCCGGCTTGTGGGACCCACAGGACCCGAAGTGCCTCCCTCTCAGCCCCAGACCCGCCATGGCCGAAGAGCAGCCCCAGGTCGAGCTCTTTGTGAAGGTAAGAAGAAGAGAAGGCAAAGGGAGGCAGGCATGCCTTTGGCGCGCCTCTTTTCTCGGCGTCTCCCTTCCTTCCCCTTATGGTTTTCTTTTCCTTCTCAATGATGCGCCCTTTGGGGAAGAAAGGAGCCTAGAGGTCATACTTCCAGCCTCTTTCTCACACCGCCATGTAATCCAGTTTCTGAGTCCAGCTTTGAACTGGACTGTACGAGTCCACGTTGCCAGACCCTGCAAAGAAAGAGAAGGCATTTCTTTTACTTTGTCTGCACTTCCTGCCCCCTCCCCATTTCCTCTCCCTGAGAAAGGGAGCCTCAGAAAAGGAGCCAGAAGTCAGACTTCTGGGTTTGCCTTTACAAAGATTGTCCATCCTTCTGATAGAGTTTTGGAGGCTGCAATCCACACTATGGAATTAATACGGTTTGACACCACCTAGGACCCTTCCACACAGCCATATAAGGCAGAAAATCCCACATTATCTGCTTTGAACTGGGATATCTGAGTCCACATTGCCATATACAGTAGAGTCTCACTTATCCAAGCTAAACGGGCCAGCAGAAGCATGGATAAGCGAATATCTTGGATAATAAGGAGGGATTAAGGAAAAGCCCATTAAACATCAAATTAGGTTATGATTTTACAAATTAAGCACCATAACATCATGTTATACAACAAATTTGACAGAAAAAGTAGTTCAGTACGCAGTAATGTTATGTTGTAATTACTGTATTTACGAATTTAGCACCAAAATATCATGATATATTGAAAACATTGACTACAAAAATGACTTGGATTATCCAGAGGCTTGGATAAGCGAGGCTTGGATAAGTGAGACTCTACTGTATATCAGTTCAAAGCAGATAATGTGGGATTTTCTGCCTAGGTATTCTGGGTTATATGACTGTGTGGAAAAGCCCTTGAATTCCCATGGCTCAATGCTTATGGGAGCTGTAGATTGGTAAGGTAATAGCCTTGTCTGGCAAAAAAAGAGCGAAGAATCTTGTAAAACCATAACTCCCATATTCCATGGCAGAAAAGCTGGTGTCAAACTGCACTAATTTGACAGTGTAGACCAGGCATGGGCAAACTTCAGCCCTCCAGGTGTTTTGGACTCCAACTCTCACAATTCCTAACAGCCGGTAGTAATTGTGGGAGTTGAAATCCAAACACCTGGCGGGCCAAAGTTTGCCCATGCCTGATGTAGATTCATACTTAGGCTGCATTTTATTGTTTTCTTACATGGGAGCAAGCCTTGTTGAAGTCCATTGGGTTTTTGAGAGTGTGTATCTCCAGTATAGAATGAATGAGGTTTGGTCCTACTTTTAACTGCCATGACTCAATTCTGTGAAATCTGGGATTTGCAGTTTGCGGAGGCACCAGCCCTGATAGAGAATGTTAAAGACTTTGTGAAACTACAACTCCCAGGATTCCATAGCATTGAGTCAGGGCGGTTAAAGAGTTGCCAAACTGCATTAATTCTAGGTGCACCCTCAGAAGCAACCCCCCCCCCCCCATGGAGTTGAGTTAGGATTGCTCTCAAAAAAATTGCAATCTAAGCCAGGAGGGAGACACGTTTTTAAAAATACCCCAAAAGTTTGGAGAGTGTCCACATTGCAGAATTATAGCAATTTGACACCACTTTGACAGTCATAGCTCCATGCTGTAGAATCCTGGGAGCTGTAGTTGGGTGTGGCACTAGAGCTCCTTAGCTTTTACAGTCACTGTTTGGATCTTAACCTTCATGCATCCTTCTCTTTGCTCTCTGACTTTTGGATCCAACTTAGCTTTTCCTTTGCTATAATGAGAATGTAAAACAGTTTGTGAAAAGGAGCCTATAGTTTGTAGCCCCAGAGTTCCCTGTGATGCTAAACTGCTATAGCTTTACAGTGTGAATATGGTCTTGGTTTGCTTGTCCTCTTAGTCATGCTTGCAGCGGATCTGATGAAGTCATAGAGATTAGGTTAGTCATCCATGACTTGCTACACTGAGTTCAGTCAGTCTAGTTTTAATGTAACTGTCTGGATTCTAAACTTCATACATCCTTCTCTTTGCCCCTCTGGATCCAACCCAACTTACTGTGTTTCCTTTGTGATAATGCGAATGTAAAAGAGTTTAAATGGTCAAGGTTTTGGGAAAGTAGCCTGTCAATTGTAGTGGCAGAAACAAAGGAACATGCGGTGTGTTTCTGAACATGCAGTGTGTTTCTGAAAGGGCCGTCCAGTTGGTGACAGCTTGTACAAACAAATTATTTCCTTGCTGCCTAAACAAATCTAGTGTTTTTCTCTTTCTCCTTGTTGGGATACAGAGTGTGTTTGATAGTTCAAAGAGAGACTTCAGTTGTTCAGCAATTCGAATACTTTCCCATATTCTCTCCCATCCTAAGGTGCATCTACACTGTAGAAATAATACAATTTGACACTAATTCAACTGACATGGCTCAGTGCAATGAAGTCATGGGAGTTTTGCAAAGTGTTCAACCTTCTCTGCCAAAGAGTGCCAGTGCCTCACCATACTACAACTCCCAGGATTTCATACCATGGAGCCATGGCAGTTGAAGTGGCATAAAGCTATATTACTTCTCTAGTGTATAATTGTGTCCTGGGATAGGAGAGATGATATGGGAAAGTTTTTGCCAATTGTAGCAAAATTTTGTGGTTTCTGTGTGTAGCAACAAAACAATCCCCTTCTATAGCGGAAGTACTCCCCCTCTGATTAAGGAGCAGACAATTACAACTTGTCAGTAGAAAAGTTTATACTGAAATGTTTACATATCTGTAGCAGAAGATCTTGTCTCTTTTCCAGCCCTTCTTTATGATACTCTCAGTTCATAGCTTCTTCTTGGCAAAAGGCCCTCTGTGGTTGTCTTCACTAGTCCTTCAGTTTCTTTTCAGCTTCATCTCCAGCAGCACACAGCAACAACAATCACCCACAACATCACTAGAGAAGCATGTGCTTTTGTAGTACACTTACAACTACTCCACTTTGGCTGTAGATTGCTCAATGCTAGCCATGTGGTTTGACTCTTAATGCTTGTTGACCCTGATCCTTATATTTATTTGTTGTCATCTAAGAAATGATATAACATAAAAACTCGGACAGAAGTCTCTCTTCAGTCTATCAAAATACTTGAATTTGAGTGTAGATCTGCCCCTAGAGTTTGGTATGAATAAATTCCATGATTGGAATTGCCACATAAGTGTAACCCAAACTCTTTTAATGTAGTGACATTGATATATCTTGGATTACAACTCCCATTATTCCTAGCCATCATGGGTAACATGATCGCAAGCCTGACACTATGGAGGGTACTGGCAACAATGGCAATCTTTTCCAGTGGGATTATCCTCTATGTGCCAGCATCTCCAGGCTAGATATCTACCTCATCCAGTACTATGAACTACTAAACTCAAATCAAGGAAAAGCTTCATGAGAACCACCACTCTTCTTAACGTTCCCCCAGCAACAGCAAGAGTATCCCTCTGGGCAGATAAACCAAGAAATCCCATTGGATGGCCCTCCACAAGGGTCTGCCTCCAGGGGCAAACTAAGAACTTGGAAGTCCTTGAACAGAAGTGTAGTAGGCAGATCAAAAAATAACCTGACAAAATTGCACTACCTAAAAGAATCCACCTTGTGTGACTGTGAAGCAGAACAGACAACTCCGCAACTGTATGCTTGTCTGCTATGACCTGCTTTATGTACAGAGGAAGAATAGTTTGAGGCTACAGGCAATGCAGTCACTGTTGCCCGTTTTTGGTCAAAAGATATTTAGCTGCGAGTGCTCCTTCTGTTTTTATCAGTTTTATACAATTTAGCCAATGCTTTTGATACGAAAAAACTACTATGAACAAGTAATGTTTCTTGCAGTAGGCATTTGTATACTTTCAGTTCATTCTGAGGCCTGATGGCACAAACTTTTTTCTCTACTTGGCCTTGCTTCTCTTGAGTTGTACCACTGTGGATGTTTGGAAGCCAAATCTTGACAGACATTGGGCAGATGTGAGGGAAAAGACAAGTAGAACATTCAAAAGGACCAACCAGCTTGCTTCCCAAATGTGGTCCTTCTCAGATCCCTCTAGCCAGTCAGGATGCAGCAGTTAATGAAAGATGAGAAGTCCATGAAGGATGCCCATGAATAGAAGGTGTGGTCCTTCTACCTTTTTCATCCCACACAGGCAAGCCCGATGACACCTTTTCCTCTTTCTTGAAAAGGGCAGGGCAGGAGGAACACAGATTGAGCCACCTGGTGAGTGGGTTGACTTCTAGATGATGATGATTTTATTTGTTACCCCCCTTTCCTTAAGACTTGAGGCAGGATACAACACAATTAAAATAAAACCTAAGACCATTAAAACATATATATTTAAAGACAGACATAACTTTTATGTTAAAACACATAGAAGCAGCTATGAGAAACAGCTGGTTGAGTCGGGGATTAGAAATTTATATTTTGGATTACAGCCTGCAGAACCTACTGGTTTCTGGGAATATGGTCCAAAAAGGAACTTTCTCAAACCTCTAACATGTGAAGATATACATGCACGCATCTATCCACTCATCTCTATGCGCTTCCAAGTCAGACTGTAAAACAAAGCAAGTGAATGTGTTGGTTGAATCTGGAGCAAGAGAACTTGTGTGGCAATCTACCATGTGAACTGGAGAAAAGCTTGGAAAGCAGTTGCCTAAGGAGGAGGAAATGTGAAGTTCTCTTCCTCCTCCTCCCTGTATTTTTGGTAACTTTTAGTTTCTACCCAATCATTGATGTGTCTTCAAGTAGTTTTTGACCTATGGGGACTCTAAGGTGACTTGTCCTAGGGGTTTCTTAGCAAGATTGTTCAGAATCAGGTTTGTCATTTCAAAGGTGATCTGACCTTGCTCATTAAGAACCCATCATTGTCTTTGCCACTTTCTCTTCACTAGCATGAAGACTGCTTCCATTATTGTGTGAAAAGGCTTTTAACAACCTTTCTAAGTCACTTGTAGCCAATATGATGTAGTAGTTTGATAGTTAGACTACAGCTCTGGAGATCTGGGTTCAAATACTCATTTGGCCATGGAAACCACTGGTGACCATGGTCAAGTCATGCTTTCCCAGACTTGGAGAAAAGCAAATCTGCTTGAACTAATTTTACAAGAAACCTGGTGATAGATTCACCTTAAGGTCCTCAGAGGTCAGAAATGACATGAAGGGAACACAACAATTCTGACTTCCAGACAAAAAATTCAGGTTCGTTGGTTTCTGCTTGCAAACCTCCCTTTCTTCTGCCTTTATACTTTCATCTGTCCCTTCCAGAGTTAAGTGTGTTGGGAAGCTGTTTACTTTCACAATGATAGAGATTATATGAAATTGGGGTGTGGAACCTTTGGCCCTCCAGGTGTTGCTGGGCTGCTGTTCCCAGAAATCTAAGTTAGGATGATTGGTGATGAAAGATTATGAAAGCTGCAGTCCAAAAATACCTAGAGGGCCATACCTGCCTTGTTATTTTTGCGGTTGTTGTGGACCTTCAAATTGTTTCTGACTTATGGTAATCCTAAATTGATCCTGTCACAAGGTCTTCTGTGATTGAGAGTGTGTGATTCACCCAGTTACATTTTCTTGGCCCAGCAGGTCTCCAGAGTCATTGTCCAACACTTAAACCACAATGTCTACTCCTTCTTCAAATGGCCTTTGGTCCTCCAGATCTTTTTGGCTTCCCAGATAGCGGGACCAATGGTGAGAAGTTAGGGATATTACAGTACCAAACACCCAGAGGACCAAAGGCTTGAACTAAGTCCATGCAGATATTGCTGGATGCAGCCTCCAATGTTACACACAATTCTTTATGCTGGCTAAGGCTTCTTGGGTTTGTAGTCCCAAGTGTTTGTGAAGGATTAGGTTAGATTTCATGACATACTGTTTTATGCCAGTTGATTCCTGATTATCAGCTGAAGAGGAGCTGTTTCTTTATTGATGATGGTCATTCTAGGAAGTTTGTGTTCTGTTTCTGGATGATTTCTGATTTTGCATGATTTGGAGGAAACAAGTCCTGTTGATTTCAGTCAAAAAAGATGTTTAAAAGAGACAGAATCTCTCCTCCTGGGAGAACAAACTGACCTGTGTATTTTGTATAGTCATGGGAGGGAATAGAAGTTATCTTCATAGAATCATAGAGTTAGAAGTCCAACCTCCTGCCATGCAGGAAAAGCATAATCAAAGCACCTCAAAAATGTCCATCCAGCCTCTGTTTATAAGCCTTCAAAGGAGGAACCTTCACCACACTTAGAGGCAGAGAATTTCACTGTTGAACATCTCTCAGTATCAGGATGTTCTTCCTAGTTTCCAGGGCAGCAGAAAACAAGCTTGTTCCCTCTTCCATATGACATCTTTTCACATATTTATACATGGCTATCATGTCTCCTCTCAACCTTCTTTTCTGTAGGCTAAACATACCCAGCTCTTTAAGAAGCTCCTCATAGGGATTCGTGGTTTTCAGACTTTGGTCATTTTAGTTGCCCTCCTCTGGACACTTTCAGCTTGTCAATATCTCTCTTAAATTGTGACTAGAATTGGACACAGTATTCCAGGTGAGGTCTAACTAAAACAGAATAGAGAGACACCACGACTTCCCTTGATCTGGACACTATACTCCTTTATATGCAGCCCAAAATCCCATTGGCTTTTTAAGTTGCTGCATCACATTGTTGGCTCATGTTCAACTTGCTGTCGGTAAAGACTCCAAGATATTTTTCACATGCACAGGTGTCATCCATCGTATCTCTGCATTTCTTTTTTCTGCCTAAATGAAACATCCTACAATTCTCCTTGTTGAAATGTGTTTTGTTGGTTTTGGCTCAGATCTGTAATCCATTAAAAGTAATTTTGAATTCTGATTCTGTCCTCTGGAGTATTAGTTTTCCCTCCTAATTTGGTGTCATTTGCAAACTTGATAGCATGCCATCCAAACATTCATCTGAGTCATTAAAAAGATATTGAACAGTACTGGGCCCAGGACTGAATACTGCAAACAAATCACTTCTTCCCAGGATAAAGAGGAACCATTGGTGAGCACTCTTTTGGGTTTGGTCACGTAACCAAATACAAATCTATCTAACAGTAGTAGCATGCTATTAAAAAACAAATTTGAAGTTACGCCACAGTTATGCAATATTTATACAAAAATAATGAAGGCTTGGCCATCAGTTCTCCTCCTGGGTCTTCTAGATCCAGGGAAGTCATGCTCCCCCTCTATTCTGCCTTGGTCAGACCACACCTGGAATACTGTGTCTAATTTTGGGCACCGCAGTTGAAGGGAGATGTTGACAAGCTGGAAAGCGTCCAGAGGAGGGCGACTAAAATGATTAAGGGTCTGGAGAACAAGCCCTATGAGGAGCGGCTTAAAGAGCTGAGCATGTTTAGCCTGCAGAAGAGAAGGCTGAGAGGAGACATGATAGCCATGTACAAATACGTGAAGGGAAGTCATAGGGAGGAGGGAGCAAGCTTGTTTTCTGCTGCCCTGCAGACTAGGACACGGAACAATGGCTTCTAACTACAGGAAAGGAGATTCCACCTGAACATCAGGAAGAACTTCCTCACTGTGAGAGCTGTTCGACAGTGGAACTCTCTCCCCCGGGGCCGTGGTGGAGGCTCCTTCTTTGGAGGCTTTTAAGCAGAGGCTGGATGGCCATCTGTCGGGGGTGCTTTGAATGCGATTTCCTGCTTCTTAGCAGGGGGTTGGACTGGATGGCCCATGAGGTCTCTTCCAACTCTACTATTCTATGATTCTATGAGTAGAGATATGATACTTTAAACAGCCTTGTTGTTGTGCCTTTCAGTAATTTCTGACTTATGGCAACCCTATGGTCTCCAGAGTCCTAACTAACTTTCAAAACACTACACCATTCTGACTCTCTTATACAAAGAATAATTTCCCATTCAGGTTGTAGCTGGGGGTTAAGGCAAGCCAAAGGAGTGCTCTGGTGTTGCTTTCTGACTTGTGCTCCTTGTTTTGCTCTACAGCATAATCTCCATATCCAATGAAATATTTTAGGTGCTCAGAAGTCCTTCAGTTCAATATTCTCTTTGATCCACATTTTTACAAATAAATTGTAACTATAACATTACAGTAATTAAGGACATCCTTTTTTTAAAAAAAGCACTAAAAAGCAGTGCCTCACACTGTTAAGAGTAGTTTTAATGGCATTTGATGATAGTACAGTCAACTCTTTACATGGGTTTCACTTTTATGGATTTGAGGATTCACAGATTTGATTAATGTAGTCTCTCCAGTAAACTTTATGTTCCCTACTGCAATTCTGTGTTCAGCTTCTGACGGAAGTTGAAGATTCTTAGTGAGGTGTTTTGTCAATAGGAAAATTGCATTCTTCCTATGTTTTTTCTTACAATTTGGGGGGGGGGTGTCCTGCACCCAAAACCCTGTGAAAGAGGAGAGCCTACTGTGTTAGAAAAAATGTTAAGGAGGAAAATCATAGCCATGTATTTCCAAATGTCAAATATCTTTCAGTCTGTACATGTGGTGATTTCTTGAATGTGACTTCCTTTTGTCATGTGATGATTTTCCTGACGATGAGAGATGGGGCTTGGAGCTTTATGTCAGGGCATTCTGTCTTCCTCTGACTGGTATGTCACCTCAACAGTTTGCCCCATCTGTTCTAATACAGATGGTATGGAAGGAAGAATATGAAGTACAGAAAGTGGAATCTTTTATTGCATGAAAGTTGAGACAGTTGATTCCTGAGTCTGGTCGTGGATTTTGAGGGACATGCCAAAACTCAGCATGACAGTTCCTGCAATCTTTCAGCCAATAGGATTGCCTTCTTTTCTGACAGTGTAGTATGATCTCATACCTGGGAATTATCATCCAGTTAGACCTGCTGTTTTTTCTACCAGAGGAAAACTGGAGGCCTCCAGATGTTTTTCAACTGCAGCTCATATTAGCCCTGACCAACATAACAAAGAGTGAGGGATCATGCCAATTTGCAATCCTAACATCTCCATGCCTGGTCTAAGTGCCGTTTTGCATGTTATTCTCCTGTCTTTTGGGGCTGTCTGAAATCTCAGGCCTGGCATTTAGATGCCGTGGATTGATTATTTATTTATTTATTTATTTTTCAAACTTATATGCCGCCACTCCCCTAGGGCTCGGAGCGGCTTACAAGAACCGGCTAAAATCAACAATTTAAAAAACATTTTTAAAACATCTTTTTAAAAAATCTTTAAAACATCCTAAAAGCACCTTTTAAAACATCAGCAACAGAACTCATAAGCCTGCCGAAACAGGTGTGTCTTACATGCCCTGCGGAAGGCCAACAAGTCCCGCAAGGCACGAATTTCAGGTGGCAAGGTGTTCCACAGAGATGGTGCCACTACTGAAAAGGCTCTGCGTCTAGTTGCAGTTAGACGCAAGGTCTTAAAACTGGGGACTTCCAGCAGGTCTTGGTCCTCAGAACAGAGGGATGCTATGGATTGAACCTGGGATGCTATGGATTGAACCTGGGATCTTCTTCTTCTTCTTCTTCTTCTAATAATAATAATAATAATAATAATAATAATAATAATAATAATAATAATAACTTTATTTTTATACCCCGCCCCATCTCCCCGAAGGGTCTCGGGCCAGCTTACATGGGGCCTTGCCTGATAAAACAATCAAATATCAAAACACAGCAATAAAACAGTTATCCAATAAAAACATCAATTACAGTAAAAACAATCGTTAAAATCAACATAAAACATACAATATTAACACTGGAGACTAATTCATAGAACCCAGGCAAAGTGCAACATGTGCCGCAATGGGCTGAAATGGGGAAGGTAATTTCACAGTTGAAATGGACAAAGTGCAATATAGCATTGGCAACACCTCGAGAATGGGGCTATTATAAAATGGGCAGATAGATCAGTCCGACACCAAATTAAGTATCAAAGGCCTGTTTGCTTAGCTTCACCATAAATAGGAAAACTACTTGGAAGGCACATAGCAACAACAACAAATTCCCATGCTGCCCATAAATACATGTGGGTTTCCTTCCTTTGCAACTGGCATGGAAAGGAAATACAGGGTACTAATATCCTTGCAAACTGCTAACATTTCATGCAGATTGTTCAGTTTTGGGACTTATATCCCAAACATACTTATGTTGGTGTTGTCGCAGCAAAATTGGGTTATAGCTGGGTTTTTTAAAATGTCTCAGCTTTCTGCTCAACCTGAACAGAACTAGCATTACTGTACTTCCATGTTACCCTTTTTATATCATTTGGCTGCCTTCACAAGGGGACACAGTTAAAGCAAAGTGGTTTAGTTAACATGTATCATTTTTCAGCTTGCAATTTCAAAACTTGTTAAATGTTAAATGTTTTGTTGCTTTGGGAGTATACTTGAGGGCAAAAATGTGCCTTCCTATCTTTGGCGTTTCAGTGTGTTTCTCCTTAACATCGTTTGGGAAGTAGTTCCAGACTACAACTCCTTTGTACGCTAACTAGCAGCATCCATGGTTTGATTGATAGGAACTGGGACCCAATAATGTCTGGAAAGTGGCTTCTACTGAATGAGGTGATGGTGAGGAATTTGGAGCAAGAGAAAGTGGTTTTGTTCCTGTGATTTTGTATGCTTAAAATTAAGCAAGTCTCAAAGCTAGTCTTTGTCTAAATTTGGCTGTTATTCTGAATTTCCTGGTGGGAAGAATATAATATACAATAGAGTCTCACTTATCCAAGCCTTGCTTATCCAAGCCTCTGGATTATCCAAGCCATTTTTGTAGTCAATGTTTTCAATATATCATGATATTTTGGTGCTAAATTCGTAAATACAGTAATTACAACATAACATTACTGCGTATTGAACTTCTTTTTCTGTCAGATTTGTTGTATAAGATGTTTTGGTGCTTAATTTGTAAAATCATAACCTAATTTGATGTTTAATAGACTTTTCCTTAATTCCTCATTATCCAAGATATTCGCTTATCCAAGCTTCTGCCGGCCCGTTTAGCTTGGATAAGTGAGACTCTACTGTACTCTATTTTTATCCTGCTGTATCTCCCTGAGTGGATTCAGAGCAGATTACAGGATACATATATGGAAATATTAAATGCCGTTATACAATTGACAACAAAGACAGACAGTACATAAACAAAGGCAAGGCTTCCCCTTTTTAATCTGTGCTCGACTTGACCGTGGAGTGGTGCTATTGTTTCATTTTTCCATGCTGAGGAGCCTATTGTCCATGATTGAATTGCCGGCATGTTTTAAGGAGCGCCTTTTACCTCCCCGCCAAAGCGGTACCTATTTATCTACCTACTTTGCTGTTTTCGATTTGCTGGATAAGCAGAAGCTGACGGCGGGAGTTCACCCTGTCCCACGACTTGAACTGCTAGCCTTCTGGTCGGCCAGATTTTCTGTAGTTGGGGGTTTAACCCACTATGCTAGCCGTGTCCCCTGCTGGGATATAAACCTTCATAAACAAATAGTAATTAGGATGAGAGGTGATTAGCTTTTCTTCTTCACCTTTGTATTTTTCCCTTCACTTTGCTTCTCCAGTACTTCCTTTTATTTTCCAGAAAAATAACTTTTACGGGGACTCTAATGCTATCTTGTTGAACATCCAAGTTGTGAAGCAGTATATGTCTGAATACCTGATGCTGACATAAATTGTTGAGTGTCTTCAAGTAATTTCTGATTTATGGCAACACTATCATGGGGTTTTCTTTGCAGAATTTGTTCAGAGGAAGACTTGCCCAAGATCACCCAGTTAGTTTTCATGGCTGAGCAAAGGTTCAAACCCAGGTCTCTCATTGTCCTTGTCCAACACTGAAATTTCTGGCTCTCATGTGATGAATAGGATGGAAACAAACTTCTAAACTTTTTGTTATCTGTACATTCCTTGTTGGAACAGAATACTGGGTTAGCGTAGGAAACTGCCTCCAACTAAATCCGAATATTGGTCCATCTAGCTCAGAATTGTCTTTCCGAACCACATAGGAATCATATGGTCTTCCAGATGTTGTTGGAATGTTACTTCCAACATCCCTGGTTATCAGAGGAGTACCATTAATTGTCCAACAATATTTGAAAGAGCTAAGGCTTTTCACTCTCAATCTGATGTGGTTGTTGCTCTCCCAATAGTTCAAGAAGAGGTCTTTCCCAACAGAACCTAAATGTCCTACTGCACTGGGATGTTCTTCATGAAAAACATTGGCCAGGGTCCTATTGAATGCCATCAAGGTGGAAAGTCCAATAGGCATCTTCATGCATGATCACTGCTGCTTGTTGTCTCCCTCACACAGCAGTTCCAGATTCAGTTTCAGTTTGTGCTGCCAGGTTGTGGATGTGTTGTTGAACAAGCAGTAAAAATGTCAAAGCACTTGGGATTTAGAGCTCTTGTAAGAGCAGTTAACTCAATATACCCTGGTCATAATATATGATACCCAATTTCATGTTCCTTACAATAAAACTGAGAGAGCAGTCCTCATAATTTATGTGTTTATTGAGTTGATATCTCACTTTTCTCCTATAAGTGAGATTCATGGTAGTTCTAAATAAATAGTTGGTGTAATTAGAAACATGGGAAGTTGCCTCACACAGAGTTGGATAGACTGTTGGTCCATTTTACTGCCTGTGCTGACTGACAGTTCCTTTCCATTGTTTTTGGAAGCAGTCTTTCCCAGCCCTATTGCTAAAGGGTGAACCTGGGGTATTTGGTACATGAGACAGATCTTTCACCATTGATACATCCTCTAAGACTAGTAATGCTCATATGTCCAAGCTGATCAACTCTTTTGTATGTTCTTCTCCTTTACTTCCAGTATATTTTACCTGTAAACTCTTCAGGCATGGGCAAACTTGGGCCCTCCAGGTGTTTTGGACTTCAACTCCCACAATTCCTAACAGTCTTCCAGCTGTTAGGAATTGTGGGAGTTGAAGTCCAAAATACCTGGAGAGCCCAAGTTTGCCCATGTCTGCTCTGTAACAATGTTTTATCCTTATTCAGATGTGTGCTTAGAGTTTACTCCTTTGGTGGGGTAAATATCCTTTGCTCTCAAGCTGTGATTAGGACTGGTTAATGATTTATTTGGGATTTCCCTGGATATATGAACATACCTTGGGTATTCTTAAGCACATAAGAGGAGATTGAGATCAGTAGGTGAATCCTGCATACATCCTGGACTGCAGAACATAATTTATGAATCTAATACTTTATGGAGAGGGGATGCCCAGAAGTATGTCACAGGGAGAAATTTTTTATTAACTTCACTATTGGGTTGCTGTGAGTTTTCCGGGCTGCATGGCCATTTCCAGAAGCATTTTTTCCTGATGTTTTGCCTGCATCTATGGCAGGCATTCTCACAGGTTGTAAGGTCTGTAGGAAGCTAGGCAAGTGGGGTTTATATATCTGTGGAATGCCCAGGGTGGGAGAAAAAACTCTTGTCTGTTGGAGGCAAGTGTGAATGTTGCAATTGGCCACCTTGATTAGCATTGAAAAGCCTTGCAGCTTCAAGATATTTATATAAACCCCACTTACCTAGTTTCCAACAGAACTCATAACCTCTGAAGATGCCTGGGCAAAATGTCAGGAGAGAATGCTTCTGGAACATGGCCATACAGCCCGGAAAATTCACAGCAACCCAGTGATTCTGGCCATGAAAGCCTTCGACAACTTTACTATTTCTCTGGCCATGAAAGCCTTCAACGACGTTACTATTTCCTAATGCTAGGCAGAGAACATTAATTTGTATTCATATGCTTGTTCTGAAACTAAATAGGTAAGTACCATATTCAAAAATATCACGGCTTAGTTTTGTTTTTAAGAAAAGGGGAAGTTGTTTCCGGCTGGCATGCACCCAGTGCCCCACGGCTCTTCCTTCATTAACATTTGGTGCTTTTAAAAAAACACAATGGTGTTGTGTTCTTGTATGTAATCAGGCAGCATTCTCCAAACCATCCAAATATGTTGGGCAACCAGCATTTCCAGCTGGCATGGCAATTGCTTCATGTGTGGCATGGTAATTCAATATATGTGGTATATTGGTTTGAACATTGGACTAGAGTTTGATTCGTCTCAGCCTTGGAATCTTAGTTTCGTCAAGACTGGGTGGTCTTGGGTGGATCACATATACTCAGCCCCAGAAAAGCCCCATGGTACATTCGCCTTAGGGTTGTCATAAGTTGGAAAGGACTTGAAGACAATAAATTAAAAGAAAGCTTGGAGAGAGGTTATTTCATTATTACATAAATGAATAAACTCTGTAGAACTTTGAATTATATTTAAAAGTTTTGGGAAGACGAGAAAGAAAGAGATCTGTAGCAAAGGATCCATAAAGATTGAGAGCGAAATAAAACGTATCTTCTACAGTGTCCAGGATATGAGTTTTAGAGATGATGTGAGTTCAAAAGAGTAAACATTTCCCCTTGTAATGTGCTTGGTTGTTAATGCGTTGTGAGGCCAGTGGGGTTTTAAACCCTTTGCCCCATTGTGATCTTAATTGGACTTGCACCATTTGCACTTTCTTTTTGCAAGGGAAGAAGAACTGCCAATGCAAAGTGGATTTGATTGAGATTTGTCGGAGGCCTCTTCTAGACTGCCATATAATCCAGTTTCTGATGCCAGATTATCTGCTTTGAACTGGATTATATGGCAGTGTAGACTCATTTTATCCAGTTCAAAAGAGATAATCAAAGGCCCAGATGCCGGATTATATGGCAATGGAGATCCAGCCTGAGACTGCTGCAGGTGCAAAGCCTTGAAGTAGACTAAGCCAGTCCCAGAGCCCTTGAAATAATTTTCAAATTTCAGGGAATCCCTACATAACAATTACAGGCAGCCCTTCACATTCACAGGATTTAGGAGTGCAGGATCACCACAAATGTGCACTATTTTTAAAAGTAGTCCTGCAGCGCGATTATGTGGTTCACTTCCAGTAGTTATTGACAGTAGAGTTGCACTAGAGATTCCTAAAGAGTTCATATTAATAAAATCTGTAAATAATAAAATTTGTTGCAAAATCTTTGGCCTGGAGATCTGGAGGGAAATGTTGGTCTCAGTCATTCCTTGCAAGCACTACTAACCCCCCAGATCCAAACCCAAAGTCCACTTGTCTTTCGGGACCAGATTTGGGAGCAATGGAGGTTCTGCCTGATCTTTTAATCATTAAAACAATGGCTGTTCTTGGATACGAACTTTTTAATAGGGAAGCTGAGTAAATGTTTTCTTGTGTCAGGAGTCTTCTTTGCGTTAATTATTTGTTAAAGAAAAATCTTGTGCTTGGGAGGAAATTACAAGCCGCATGACATGTATTTTGATCTTAGTCCAGTGTAATTGCCAGAACAAGTCATTCCCTTCTTTTAAATTAAGGGATGCAAAGGATTGAAAAATTTAAAAAATTCTGTTTATGGCAGTGAATGGGATCCTTGAGTCACATTGAGTGATTGGCCAAACTGCTGTCCTGCAACACTCATGATGATGATGATGATGATGATGATGATGATGATGATGATGATGATGATTTATGACCTGCATCTCCTTGACAGAGATGTCAGTGTTCTAGAAAAAGTAGAGCCCATTTTTTTCTGAAATTCTTTTCAGTGCTCTAATTAATGTTATTTAACTTAACATATTTGGCTTCCATGTTATAGTCAGATAAATTTTCAAAGCTTTGTTGAAATTATTTCATAGAATCATAGAATAGTAGAGTTGGAAGAGACCACATGGGCCATCTAGTCCAACCCCCTGCTAAGAAGCAGGAAATCGCATTCAAAGCACCCCCGACAGATGGCCATCCAGCCTCTGCTTAAAAGCCTCCAAGGAAGGAGCCTCCACCACGGCCCCGGGGAGAGAGTTCCACTGTCGAACAGCCCTCACAGTGAGGAAGTTCTTCCTGATGTTCAGGTGGAATCTCCTTTCCTGTAGTTTGAAGCCATTGTTCCGTGTCCTAGTCTGCAGGGCAGCAGAAAACAAGCTTGCCCCCTCCTCCCTATGACTTCCCCTCACATATTTGTACATGGCTATCATGTCTCCTCTCAGCCTTCTCTTCTGCAGGCTAAACATGCCCAGCTCTTTAAGCCGCTCCTCATAGGGCTTGTTCTCCAGACCCTTAATCATTTTAGTCGCCCTCCTCTGGACGCTTTCCAGCTTGTCAACATCTCCCTTCAACTGTGGTGCCCAAAATTGGACACAGTATTCCAGGTGTGGTCTGACCATTTTATTACAATGGTTGTGATTATCAAAAGAGAATATTATGTATTTCCCTTGAATTTGACAAATGATTACACTGGAAAGTGTTAGGATTTTCTGTTAGGGAAAACTACCCAAAACATCAGAGCATCCAAAAATATACAAAAACAGGATACATATGGTTGAGCATTCAGCTCACAGCAAGCAGAGTGTGAAGTACCATGTGGCTGTAATAATTTAGAGCTTAGGAGGCAAACATGCAGAATTCTGTCTTTAAAATCACAAACGGTTTATTTTAAAAAATAATAAGTACATTTCTTAATAGTAAAGATATGATATGATAGATATGCTAGCTAACCACACTCTTCTAGGTTTCAAAAGAGAAGGAAAAATCTATTCACTCCTGATATCTCCTGATACATATCTCCTGATACAGAAGCAGAAAGAGATCTCAAAACACACAGCACAAAGATGTAAAAGTAGAAAGTCAAAGGCAAACGTCATGCACCTGCAAAGTATCCAGTCTACATAACCAATCAGAATGATAGCAGAAACAGAGAGAAGAAATTCATAGATACATTCCAACTGTCATTCAAGAGTAAAGATATGTAAAGAGTAAAGGGATTTCCCAAAGCCTATTCTAAGCTAACTAACTACTCCTCATTGAGGACTGCAGACTTGAGCCGTGTGGCATTGAATTTCAACAAGAACACTAATTTTTAAAGGACATATCTAAAGAAAGCTGTTTTAATATATCTTACACCAACAGTTTTTTACTTATTCCTAACTATTGAATAAGAGTTTTATGGGTACTGTGGATTGGTAAAATTCATAACAAAAGGTCCTAAATCAAATCAAGCTTACACTCACCTTGGAAGCCAAGATGACTAAACTGAGATTGTTGTACTTGGCCATATCATGATAAGATACAGTAGAGTCTCACTTATCCAACATAAACGGGCCGGCAGAATGTTGGATAAGTGAATATGTTGGATAATAAGGAGGGATTAAGGAAAAGCCTATTAAACATCAAATTGGAGTATGATTTTACAAATTAAGCACCAAAACATCATGTTATACAACAAATTTGACAGAAAAAGTAGTTTAATACGCAGTAATGATATGTAGTAATTACTGTATTTACGAGTTTAGCACCAAAATATCACGATGTATTGAAAACATTGACTACAAAAATGCGTTGGATAATCTAGAACATTGGATAAGCAAGTGTTGGATAAGTGAGACTCTACTGTATGACTAACTAGAAAAGGCAACAATGCTTGCAAAAATAGAAGGCAGGAGGAAAAAGAGGAAGAGTTCATTCCAGATAGAGAAGAGTTTTCAAAACCTGTTGATATTAGGGAACCTTGGAGGTCTCTCATTCATGGGGCTGCCATCAGTCAAAGTCAACTTGATGGCAGCTAACAACACATTTGGCTTCACTCGTTTTCTGTATAATCAGTTCTGTTTTAAGCTGAAAAAAATCTTGATTCTGTACAACAAAATAATCTTCTGTTTGTTATTGAAGGCTTTCATGGGCAGAATCACTGGGTTGCTGTTAGGTTTCCGGGCTGTATGGTCCTATTCCAGAAGCATTCTCTCTTGAAGTTTCACCGACATCTATGGCAGGCATCCTCAGAGGTTGTGAGGTCTGTTAGAAACTAGGCAAGTGGGGTTTATATATCTGTGGAATAATGTTTAGGGTGGGAGAAAGAACTCTTGTCTGTTTGAGGCAAGTATGAATGTTGCAACGAATCACCTTGATTACCATTGAATAGCCTCACAGCTTCAAAGCCTAGCTGCTTCCTGCTTGGGGGAATCCTTTGTTGGGGTGTGTTAGCTGGCTCTGCACAACCTCTGATGATGCCTGCCTTAGCAGTGGGCGAAATGCTTCTAGAACATCGCCATATAGCCGGGAATACTCACTGCAATCCAATCTTCTGTTTTTCTCAACAATGGTGTGCAGTTCAAAAGCCCAAACAACTATTGATAAATGCACTTACATACTATGGAATTATTTCCTTGGAGGGTTTTTGCATTTTAGACCATTTGTGATATCACATCTCTGGTTCAAAGGGAGAGAGCAGATTCACAGTACAATATTGACAAACAACACAGTTGCTCTGTGGGAAAATAAAACTGTAATGCCATCACATGGCTTTGTTGACAAGAAGGGAGTAGACAGGATATGTTCCAAGGCTTTCTCTAAAGCAGGTCAACATAAAAATTATCCATGGACAAACCTGAAAGCTTAGGGCAAGTAAATATAACATCATTGCTTGTGGCAGTAGGCGTTGTTCCTTTTCCTTTTAACTCCACGGATGTGAAAGCTAAAGCTAAAAGATAATTGGTGCTCAGAGTCATCTGTTCTGGATAAAACTGATGGGGAATTTGTCTACAAATGCTGTTCTCCTGTCTGGAATGTGACAGGATGGGAAAGAACTAAATAACTGCCTACCTCAGTGTATTTCAATGTGAAACCATGTTTCTCCTTGACAGGTGTTTCTGATGTATGTTTCGTACATTATAGCAGCCCCAGATTACAAACATCTGACTTACAAATGACTTACAAAGTGAGAGAAATCTAACCCTTGGAAGGGAAAGTCGCTCTTGAAAGAGTTATCATTATGGGGAAAAGGGCTCTCCACTGAAACTTTATCACCAATCCTTGTTTCCACAATAAACCACATGTTTCAAAATCCAATTATCACAGGGACGGAAAGTGAGGGGAAATCTGAGCAGGGACACAAGCAGAAACACAAATGTCACGAAAGTTTAACCCTTCCCTATGCTTTCCAAAATGCACCTATTTTGACAAATTCAGATTAAGAATAAACCTATAGAGCCTATCTGGTCTGTAACTTGGGGACAGCGTGTATAGTATTGCAACATAGATTGGCCTATAGTGCTGCTGGTTTTTAAAATATATTTGCCAAAATATATATTCTGACTTTTCTCCAGTGAGCCCAAGGTTTCATTTCTGGCTTTCTTCTTCCCCATTTTATATACACATTGCTTTCAAGCAGGACAACCTGGAAGAGAGTATGTTTGAGAGTGGGAGCATATGACTGCCTCAAGATCACCCAGTGAGTTTCATCACTGAGTGAAAACTTGAACTCAGATCTTCCTTGTCTGGTGACCTAGCCTTTCGTTATCATTTTTGTGATCCCTTTGCTTTCTGAGCCATCTGCTTAGCCACTGCTGTCATATAAGCCTTGCCGAGGGAGACCTTCGCCTGGCCCTGCAAGACAGTTCTTTGTGCACAAGCTGGGTAATTTGTATGTTGTACCTGTTCTTGGATGCCAGTAAGGTAAAGGTAAAGATTTTCCCTTGACATTAAGTCTAGTCCAATCTGATTCTTGGGGTTGGTGCTCATCTCCATTTTTAAGCCGAAGAACCAGCATTGTCCGTAGGAGCCTCCAAGGTCATGTGGCCAGCATTGGTACCTATTGATCTACTCACATTTGCATGTATTTGAACTGCTAGGTAGGCAGAAGCTGGGGCTAACAGCAGGAGCTCACTCCCCTCCCCGGATTTGTATTGCCGACCTTTTGGATGCCAGTAAATAAGAATAAAGTGTCCTTGAAGAGCAATCCCTTAGAAGAAGTTGCCCCTTTTCTATATTTCACAGCAGTCTTCATCTTTATTTGGTAGAACCCTGTTCCATTTCATGGAATCATAGAGTTTGAGGAGAACCACAGGGTCATCTGGTTCTACCTTATTTTGCTATACAAGAATACAAGATCAAAGCACTCCTGATAGATGGCCATTCAGCCTCCAAAGAAGGAGACTCTACCACATTCTGAGGCAGTCTATTCCAGTGTGCAACAATTCTTACAGTCAGAATGTTTTCCGAATGTTTAGGTGAAATCCTTTTTCCTCCAGTATGAATCCATTACTCCTAATTTGTGGATCAGCAGAACCAAGCTTGTTCTCTCCTTAGTGTGATGTCACTTCAAATATTGCAACATGGCACTCTTATTATTTTTTCTCTAGGCCTTGCCACTCCACAAAGGACATGGTTTCCAAACCTTTGACCATTATGATCAGCCTTCTCTGGGTGTGTTTAGCTTGTTAATATTGTGATAATATTGCAAAGGACTGGAGACAGTATTCCAGGTGTGGTCTGACCAAAGCAGAAATCGAACAGGACTAGGACTTTGGGAGGACCATTGATAGAGTAGTATGGAAACATGCCAATACATCAATCTGGAGAGAAGAAGTGTTTACTCATGTCCAGTTTGATGCAAAAACAACTACACTGGCATTGCTAATGATATCATTGAGCATATATACAAAGGGAGTGGGGATAAGTCCATGGATTCACCATCCTTGTGGATCCCTGAGCTGTGGATTGGGTCTTTCTTATCTGGTCATTGACATGGCAGTTTTGAGAAGGTGGGGGGAGCACGGTGTGACCAGAGCTTGGAGGAATATTATTTTTGAAGCAACATCTTACCAAGTCTCCTCTTCAATGGTCATGGTGACTGGGGGATTCTAAAGGATGTAGTCCAAAAAGAGGAAATTCTGCCTGTGATTGCTCCCTGGCTACTTTCTGTTGAATCCATGTGTCCCATAGTTGGCAGAGGATAGTCCTATGGGGGAGAACTCCTGCAACTGTGCAGTTGCATCTTAACATTGAATATTACACCAGTGAAAATAGGAACAATGTTTTAATTTCATACTCAGCATGAATGATTACCTCCTACTGGATTCCATGATCTCAAATGTCCTTTCTGCCTGTTAAATTACATGCTTCTGTGGACTTTTCTGTGCCTCCAAAATGTTATGTAAATGGATGAAATAAGCAGGGTGACGAAGTACACATCTGGAAGCCATGGTTTTTATTCTCATGTCAGAAGCAAATTGAGAACATACTGCAAGTTGCTTCTGGTGTGAGAGAATCGGCTGTCTACAGAGACATTGCCCAGGGGACGCCCAGATGTGTTACCATCCTACTGGGGGGCTTCTCTCATGTCCCTGCATGGGAAGCTAGGGCTGACAGATGGGAGCTCACCCTGTCTTGCGGATTCAAACCGCCAACCTTCAGGTCAGCAATTCAGCCGGCACAGGGGTTTAACTGGTTATACTACAAGCTGTGGTAGTATAAGCAGTTATAACAGTGTGTTATACTTGTGGAAAGAAAAAGAAGGGTATAAACAAACATAATCATCATCGTCATCATCATCATCATTATAATCTAGATGTCTTCCACAGAAATGTATTCCAGGGCACTACATAAGCATACAATTATAGAAAGCCTTCCACATTTTCAAGGTTTAGGGGCATTGGATCCTCCATAAAAATGAAGGACTAATTAAAGAAAGTGCTATTATTTTACCCTAGGGAATGCTTCTCTAGAAATTTCTAGCTCCAAATCAATACTGTGGTCGCCTTCCATTGAAAACTCACCATAGAATTTCACTAGAATTTCACTAGAAGACTAAGAAAGTTTTAGAGAGCTGCTCTGTCTAGGAAACTAGATCCTGCAGCATGATTGGACAAAGTTTACTGTAGAGTTATGCTGGAGGATCTAGAGATTCCCAGACAGAACATTTTAATCAAATCCGTATATAAACAGATCTGCAAAGTTCAGATCCATAGATGTGAAAGTCAACTGTATTAACAGCATCTTAAGATAAACCAAACTATACTCAGAAGATAAACCAAAGTATACTCAGGGAGGAGTGGGGAGAAAGAACATCTCAAGACAGCTTAAAACCAGCTTCCTAATTTGGTGCAGCGCACATGTTAGACTGCAGCTTTGAGCCACTTTGAGTCTCCTTGTGGAGAGAAAAAGTGGAGTATAAACAAACAACAATAACAACAGTAATAATAACTTTCACTGTGTCTCAGCCTGCTAGGAGCTAGTTTGGAAAGCCTAAGATAAAAGCTTTCTGTCAAATGTCATGTCGCATAGAGAGGGGCGGAAGTCTCTGTTTTCCATCCCAACACTGCAATCCTGTCAGCAAACATCTGCTGCTTAAAGATCATGACAAAGCTGCCTCTGTGAGGATTTTGACTGGGGAAAGGTTCTGTTCCAGACCAGATTCCCCTTCTAAATTATCTGCCAGCCACTGTTTTTCATCCGGTGATCTATGGCTGCCTTCTGGAAATGCCTCAGGTGGGCCCTTTGTGTTTCTGGCCAAAAGAGCACTATTGTGACGACTGAATAGGGTGACCAGAATGCCATACAGCTTGCTGTTTTCATGGCCTGGAGTGAAGCAGGTGTTTAATGTCAGGACTTGCTGGAACCAAAAATAAATCAAGTAATAAGGAGACCTAGATACCCTAAAGGCACCAGGTCCCATCTGGTCATGGAAACTAAACAGTCAGCACAGATGGAGTATCCCTTATCCAAAATGTTTTCTGATTTTGAAATCTCTGTATTTGCATACACATAAATAATTTTCTGATTTTGTTTTTTTTAATTTTGGAATCTCTCTATTTGCATACACATAAATAATGAAATATATTGGATTTGGGACCCAACTCTAAACACAAAATTCACATATGCCTCATATATTCCTTATACACATTGCTTGCCAATAATTTTATTCAATACAGTAGAGAGTCTCGCTTATCCAACCTTTGCTTATCCAACGTTCTGTATTATCCAACACAGTCTGCCTTTTAGTAGTCAGTGTTTTTGTAGTCAATGTTTTCAATACATTACGATATTTTGGTGCTAAATTCGTAAATAAAGTAATTACTACATAATGTTACCGTGTATTAAACTGCTTTTTCTGTCAATTTGTTGCAAAACATGATGTTTTGGTGCTTAATTTGTAAAATCATAACGTAATTTGATGTTTAATAGGCTTTTCCTTAATCCCTCCTTATTATCCAACATTTTCACTTATCCAATGTTCTGCCAGCCTGTTTATGTTGTATAAGCGAGATTCTACTGTATGTTCAAATGATTTTGTGCATGAAACAAAGTTTGTGCACATTTCATTATCAGAAGACAAAGATAAGACCACCTTCAGTTGTCAGATGACATAAAAGGACAAACACACAGGTAGAGAGAGCACTGTAATCAGTGTGTTGCATTGATTTAGCATACTTTGTATGGTTTGCTTTCAGCCCATATGGCATTTTGAAAAGAAGAGGGCCTGTTCTGTCTGTGATCAAGTGAACCAAGATTTTGATACCTGTTTATTGCTCTTGCCCTTTTCCCTCCTAGTAAATTCAAAGTGAGATAAATGTCTCTCTGCGTGTGCCTGCCTTTCAGGCATTTGTCAACTTGAGTTGATTCAGTGGGATTTTCTAAGACTGGAGAAGGTCTTTCTGTGGAAGAGAAGATACATGGCCTTACTTCTCCACATTTTCCTTTACAACAACTACCCTGAGAAGGGAGGCCAAACTGCCAGAGAGAAAGTGAAATCCTGGCCCAAGGGCACCAAGTCATTTTCCTGGCTCATAGGTACTGTAAAGGTAAAGATTTTCCCCTGACATTAAGTCTAGTCGTGTCCGACTCTGTGAGGTGGTGCTCATCTCTATTTCTAAGCTGAAGAGCCGGCATTGTCCATAGACACCTCCTAGGTCATGTGGCCGGCATGACTTCATGGAGCGCTGTTGCCTTCTCGCTGGAGCGATACCTAGTGATCTACTCACATTTGCATGTTTTCAAACTGCTAGGCTGGCAGAAGCTGGGGCTAACAGTGGGAGCTCACCCCACTCCCCAGATTCAAACCATCAACCTTTCAGTCAACATGTTCAGCAGCTCAGTGGTTTAATCCACTGCACCAGTGGGGGTCCTCCTGGTTCATAGGGACTGGAATCTGTATCTCCTAAGCTTGTGTTAAATACTCCAAACAAAATTGTACATATTTTGGTGATGATAATGATGATAGGGGTGGGGAGGGATAGGAAATTTTAAATTCTTTCCCATGTTAAAGTTGATAAAGTTAGGCTCCGGTTAGTTATTCTCTCCAGCACTATCTCTCTTAGATTTGCCTTGTCTCCTGTTCCTCACTGTACAAGAGGATTTACTCAACTGTTTTCCCCATTGAGGGGTAGAACTGGTTGGAAGGCAGAGAGAGAGGGAGGAACAGCAATGGACAAGTAAATTGCTCATTGTAGGCAACGTTAGTCATCAGGCAAGACCATGAGCATTTTTCAAAGGCTAGATTAAAAAGGAGAAAGTTGTTCCTTTTTTAACACAAGGAAATCTGTTTATCTTAAGGATGGATGAGCGAGCTTCCCTTGCCCTTCCTCTCTCTTGAAATCTCTGTTTTAATTAAAAAACAAAAAGAAGGCTGTCTGTTTATCTTAAGGATGGATATGTGAACTTGAAAGTATGTGAGCAATGCCTGTTGATATCTGAGAAGTCAAGAGAGCACCAGGCTAGGCCAAGAATTCCCAGGGAGGGGAGGTAGCATTTAAAGTGCTTTGCAACATAAGAATAACAATGATACTTTCTCTGTAATAGAACGTTAGTATGTTTAAAGCAGTTTAAAGTAGGTTACTTTGTTGGAACTTCTTAGCAACTGGTGAGATAGGTTACTATTATCAGGACTGGCCCTACTATTAAGCGAAGAGAGGAAGTGTCCTTAGATAGCCAGTGCTATGGTGGCGGCAATAGGGTACCGGAGGACAAAGTTATATATCACACTCAGTCTGACAGAACCCCTTAAGTTAGCCTATTATCGTTATTTATTACCATTTATTTATATAGTGTAACCAAATATACTTTGTGCTTTACCATGAAACAACCAAAACAATGGTTACTACCAAAGGCATACAAACTATATGTGTAAGTGTGTACACACAGAGAAGGAAGAATAATAAATCACAAACTGGACAATACAATTGCAAAACAAACCAACCAACTAAAATACAAGAAAACTTACATGGTGTCATATAGAACGAACTGACCAATACATGTCATCAAATTATACAATACTACAAAATACAGTAGAGTCTTGCTTATCCAACCTTCATTTATCCAACGTTCTGTATTATCCAACGCAACCTGCCTTTTAGTAGTTAGTATTTTTGTAGTCAATGTTTTCATTATATTGTGATGTTTTGGTGCTAAATTCATAAATACAGTAATTACTACATAACATTCTCATGTATTGAACTTCTTTTTCTGTTGATTTGTTGTAAAACATCATGTTTTGGTGCTTAATTTGCAAAATCATAACGTAATTTGATGTTTAATAGGCTTTTCCTTAATCCCTCCTTATTATCCAACATTTTCACTTATTCAACGTTCTGCTGGCCCGTTTATGTTGGATAATTAAGACTCTACTGGAATGTCAAACTAAAAACCTATATATTCTCAGGAAAGGGATTCTAAGAGTTTACGAGCAGCAAACGAGAAAGGATGAATCTAAGGAAGAAGGAACCATTGGTTAGGTAAGAAGTCTAGATGTCCTAGTACACTGATTTCGACCAGGCCGTTAAAGAGAAATAAGAGCTAAAAGATATTTGTGGTGGGTGAGGGGTCAGTTGTGTAGGACTTTGAACCTTAATATTAGAACCTTATATAGTACTGCTCTGTTATGGAACACATGCTTTACATGAAGGAAATCGTAGTTTCAGTTTTTGGTTTTTCTGGTCGAGAACTCAGTTTTTAACACCCTGGCGAGCTTCCGCTCTTCAAAGTTGACGGCATTAGGCTTAGTGCCAAATGATTTGATCTAGTATAATGCCAGTTTTTACATACGCCATGCTTCCTGAGACAAAACCCTATGTGTTTATGGTAATACAGATGACATTTGCTTTGTAGCTTGTTTCTCCTGCTTAGAAAAGGGTTGAACGCTCAGATGGCAAGAAAAAGAGAAGAATTGGGCCACTTGATGTTGAGTATCTTTTGAAATGAAGACTGTTGACAGAATTGAGTTACTGAGCTATTTGCTCAGACACTATTAAGCATCTATTGCAAAATATTCACAGAATTACATTTGAGAGGCCCCTGAAAGGGGGTAAAATAATTTGGTACAAAAATAACATGTCTGAACCCAGGAAGTAGATTCAAACAATATTCTAACGTCAGAAGAAGACAAGGGCTGATCCCCAGATGCATTGCTCCCTAAGGCAGTGGTTCTCAACCTGGGGTCCCCAGATGTTTTTTGCCCTCCTCTCGCTTCTGCCACCATCCCAAGCGCGGTTGGTGGGGACAAGGGAGAGGGCTTTCTCGGTGGTGGCCCTCCGGTTCTGGAACTCGCTCCCCAGGGAGATTAGACTAGCCCCAACCCTGGCAATATTTAGGAAGAGCTTAAAAACTTGGCTCTCCCAACAGGCTTTTGGGGAGTGAATTCCCCATCTCCATGAGAGACCTGTTTCTTTGACAATTTCCTCATTTGGTTGCACTTTATCTTGCCCTATTAGTGTACTATAGTCACATGGCTCCCTCACCCAAGTTGCTTTTCTGTTCAACGATAGCACCTAAATATCTACCTTATTTACAATTTTCACTCACTGCACTTTACCCAATACATTTTATTTTATCTACTTGGGGGACAAATCCATGTTTTTACTTTTATTGTCTTTTATACTTATATTTTGTTGTTGTTGTTGTTGTTGTTATTATTATTATGTTTAGAATGTTAATTTACTTTTTATTTGTTTTTTCTGATGTTACTGTATGTTGTTTGCTGTTTTATCTGGGCTTGGCCCCATGTAAGCCGCCCCGAGTCCCTTCAGGGAGATGGAGGCGGGGTATAAAAACAAACTATTTATTATTATTATTATTATTATTATTATTATTATTATTATTATTATTCAACTCCCAGAAATCCTAACCGCTGGTAAACTGGCTGGGATTTCTGGGAGTTGTAGGCCAAAAACATCTGGGGACTCCAGGTTGAGAACCACTGCCCTAAGGCTAAGACCAAACAGATGTTCCTCCACCTTTGTGGTTTTGAGTTTTTCGGATTTGATTATTTATGGATATGATTTATAATGTACTCTAAAGGTAAAAATCATTGCAGTTTTGAGTTGCTGTGAGTTTTTGGGCTGTATGGCCATATTCCAGAAGCATTCTTTCCCGAACAGAGGGTGAAAAATCAGGAGAGAATGCTTCCAGAACATGGTCATACAGCTGGGAAAACTCATAGCAACTCAGTGATTCCAGCCATGAAAGCCTTCAAAAGCAATAGCAGTTTTATGTGGGTCCTGTGCCTTTAACCACAGTGAATATGGAGGAATGGCTGTATCATGTTAACCCAATTCTGTGCCCAGAACCTTCATAAATGCCCTTTAGTGACTCCTAGCATTATCTTGCACTATCTTGATGTGCTTCTCCATCACCATCCCACTAAAGATTAGTGAGGAGGGGAAGGAAAAGATCACATGAAGCAACCCAAGGGCTGCGTGGCTCCCTCTTTTTTCTATTATTTATGGCATGCTAAGTCAGTATATGCACCAGTGTTTCAGTATCCACAGAACTGTAGCGATGAATCCTTTAAGGTAGTGGATATTCCTGCCCATCATCCTTCCAGCAATGGAAAACTGTAATCTGTAAACCTTGATAGTCTCAAAACAGTAAGTTCCTTTGGATGGATAGATTTAGGACATAGCTGGCACTTTGCATAATACATGAGAATGTTATCTGGTGTAGTAAAAACAGGCCGGCACAGGTGTACAGCAATGTAGCAGTCAAGTTGTTCACATCCCTAGGAAAAAAAACTGGACAAATTCAGAGAAGAATAGAGTTTAGTTACTGATTTATACGAGGGTAAACTAGGGAGAAGATAGGACTTTAAGTTTTACATGAGAGTAAACTTTGACAAGAAGAAGTGATATCTAAAAATAGACTATTTGTTAACATAGTGATTTTTCAGCTTCTCAGTAAAGGAAGAAGAATGATCTGATAAACTGTAATTGTAAACTGGCAAGCTGGAAGTCATATATAGGGCTGTGGTCATTATTTTGGGCGTAGTTAGTAGCAAATGCAGTTTAGTGTATTTAGTTATGGGTTTTTAAAGGTACATTTGTTTGTTTGTTGTTCTTTGTACTTATACTTTTAATCTAATTTAATATAATTAAAATGTGTGTTAATAAAAATATTAAAAATGAAATATAATTAACATCCATTTACCTACATGCCAGAAAAACAACATTCACCTATTGCGTTTCTGCCTGCCAGGTTGCTGCTGAAGGTTTTGGAAGCCTCTGACAATCATGATGCAATTTAACTGTCCTGACTCAGTTACGGTATTCCAATTGATTTGTAATGCCTAAATAAGGAGGAAGCAGTTGGTCATAAATTGGTTACCCAGAAAAGCCTTTTGCTTTTGTGGAGGTTGCCCATAAAAGTGGAAAAATTGAAATTAAAAAACAAGTTTTTCTTTAGTTGAGAGAACATCTCTCCATTAGGAATGTCTATGTCCTCCAGCTCAACTCTGTGGCCATCTTCCTATGGAAGTTGACGATAGAATCACCCTTAGAGGACCTAAGGATTCCTAGAGAGAACATATAGATCAAATCTGTGAATAATCAAATCTGAGATGGTAGAGGGCCAAAAAAAACCCCTCACTTGGAGACACTCCAGGTCTTAAAAGGTACCAGAGCCCTTTGAAATCCCGGTGGCCCCAATTTCAGTTTACTGAACTCACATTTTATTGAGCATTTCATGTTGTGTGTCAACTAGGATCAATAAAAATACCAAGTTCACTAGTTTCGGTGCATGGTTTTTATATTTATTTGTATTGCATGTAATAAAAACAGTTGTATTTTTTCATCTTGATCTTCTGTTCTTTGATCCCAAGACCATAATTTCCAAATTAGCTTGACATTTTCTTTCTGTTTCTCTTTCCTTGTTGAATGTTTGATTCCCGACTTCTTTATATGGAGGGAGGGATACATATAAATTGCTGTCCCTTATTTGTTTCTGCATCTTTCCTGAATTCAGCCAAAGGCTGTGGCTCAGTTCAGTGAGTGCATTCTTGTTTCTGGTTGAGCAGATTTCATAGCCAAGGAGCCTGACTTTTTGAAGCAGGTATCCTAGATCTATATTTGGAGAGAGGGACGAGATTCATCTTCCTCAGCTTGGTGACCTCAGGCTCTTTCTCATCATCTCTTGCCATCAGTCATGTTCTGAGAAGATGTGGGATGTTAGGTTCCAAAACATCTGGAGAATTGATTCCAACGTTTGGTCTTCCGGGTGGTTTGGACTTCAGCTCCCACGATTCATAACAGCTCATAAGATGGCTCACATTTCTGGGAGTTTAAGTCCAAAACACCTGGAGGACCAAAGGTTGGGAACCACTGATCTGGAGTAAACTGGATTGAGTACCCCTTCTAGGTATTCAGTAATGAAAGGGCCATAAAAATAAAGGGGTATAAAGGTTTCTCCATTAGGATGCAAAATTTATGACTACACAATGGAAAACATGCTGGATTGGACCCTTTCTGGCTCAGTATTCTTGTTGCAGGGTGACCAGCCAGTTGGACCTAACAAACTTTGAAGTAGATCATCAATGCAATGGCACCCTTGCAGTCATCCTCCCTACCTCTTGATACTGAAAGAATCCATCTATAGACCTCTCACTCTCTTATGACAGATCTCAAGAGTAATCTCCACAAATCTGTCCAGGCACTTTTCAAACCTAGCTAAAATGGCAGCAATCACTACCTCCAACTCTATTTGTGAAATCCAAACACTGTCTAATAGCTTTATTAATACTAAGATAAAAGATGTAAGATCGCTTTTGAATACCAGAATACTAGTCGGACATGTTGCAACACAAAAGTAAAGGCGCGAGAGAAAGAAGAACAAGTAGGAGTTGATGACCTCACTCCTTTGTTTGGTACTTCTCAATATGGGAATTGAGGAGGCATCAAGTGGACTTAATTACATTAGAATTTCCTTGGATATAAGATAAGGATACTCCTAAGACTATTAGGATAAAGCAAAACCATGATGATGACAATGATGTTTGTGTGAGTTTTTTGAAATAATAACTAGCAATTATTTGTTCCACCCATCCTTGGGTACTATAAAGTCAGAAATATGTTCTTGTTTTAAATATGGTTGATTTACTCTCTGGGAGTTTTAAAAGATAATTTATGTGTGGTGTGATTATATTACTTTCCCTTTGTGTGTTACAGTGGTATAATGCTTATAAAACTGTATGTAAGGTGAGTCTGTGATGTGTTAGTCTCCTTCTATGGAAGTTTTTAAGCAGAGGCTGGATAGCCATCTGTCAGGTGCGCTTTGATTGTGTCTTCCTGTGCATGGCAGAATGGAGTGGACTGGATGGCCATTGGGGTTTCTTCCAACCTTGTGATTCTATATTTTGTGTGATTGACTCAGGGAATGAGAGTTGTTATACCTTTCAGTAATATAAGTAAAAAAGTAGAAAGAGTATTTATATTTACAATGTGAAGAACTAGTAGTAGGCCTCACACAATGTACAGAATAGGTAGAAACCCAAATTGGTAGAATTACCTAGAAGCTGATGGACTTGTGGTTGGTGATTATTTATTTTTTTTGCTGTATTTGGTGTATTCAAAAGTAACTAAATTTGATGTCCCTTACTCAAACATCATGTGCTTTCTGCTCCATGAGAGAGACTTTGCATTTTTTTCAAATGTTTCTAGATTTGGCAGCATATGTGTGAAATACTGGTGCCTGTTTGAAATACCAAGGAAATTGCACAGTGATAGACTCCCTCCTAAGTTCATGATATGTCTTTAAATACACACTTACCTGAAAGCAGTGAAATTTATTTTCCACATTTCCCCAGAAGAATGCTTTTTTATTGGCATTTTTATTGTGTACCTCCAAGTTGTTTCTGACCTATGGAGATTCAGGGGCAAACCTATCACATTACTTTCTTTGGAAAAGGTTTATCATTGCTTTCCTTTGAGGATGGGAAGGTGTGATGTGCCCTAGGTTTCCCGGTTTCACTGCAGAAGAGGATTTAGACCCTGGTCTCCAAAGTAAAAGCCCAGTGCTCAAATCCTTACACCGTAAGAGATTTAAAATGGTTGTCTACTTCTTCAGCCTCCAAATAAGTTGATCTGGTATGTGCTAACAGGCTGATGACACCTCTGCAGCTGCCCAAGAATTACTGACACTGAGCCTGACAGTTCCTCTGAATTCCTGTTACCACCACTGGTAACAGGCTGAGTGGAGACTTGCCTGAGTGGAGATTTGAGTATCACTGGTTTGAACCCCAGCTCAAGAAGGAATGAATGAAAGATGTCATAGCCAGAGAAGGAAACGGAGAAAAAGAAAGGTTTGCACAGGTTGAGTATCCCTTATTTGGAAAGCTTCAGACCAGCAATGTTTTAGATTTCGGATTTTGGAATCGTTGCATACATATAATGAGATATCATGTAGCTTGGACCTCAAGAATGGTACATTGAAGTACCAGGAAGCTCTGAGCAACCTGTGTGGACAATTTCAGATTTTGAAATACTTTGGATCCAAGATAAGCAATGCTCAACCTGTATTATGTACTGGGAGGATTTGGTGGGTGTGATAATGAAGGAGCTTCCTTGTGTGGCAATATCAGTGGTTTCTGAAGGGCAAAGAAGTCAAGGAGAGAACAAACGAAGGCACCAGGGCCAGCTTTACATTTTATAGGTCACAGACAGCAAACCTATGAACCTCCAGATGTGACAGACTACATGATCTCTTTGACCAGATGTATAGGTACTGATGGAACAAAATGAGGCCAGAGCCTGCCTTAAAAATTCCACCCCCTTCCCAATGAATTGTTCTTTGAGTCCCCAAATTACTAGTGTTGTGCTGACATAAACTTTTAGTTGAACTTTTAGATCTAGATGAAGTTACCAAGGAAATGTGAACATAGTTAATGTCAGAGTTCTAGGTCTGAACCATTCAATGTCGCGTTCTCTCCAATGCTAAAAATTGGGAATTGAAGGCAAAAAAAAAAAAACCCAACCCCACCACATTTTGAAAAGCATATTTCTTATGGTAGAGAAAAAGTGCTTTCATTTTGCCCTCTGCGATAAAAAGGCATTTGACTATGGCTATGACTGTTGAAAGTTGGCAGTCGAAATACATTTTGCAGAACTACAAATTTTCCAGTCTTGCCCAAGAAATGACCTTCATTCTTGAAGCAGTCTGCTTTCTCTTAGCAGCCACCAATAAAATTCATATTAAGGGTCTCCTGAATTTTTATTCCTCTCCATTCCCCCACCTTGTGCTGCCTGCAGTTGAATCTCTGCTGATCCATTGTGTTTTGATGGGGAGAGAGAACATGTGCCATGTCTCTAAAGGGAGCTTTGTAAAGCTGCAGCTTGCATTGTCTGTACCGTTCTTTCTGAAAGTTACAGACCTTTATATGTGAGCATGCCTCAGGGCAGGAAAAAAGATGGGTGGAAACCAGATTTTCTGTGCCTCTTGTAGCTATAGTAGGTGAATTGTTCTCTCAACTGTCTTATGATGATGAGAAATGAATTGTGCTGGGGAACAGGAGATCTAGCATTGATATTTTGGGAATATCGTATGCACCAGCAGTTAATTTTGTCCCTTTTTTGGGAATAATTCAGACTTATATTTTTATTTCATCAGTGAAGTGCCACATAGCAACAGTTCTGAATGAACCGCATTTCTGACAGTATGCTTCTTATCCGAATTCAAGGTGCTGGTGATGACATTTCAAGTTCTAAATGACTGGAGAAGGAGGCTATCTCAATAGTCCTACCAAAGAATTGAAATCTATTAGAAGTGTTCTCCTTTGGGTCCCACTAATAAGAGAAATTCCTTGTGGTAGGAGATGGGAGAGGACCTTCTCTGTGGTGGCACCACAGTCATGGAATGGTTGGAGGCCTGATTGGCACCAACATTGGAATTATTTTGGTGCCAAGTCAAAATCATGTTTGCAAAAACCTAACTGATTGTATCTCCAGGTTGCACATGTGTTATCATTATTGCACTATTACAACTAGGTGTTTTGGACTTCAGGTCCCAGAAGGCCCTTGTGATGTGACCAACAGCCAGGAATTCTGGGAGCTAATGTCTGAAACATCCAGAGGAGCAAAGTTTAGGAACCATTGTAGTATTGGAAATTGTTCTAAACAGCTGTAATTTTCTGGTTTTTAATAGGTATACTATTTAATGTGTTCTAATATTATAAAGCTACAGAATTATCATTTACTATTTTACATTGGTTTATTGATAGAGGGTGGGCTATAAATATTTTAATACATAAGCAAACAAATCTATGACATACAGTGGCTTTTTACTGGCCCTGTAAATAGGCAAAGTGAGATATCTTGTTCTTTGCTTTCAGAAGCAAAGTATCTTGAGCTGGAACTGGACTTAGCAAATGTTCAATGGAGCAAAACATTGTTTTGAATATCACTTTGAAAAAATATCCCCCCAATAACTGTGCAGATTAAGGGATTTGGGAAATGATATTCCAAAACATAACATTTCCATGCTTTGACCATGCTTTGATCTCCTTATGAATGACAGCAAATACTTGCCCAAACTTGCTGCAATATCAGGGAGATCTCTGCCAATTGGAGCTGTATAATTTGCATTGATTTAGGCTAAATTTTTAATAGTTGTCTTTAGGTGCTGATCTGAATTTTTCTGACTATGCAGATGGGAGAAGGGAAACACAACTGATACATTTTGTGTTGGGATGTGGGGAATTCAGGCAATCAGTTTTTCCTGGAGTTCTCATGGAAGAGACTGGGAATTGGAATAGGATGGAGATGTAACTCTTTGCAAAGGAATGGGAAATTGCAGCAAAGTATACTGTGGTGTCTTAAAGACTAACATATCCATTATGCCAGGGCATCAAATTCATTTTCATTGAGGGCCACATCAGCTTCATGGTGGCCATTGGATCCATGGATGGAGAATCCACGGACACAGAGGGACAACTACGTTTTTTTACATTAGTGGTTGGTGCTCTTTAGTTTTTACCTAGTTTTGGTATCCAGATGTTATTGAATGACAACTCCCATGCCAATTGGGGATAATGGGGATTGCAACCAAACAGTACTTTTGGATCTGAGATTGAGGAAAGGTTAAAGGACATTTTAAAGCCAGATATCATATGAACAAGCTTTGTATTTAAATCCAAACTGTACTATCCTGACTAAACAGAACAAAGTACAGTCTTCCAGATGCTATTGTATCACAGCTCCCATCAGCTCTAGTCATGATGTCTAATGAGTTGTAGTCCAGCATCTGGAGGGCCACATGAAATGAGGTAGTGGGCTGGATTTGGACCACTGGCCTTACATTTGACACATGTGTATTGTGCCATGACATTTTGAAGATTGAAGCCTATGTCCTTGCTGTTGAATTTCTGATTCCAGTTTCTCTGCCTGGTTGTGAAATCTGGAGAATGTAGAAGACTAATAGGAAGAGAACTCATTTGAAATGTGCTGGTGGATACTATGGACAAATAAATTGGTATTAGAGCAAATCTGATCTAAATTCTTCCAGAAACCACGATGGACTGAAGTGAGTCTGTCATACTTTGGACGTATCATTAAAAGATGTAACTCATTAATTCCTTGCAAAGATGGAAGGCAGTTGGAAAAGAGGAAGATTGTATTACTGCTGATAATACTCAATTGAGGAAGCCGTGGCCCCAGACTTGCAAGGCCTGACCAGATCTGACAATAACAGGTTGATTTGGAGGTCTCTCTCATTCATAGGATTGTCGTAAGTCAAAGTTGACTTCATGGCAGTTCATAACAACATCAACAGTGTCTGCATTCTTCTGTTTCAGTTTGCTTCTCTTTTTAACAAGAGGTTGTTTTATGTGTACTTAAAGCTCTACTGCTCCTTGCTCTGAACTTTCAGCCTGGTTAGAAATGTAAATACATAAATATTGAGTTAGAGTCAGGAAGGGCGCCAGAATTCTAGCCTTTAAGAAGACGATTGAAGCAAAAGGTAAAGACTGTCTTTTCTTTGCTTCTCTCCACATGTGCATGCAATACACGAAGGGAGACAGATATTGGCAATTCTAGTTTTTGTTAGCTGTGCCTATATTTAGCAATGTAGATTTCTGGTTGAGAAAAACTCCTATGATCGAGATTCCCCCTCCTCTCCCAGCACTTGGACAGGCTCCTCCCTGGTTGCAGATATTAAGACCCAGCAGGGCATTAGGTCCAAGTCTTTGTGTACACTTCAGATCACACCAGGGTGGAGCTCCCTGAGCTGCCAAGCAGAGAAGTTAGCTCTGCAAGTAGCCTCTCTCTTGCCAGGCTGCCACGTCCCGAGCCTTGAATCTGGAAGAGGTGCTTCAAAACAGAAAAAAAAAATCCATCACAGTGCCCTCATCTATACTGAACATTTAATGCAGTTTCAAACTGGTATTGAAGAAAGTGGTTTTGCTGGGCAGATGGTTACATAGGAAATCCTGGAACCCGTTTGAAGCCTGGGTGAGACTTAAACAAACTACAGAGTACTGATGCATGTTAAGGGCTTTCTTTCACATGCTTTTATGGGAACTGACTTCAAACTGCATTAAACAGTCTGTGTAGTCTGGGCCAGTAGCATGGGAAGTGTAATCCTATCTCCTCACCTTTTATAAGTGTGTGTGTGTGTGTGTGTGTGTGTGTGTGTGTATTCTGTTTATAGAATCATAGAATCATAGAATAGTAGAGTTGGAAGAGACCTCATGGGCCATCTAGTACAACCCCCCGCTAAGAAGCAGGAAATCGCGTTCAAAGCACCCCCGACAGATGGCCATCCAGCCTCTGCTTAAAAGCCTCCAAAGAAGGAGCCTCCACCACGGCCCCTGGGAGAGAGTTCCACTGTCGAACAGCCCTCACAGTGAGGAAGTTCTTCCTGATGTTCAGGTGGAATCTCCTTTCCTGTAGTTTGAAGTCATTGTTCCGTGTCCTAGTCTGCAGGGCAGCAGAAAATAAGCTTGCTCCCTCCTTCCTATGACTTCCCTTCACGTATTTGTACATGGCTATCATGTCTCCTCTCAGCCTTCTCTTCTGCAGGCTAAACATGCCCAACTCTTTAAGCCGCTCCTCATAGGGCTTGTTCTCCAGACCCTTAATCATTTTAGTTGCCCTCCTCTGGACGCTTTCCAGCTTGTCAACATCTCCCTTCAACTGCGGTGCCCAAAATTGGACACAGTATTCCAGGTGTGGTCTGACCAAGGCAGAATAGAGGGGGAGCATGACTTCCCTGGATCTAGACGCTATACCCCTATTTATGCAGGCCAGAATCCTGTTGGCTTTTTTAGCTGCCACATCACATTGTTGGCTCATGTTTAACTTGTTGTCCACGAGGACTCCAAGGTCTTTTTCGCACACACTGTTGTCAAGCCAGGCGTCCCCCATTCTATATCTTTGATTTCCATTTTTTCTGCCGAAGTGAAGTATCTTGCATTTGTCCCTGTTGAACTTCATTTTGTTAGTTTTGACCCATCCTGCCTTCATCCTGCCTTGTTTAAAGGGTACCCTTTCAGAATCTAAATCCAGCTGCTGGCTTGGTGGGTGGTTTAGCAGAGCTGCTTTCAAAGATGACCCAACCATTTAGGCAGATATAATAGTGCAGTAGTTTGCAATGTTTCAACTACAACTCAGGGGATCACAGTTTAAGTCTCTACAATGCCATGGAGGATCTTGGTCAAGTCACATTCCTTCAGCCTCAGAGGAAGGTAAGGACAAAACACCTCTCTGAGCAAACCTTGCCAGGAAGGCCTTGTAATAGATTGGTCTGAGAGTCACCATAAGTCGGAAGCAACTGGAAGGCACATAACAATAAGAACAAGATGACTCAGGATGCAGATGCTGAATGTAGAAGCCCCATGGATATTTATCCTGGGGTGCCGGCATTCTCCCACTTTTATGGGACAGAGCTGTTGTGCATTTTTTTTGTATGCTCTATCACTGACGTCTCCAGGTCAGGGCTGGAAATAGTCCTTCTTGAAACCCCAGTGAGCCATGGCTGCTAAATTAACAATACTGGTTCTGACTCAGTGTAAGGTGGATTTCTCTCTTCTGAACTGCCAGTTAGTTTTGCTTTTGCCCATCTATTTTGCTTCTGCCTATTTATTTCAAATAGTAGGGATCAAGAACATCCAAGAGGAGAAGGTCATTGTGACCTTGCAGCTGAGACAAGTGAAGTGGTCTACTTCCAGGGGATCTAGACAGATTTCCTGCTGAATATTAGAGAAGTAATAAATACAGTGGCAGGAATAAAGACTGTTACATAGTGGAGGGGACAGGCCTATTCTCTGCTGACATGGAGGGTAGGACCAGATCTCATATTAAGTTACAGGTAGATAGATTTGAATTGAACATTGGAAGAAACTTCTTAAAGTACCAATGATTCAGCAGTGGAACCAACTGCTTGGAGCAATTGTGGGGTCTCCTTCTCTGGACATCTTCACAACGAGTCTCAGTAGTTATCATTTTCTGGGTCCCCAGGTGTTTTGGCCTACAACTCCCAGAAATCCCAGCCAGTTTACCAGCTGTTAGGATTTCTGAGAGTTGAAGGCCAAAACATCTGTGGACCTACAGGTTGAGAACCACAGCTCTAGAGTCATCTGCTGAGGATGTTTAGTTGGAAATACTGCTTTGAGCAAGGGAATTGGTGGCCCATGAGGTCCCTTCCAACTCGGTGATGTTATTCCAAGACATTGCTTTAGGATAGTGGTTCTCAACCTGGGGTCCCCAGATGTTTTTGGCCTACAACTCCCAGAAATCCCAGCCAGTTCACCAGCTGTTTGGATTTCTTGGAGTTGAAGACCAAAAACACATGGGGACCCCAGGTTGAGAATGACTGCTTTAGCAGAAGCATGTATTTGACCCACAGTTGCACTTTTCAGAACTTAAAATCGTTCAGGGGTGAGGGTTTGATTAGTCAAAATGAAGGGCAGGATTCTTGAGTTCTGGGTGGTAGAAATATCTCAATACTAGGAGTGTGTATCTGTATGCAGGAGTGTGTATGTGTATGCAGCAGGTGCATAATGGTGAATTGACTCTTGAGTTTTAGTCTGAACTTTAAAGGGATAATTCACAGTGCTGAACTAAGCTCACTAAGTGGTTTCAATACCTTCTCCATAGGGTTCATCACCTTGGCTGGAGCAGTGGTTCTCAACCTGTGGGTCCCCAGATGTTTTGGCCTTCAACTGCCAGTAAACTGGTTAGGGAGTTGTAGGTCAAAACACCTGGGAACCCACAGGTTGAGAACCACTGGGATAGAAGAATATATTGTGGGAAGGGTTTAACACCTTAGATAAGTGATTCCCAACCTTTGGGCCTCCAGGTGTTTAGGACTTCAACTCCCAGAAATCCCAGCCAGCTTACTAGCTGTTAGGAACTGTGGGAGCTGAAGTCCAAAACACCTGGAGGCTCAAAGGTTGGGAACCACTGCCTTAAATAAGCTTTTACAGTTCAGACAAAAGCCCAGAGCAGATTTCTTTGCCTCACTGGCATGGAAGCCACCACTGTGGGTGTGTGTCTCACCAGATCTTCTGGGTTCTTTAGGAGTGGCTCTGGCATGAATCAAAAGACATCTTGCTTTTCCAAGAGCGGAATGTAAAGATAAGGAGAAGGGCAGAGTGCATGTGTGATTTCTCACTGCCTCCAGTGGAATTTCCTGCTAGTCATCTGAAGGCTGAACTGAAAGCTGTCTCACTTGCAAAGTTTTAAGATTTGGAATTACGTCAACTTGGGAACTCCCCTCCTTGCTGCTGCTGTTCACGCCCATGTCTCCTTTCCCTGGATGCCGGTTGTGTTTTATCACTTTTTATGGCTCATTCTTGCTTGATCTTGTTCCCAGGAAGGGCATAGTTTTTCCATGTATGGGTCTGTGATTTTGTTTCTGAGCAACCAGAGAGATGAGGGTTTTTTTTTTTTTAAGATTTATTTTTTTTAAAACCCTGAAAATAGGAAACCACTGAAAAGTAAAGGTCATGGCTATAATAAGAATAATTAGCCATGGCAGGAAAGTTTGGTCACTTAAAGGAACCGATAGTTATTTAGGGTGGGAAATACTGGCAGACATTGCAAAGGGGTGGGAAACCTCAACTTAAGAAGAGAAAGTGAAGTAAAAATAAAGATACAAATATTGCAGAATATGGATGGATTGGGAAATCAAATCCTAGGAATGTCAGTCTATATTATGCACTGCGAGAACTCAGAATCTGTTGCTAAAATAGGTTGCTGTGAGTTTTCTGGGCTGTATGGCCATGTTTCAGAAGCATTCTCTCTTGACATTTCACCCACATCTGTGGCAGGCAACCTCAGAGATTGTGAGGCCTGTTGGAAACTAGGCAAGGGAGGTTTTATATATCTGTGGAAGGTCCAGGGTGGGAAAAAGAACTCTTGTCTGTTGGAGGCAAGTGTGAATGTTGCAATTAAACATCTTGATTAGCATTGGAAAGCCTTGAAGCTTAAAGGCTTAGCTGATTCCTTCCTGGGGGAATCCTTTGTTGGAAGGTATTAGCTGGCCCCTTCTCTGTGTAGTCTGACATGGTGGTTGTTATTGTGGTCCAACATTTCTGTGTTCTCAAATAATATGCTGTGTCCAGGTTGGTTCATCAAGTGCTCTGATAAGCTTGACTTCTCTGGTTAAATTAGTCTGCAGTGCCTTTCAGATTATACAGAGAAGCCATTGAAATCCACAAGCATGTGGACAATTTCAACAGAAAGGAGGAAATCATGAAAATGAACAAAATCTGGCTACCAATATTAAAAAATTATAAAATCAGGATAGTAAATAAAGAACATTCTGAAAACAGGTTTTTCTGCCTTTGACAAGCATTGCCCAAACTTTTCCTCTGTTTCATTTATGCCTATAAAAGCTAGAAATGTGCTATGATTTATAAATATAAAGTAAGTGATATTGTTAGGATGCCAGATACCTTTTCCATCCAGAAATTCCCGTGCTTGAATGAAAATACAGATGTGCAGGAAGGAGACATTAACCACCACAAAGACTGTGTGATGAACAACACCTCTGTCTTGGTTCTTGATGGGGATTTTATTGAAACATTTGGAAGACATTGTTCATTTCAGTTGGGCTTACTATTATCCACGGTTTCCTGTTTCCACCATACCGGTAGTAGTAGAGTAGAATACCTCAGTTGCTAGATTTATGTAAGATATTGGGAGCCAAGAGTGCTTATATTCTTCTTGTAGACTTAATATACACATCTGACTGAACATTAGAGATGCCGGAATGAAAACTAGAGAATGTTTCTTGGTTGTGTTGAAAAAGGAATTTCAGCAGGGTTGTTGCGTGTTTTCCGGGCTGTATGGCCATGTTCCGGAGGCATTCTCTCCTAACGTTTTGCCCACATCTACGGCCGGCATCCTCAGAGTTTGTGGGGTATATGCCTCACAACCTTTGAGGATGCTTGCCATAGATGTGGGTGAAATATCAGGAGAGAATGCTTCTGGAACATGGCCATACAGCCCGGAAAACACACAACAATCCTGTGATTCTGGCCATGAAAGCCTTCGACAACACAGTTTCAGCAGGTATTGTCTGTCATGCAAGTGGGTAATAAGCTATCCCTGCTTAAATTATCTTTTCTCCACAACTGTTAAAAGGGAGAATAATTGCCTCCAGCTTTTGGTTGGACAACCCCTTTGGACATTAGTAGACTAGGTAAGCCTTTGGTGGGCTCCTTCTTCGCAGAGACTATCAATCTTGGAACCGCTCCTTATGTCTTCTCATTGGACTGGAGGATAGAATGTTACTGGAAGAACTGTTTTTGTACGGGCCTAAACTCCAACAATGGGGTATTATTCTTAAGAGGGTATTAGTAGACCCAGTGATCCGCCCCCTAGACATTGGACTGACTCGTGAAATACAAGAGTCTCTAATTTCAAGCCATGTCTGTTCTACCCCCCAGCCCTGTCATCAGTCATTAGCTGTGCCTAGTCCCCCTCCCTCATTAGATGATGTTATCATATTAGATGACTCCTCCTCTCTCATACCAGCGGAGATAAGCCTCTCTTTTAAACAATCAAATACACTTGGAGGCCTTTCATCCCAGGATAGCTGACTATCCCCTTCAATTGGCAATCTCAACAAGCCAATCTCTCAGGAGGAGGAGGGTTCTCACGTGGGGGGGCCCATTGAGGTGGTGTGGGGGAGAAGGAAGAACGGTCACCAACAACCCAGGGAGAAGCGCAACAGAGTTATTGCGACCCTGGAGAGGAATAGGTGTGGTAGTCTCCAGGACAGACCCCTCAACCTTAAGGTCCTGCTCCTGAATGCCAGATCCGTCAATGGTAAGACAGCTATCATCCAGGATTTGATCCTGGATGAGGGGGCGGATCTGGCATGTATTACCGAGACTTGGTTGGATGAACCGGGTGGGGTGAATCTCACCCAGCTGTGTCCACCGGGTTTCGGGGTCCATCAGCAGGCCAGGGTGGAGGGGCGGGGAGGTGGAGTTGCGGTGATCTTTCGGCAGTCTATCGCCCTGATCAGATGCACCGTTCCACAATCTATGGGGTTTGAATGTGTCCTGCTGAAGGTGGGAGCCCGAGACAGCTTGGGGATTCTGTTGGTGTACCGTCCACCCCGCGACCCAGCAGTCTCCCTGCGTGAGCTAGCAGAAGTGGTCTCTAATGCGGCCTTGGTCTCCCAACAACTCATAGTTTTGGGAGACTTTAACATCCATGCCGAGACCACATTAACAGGTGCAGCTCAGGATTTCATGGTTGCCATGACGACCATGGGGCTGACTCAAGTTATATCTGGGCCCACACATCAGGCGGGACACACGTTGGACCTGGTTTTTATTGTGGACAGTGGGACAGTCAGAGTGGAAGAGCAAAATATTCTTCCATTGTCATGGTCTGACCATCATCTGATCTGTTTAAGTTTCGCCGTGCTTCTAACCTCCGCAGGGGTGGTGGACCCATTAAGATGGTCCGCCCCAGGAGGCTGATGGATCCGGATGGACTTCTGAGGTCTCTTGGGGATCTTCCTGTTCTGGAGACTGGCGATCCTGTTGATGTCCTGGCTGATCGTTATAACAGCGAGTTGGCAAGGGCACTTGACACGATCGCTCCCGAACGTCCCCTTTCGCTGCGTAGAGTCACGTCGACTCCTTGGTTCACTGAGGAGCTGGCCGTGATGAAGCGTACGAGGAGGGGACTAGAGTGCATCTGGAGAAAATCTCAGGATGTGTCCGACCAAGCACGGGCTAAAGCCGCTATTAAGGCTTACTCCGTGGCTCTGCGAGCAGCCAGGAAAGCTTTCACGACTGCCCGCATAGCGTCTGCAGCCAATAGGCCATCGGAGTTGTTCCGAGTTGTTGGAGAGCTCCTGCGGCCTCCTGAGGCCCAGGAGCTTCCCGATGACTTGGCAACTCGGTGTAGCGATTTCGCACACCATTTCGCAGGCAAAGTTGCTCAGATACGTCATGAGTTGGACTCCAGCTTGACTGTGGTTTCAGCGGAGGTAACCGAGGCACCTGTCGGTTCCATCTTATGGGATTCTTTCCGGCTTGTTCTTCCTGATGACGTGGAGGGGATTCTTGGGTCTGTGAGGGCGACCACTTGTGCTCTGGATCCTTGTCCCTCTTGGTTGGTTAAACTGGCCAAAGATGGGCTGTTGGAGTGGTTTGTGGCCATAATAAATGCCTCCTTGGGTCAGGGGTCATTTCCATCCTGTTTTAAGCAAGCGGTGGTAAAACCGTTGCTAAAAAAGACCTCGCTAGACCCATTGGTTTGTGACAATTACAGACCAATCTCCAACCTTCCATTTTTGGGCAAGGTTCTGGAGCGGGTGGTTGCCACGCAGCTCCAGGAGTTCCTCGATGACACTGATTTTCTGGACCGCTCGCAGTCGGGCTTCAGGCCTGGGCACAGTACCGAGACGGCTTTGGTCGCCTTGGTGGATGACCTCCGCAGGGAGCTGGACAGGGGGAGTGTGACCCTGCTGGTTCTCCTGGATATCTCAGCGGCTTTCGATACCATCGACCATGGTATCCTTCTGGGGAGGCTCTCCGGGATGGGGCTCGGGGGCACGGTTCTGCTGTGGCTCCAGTCCTTCCTGGAGGGTCGTTCCCAGATGGTGAAGCTGGGGGACACCTGCTCAGACCCCTGGCCATTGACCTGTGGGGTTCCGCAGGGGTCTATTTTATCCCCCATGCTATTTAACATCTACATGAAACCGCTGGGAGAGGTCATCCGGAGTTTTGGAGGGCGTTGCCATCTCTACGCAGATGACACGCAAATCCACTATTCCTTTCCACCTGACTCCAAGGAAGCCCCTCGGATGCTGAACCAGTGCCTGGCCGCTGTGGCGGACTGGATGAGGAGGAACAAGCTGAGGATCAATCCTGACAAGACAGAGGCCCTCCTGGTCAATCGTGCGTCGGATCGGGGTATTGGGTGGCAACCTGTGCTGGACGGGGTTGCACTCCCCCTGAAATCACAGGTCCGCAGTTTGGGGGTCCTCCTGGATTCAGCGTTGACGCTTGAGGCTCAGGTGTCGGCGGTGGCCGGGAGGGCCTTCGCACAACTCAAACTTGTGCGCCAACTGCGACCATACCTCGTGAAGTCTGATTTGACCACGGTGGTCCATGCCCTAGTTACCTCCAGACTGGACTACTGTAATGCACTCTACGTGGGGCTTCCCTTGAAGACGGCCCGGAAATTACAACTGGTCCAACGCTCGGCAGCCAGATTAATAACGGGGGCAAATTACAGGGAGAGATCCACTCCCTTGTTTAAGGAGCTCCACTGGCTGCCGTTCATCTTCCGGTCCCAATTCAAGGTGCAGACCATCATCTATAAAGCCCTGAACGGTTTGGGACCCACCTACCTCCGTGATCGTATCTCCTTCCATAAACCTGCCCGTTCCTTGCGATCATCCGGAGAGGCCCTGTTATCACCATTGCCTATATCCCAGGCTCGCCTTGTAAGTACAAGGGAGAGGGCCTTCTCTGCTGTGGCCCCCCGATTGTGGAACTCACTTCCCACTGAAATAAGGCAAGCTCCCACTCTGTTAGCTTTTAGGAGAGAATTAAAAACATGGCTCTTCCATTGTGCTTTCGGTGAGTAATGTCTGTCATATATCTCCGTATTACTCCCCTCCGAACTTCTATCCTCCAGATTACCCCTTCCAAATGTCCCTGCCCATAGTGGAGTACTTCTCTGTCCCTCTCACTCCGGGTTTTATCTTTGTGTTCAAGTGGCCTGCCCTTGATTTATAGTTTTTTTGTTTTTGTTTTTTTCTTGATTTCTTGATGTTCTGTTTATTATTATTTATTGTATTTTAAATGGTGTTATGATATGTTGTTCTTATATTTTATTATGTTGTATTGCTCTGGGCATGGCCCCATGTTAGCCGCCCCGAGTCCCCATTGGGGAGATGGTGGCGGGGTATAAATAAAGTTTTATTATTATTATTATTATTCTGTTATTTTCTTTCACTTATTAGGGAGATTGTATCAGTAGGTTTGATAAATTTTTAAGATGGACACTGTGTGGTGTAGTAGTTTAAGCAATCAGCTATGACTTTGGTTGGAAACAGAGTTCGAATTCTTGCTCAGCTATGGAAAGTCACTGGGTGACTTTGGACAAGACATACCCTTATATTCAGAAAACTGTGTAATAGACAAAAACAACTTGAAAGGTGCTCAACAACACAAGAAGTAAGACTTTCAGCAGTTAATGCTTTTAAAAGAGCCCTTGCTCGTTGTTACTCTGGCCGCCCTAATATAGATGAACAGTAGAGCTGGGGAAAATTATGTATTGCGATGCTAGAGTTGTTCCTCCCTATGTAAAAACAATGCATTCTGGTTCAATGCTGTTTGAACCTTATGAAGGTGAAAACACCACCATTTTAGTAATCTCTTACATAGTTTTTTTATGGAAATGCTCAAATAGCATTTATTTCTTATCAATCAGCTTTTCTTAACACTTTAAATGTACAGTCGTTCATTTGTGGTTTTAACTTTTGCAAGTTTGATGTAAAATGTTGTCTCTAGGAATTTCTGGGTCCTCTAGTGTGATTCCATTGTCAATTGTCTTCAGTCATGTTGAAGGACTTTTCTAGAGAGGACACTTCTCTAAGAATCTCTAGGTTGCCCAATGTGATTCTGTGCCTGTGTCTATGCTCTCAATAAATTGTTGGGTTCATTAGTGCCATTCTGTCATTGCTTTCTAGTGGAAGTTGATGGTAAAATTGAGCTAGACTAAGAGAGTCCTAGAAAGGTGTTCTACTGAGTAATACAAATAATTCTTTATTTGCAATTTCTCACTTTCACTAAGTTCCTGTGCCTTTATCTCTAGCAAATGTGGAGAGTTGACTGTAATAGGTATGGCTCTTGTCTCTCGGAGAACCTAGTACATCACACATTTTTTCTGCCCTCTCAAAAAACAAAACAAAAACATGGACAAATATTTCTCTGCCTGCAGGGGCATTCAGTTGACATTTATTTGTGGAGTGCTGGTGAGAAGAGGTACAATCTGTCCAAATTACGGAGGTGGCAATCTGAACCCAGGCGGGAATCTTGCTTTACTACTGACTCTATGAAACATTTTGTTTGGGCATCTCCATAGCAATGCTTTTCTATCTACATGTAAGTGCCCAGGCTGATGCAATGGTTGCTCAATTGTAGAAACGGATCTGGGCGGTCTGAAAATGGGTCTGTGGCAACAGACGGGAGGAAAATCAGCCTGTTTCCATAGTGACAGGTTGATGGCTGTAGGGTTTGTCTGTCTGCACAGTAATTGTACAATTGCTGGTGCATGGACCCCCCTTTCAGTGGTGGCTGTTGCTAAGAGGAGTTGTCTCCACAGCTATAAATGTTCTTAGGAGTGATGACTTGCTGCAGAAATTGTTGGAGAACTCAGATTTGGTTTGGTTCAAAGATTTCCCTGCCAAAGTTACTGGGACTAGGAACGGGCCAGAATTTAATTTCAGTTGGTTTTGGATAAAGATTTGCTGACATTTTCCAATACCATCATATGTAGGAGGGCATGATCTTGGGGGGGAAACTGAATTGGCAAGAAAACAAAGCCGGCAGATTTGCCTGTTAAGACAGAGGGCGGTGAACAATTATCTCCTAAAATTCTGGATTTAATCTTCATGTCTGGGTTTAATCTCCATGTCTGGGTTTAATCTTTGTGCATTCAACAATATCTGTGCTGAATTAGGGTTTCTATTTGTTTTGTTTTTTACCCAAGGAGAGTCCTAATCCTTAACAGCTATGTGACAGGCAGGTAGAACTGCTCTTTCAAGAGCTCAAGAATTTTGAAATGATGCACCCACACCCCAAAACGAGGGCTCCCAAATTATCCTATGGCAAGTGACAGACACAATTCAAGATAAGGTGTGCCTCTGTTAAGGAAGTACTGTAGATGCATTCATGGGCATTTCATCTATAACAGAACATTTGGTACCAGAGGCATAAATAACATGGAAACAATAGGGATGGGTTTCTGCTCAACTCAAGAAGAGCAGTTTGATGTGTTTTGGGAAACGTTTTAGTCGGTAATAATACATTTGAAATGAAACTACCAGATCAGAGCTCTTGGATGAGCAAACAAGAACAGTTTGAACCTTCTAGAGTAATTTGAAGGCTTATCTCAAATTTCAGTGCCACCACTCATGGTTTCACCTATGCAAATCCAACAAAATAACTCAGAATTTTTAGATCTTCCAGTTTCCATGAATTCAAACCTAATTGAAATGAATGACTTCTTTTGAAAGTTGCCATAGATTCATGGTGGAAGACCTAAACTAGTGTTTCTCAACCTGTGGGTCCCCAGGTGTTTTGACCTTCAACTCCAAGACATTCTAACAGCTGGTAAACTGGCTGGGATTTCTGGGTGTTAAAGGCCAAAACACCTAGGGACCCACAGGTTGAGAAGCACTGGACTAGACAATTCTTATGGAAGTGATTTTATGGAATTCTTATTCCAGATACTTCTCTAGGTTGTCCAGCATGACTCTGACAAATTGTTCCTTTTGGTAGGGTTTGCTATTATTATCCATGGGCCCTTCCACACAGCCCTATATCCCAGGATATCAAGGCAGAAAATCCCACAATATCTGCTTCGAACTGGGTTATCTGAATCCACACTCAGATAATGGTGAGAGAAATGGCTTGCTCAAAAAGATAACATCTTGTGGAATGTTGCAGAGATTGGAGCTGCCAGAATGAAAACTGGAAAGGGCTTGTGAACCTTTAACCGTTGTGGAAATAAAGGAATTTCAACAGGTGTTTGTCATGTCAACCAGCAAACAAGCAACACCTTCTGAAATTTCTTTTTTACAACTTTTAAAGGTATATGAGTCTTTGCTTCTCTGACTACCCTAAAATAGAAAAGTAAGGGTTCTTATGTGCCTTCAAGTCCTTTCTGACCAGTGTCAACCCTCAGGCAAACCTATCATGGTTTTCTTGCCAAGATTTGTTCAGAAGTTTGCCATGCCTTCCATGTTGGCAATTTTGAGGCCCTCCGATGTGAATATTTGGTGACTTACGGTAGAAATAATTGATTTCAATGGGTTTTCTAATATGAGGTTTCCAGTTTCCACCGTGAGTTCAGAAGGATATCCCCTATGGATACAGAAGTCGTATATCAAGGGGTATTTCTTTCCTTTCGCCACATTCCTTCTGATTTCCATTTTGCTGTGCATGTTTAACATGCTAGGAGGAATTCATAATTTAGAACACATTCTATTACATTTCACTTTTTTAATAACTGCAAGAACACATTATATCAAAAAATACCAAAAGCCCCATAAAAATAACAGTTAAACCAAAGAAATACCATTTAAAGTAGTTCCCTTATGTCTTCTTGTATTAAGTACAGCCCTGCTTGCAAATTTCTCCTTTCTTTTACACTTCATTCCTTTTCAACCTTTGGCCTTTCTAAGCCATTGGACCCCAACTTCTAGTTAGCTTGGGAAATAGTCAAGGTCTCTGAGAGCTGAAGTCCAAGATATAGCTGCTTAAAGGCTTGCCAAGGAAACTCTCCTATTAATAAACAACTTGTGTTTTTACTAACATCTACACAGAGGGCAATGCAAGGATCAGGTTTCCACAGATGTAGTAAACAATGCCTTCCTTCCTAGACTTTTAAATATATTTAAAACCAAGGAAAGTTTGCCACCTAATGCCCAATGATAGAATTACTTCCATAGTAGAACAATATGATTTCATGGAGTGGGATGGCTTGACTTTTTTAAAAAAAATAATACAATCAGGTAATATCTCATGGTGGCAACCAGCTTTGTAGAAATTCCCTGTATGCCTCCTGTTCTCCAGTGCAACCTTCTCTAGCTTTTCAGATTTTCTATGGTGTCATAGAAATGCAAAACTTGTTGGTATGGTGATGACAAACAGGGATAAAAGGTAGCTGAGTCATGGGAAGTGTAGCTTTTTTTACTTCCCAATACAGTAAATTCTAGAGACTGTCAGTATTATCACCTGTGACATTTTTCCAGGACAGTGAAAGGATGACACCTACAGCTAGGAGGTTAGGTTTTACGGATGGTCGCTGAGGGGTGGAGATAGAAGGGAAGATGCTGCCAAAGGGCAAGATAAGTAAAAACCATATGAATGATGGGGTTACTCGAATGTAGCTTGATGCTAGCAGGAAATCAGAAAGGAGATGTGATAAATCAGCCAAGAATGCTCTCATGAGAATTGGGTGTTAACTGCTGTTACAATATGCAAAGTGTGCCAGGAAATCATTGTTTCTGTTGAATCCATTTTTCATGCAGAAGGAAAGCACAGTTAAACTTTTATAGCATTCCGTGAATCCACAGCAGCTGATTTTGTCTTTTTCCCTCCCCTAATGCCTACATTTTTACAGGGAACTTAAACAAGTACTGCAGCAGATTCCCGAATCCTCCCCATTTCCCTTTCCCTTGAAAAAATTCAGGCTAGTGGGGCAACAGCTCTTTGAGAAAAACTAATTGGGGATTGGATGTGTAACTATCCCTCTTTCCTCAAATGCAGAAGTGGGTGGGGGCATCAAAAACTTTGCATCATTTTGCATTCCTCTCTTACAGTGACTTCAGACCAGAGTCCTTCTAGCTGCTGGCCGAGTAGGCTTAATAGTGCAACTCTATTTTTATTATATCTTTAAATTGTATAGGGACGTTCTTTAGTTGTATTTTGGCACAATAGTTTTAATATTAATTGTTCATGGTCTGTGCTACAATCTGCTCATGGTCTTGCTTTTGCAGGGAATATGGAATGAAGAATGAGAGAGTAAATCCTAAGATTTGCAATTTTGGGTAGGCACTACAGCCCGGGCTGTGGCGCAGGCATGAGAGCAAGCCAGTGCAATTAACTGCAATGAATCACTCTGACCAGGAGGTCATGAGTCCGAGCCACGCTCAGAGCCTATGTTTGTCTTGTCTTTGTTCTATGTTAAAAGGCATTGAATGTTTGCCTATATGTGTAATGTGATCCGCCCTGAGTCCCCTTCGGGGTGAGAAGGGCAGAATATAAATGCTGTAAATAAATAAATAATAAATATAGTGCGGTGATATCACTTTCATTGCCACTGCTTCATCTAGTTGGCAGCCCCACATCGATAATTAGGCTCTAGCTGATGGCCTGCAGGGCCTTTCCCTTTTTTATAGCATTTTTTAAAATTCTTCTGTTTTTGAATTCTAGTTTTTGAGTTTCCTGTTTTTGAATTCTAGTCACCTACGATTATCAAGAAGTCCTCCTGTGGTGTTTTGTGAAGAATTTGGCTGGATACATGAAAGCAGGGACTTTAGTGAGCTGAACCATAAACATCATGGGAAGTCTAGCTTTTGTCACTTCCCCATACAATAAATTCTAGAGACTGTCAGTACTATTATCTGTGACATTTTTCCAGGTCAGAGAAAGGTTGACACCTACAGCTAGGAGGTAGGGGTTGCTATTGCAGCTGATTGTGAAAGACATGGAAATATACCTTCAAGTTTCTTAGGCAAAGAATAATCAAGATATGGGTTGTTGTGTGTTTTCTGGGCTGTATGGCCATGTTCCAGAAGTATTCTCTCCTGATGTTTCACCCACATCTATGGTAGGCATCCTCAGAGGCTGTGAGGTATATATACCTCATATACCTCACAACCTCTGAGGATACCTGCCATAGATGTGGGTGAAACGTCAGGAGAAAATACTTCTGGACATGGCCATACAGCCCAGAAAATGCACAACAACCCTGTGATTCCGGTCATGAAAGCCTTTGACAACAAATCAAGATATGGTTTTGCTATTCCTTCCTCTGGAATGCATTGTAGTTAAAGGCATACTTCCAGTGTTTCACTGTTACTACCATTTAACCATCCTGTAGGAGGCGATGTGTATAGCTACTGTGTTACTTGAAGAACTGGATCCTTATTGCAAAATAAGAGAGTAGTGTTTCCTGAATTATGGAATATATGAACCTCAGTGTTGTGTTTTTTTTCCCTCAGGCTGGCAGTGATGGAGCCAAAATTGGGAACTGTCCCTTTTCCCAGAGACTCTTCATGGTCCTTTGGCTCAAGGGAGTGACCTTCAATGTAACCACAGTGGACACCAAAAGGTGAGTGAAATATACCTAATGCCTCATGGGATGTCTTCTCATTCACTACGTGGTCATTGTTGTAATTTTAGTTTTGTTAATATCTTTCCATTTAATACCAACAGCCCAATTATAAACAGTACTGTTGTTTCCTTCTCTTTCTTTGTAGGAGGACAGAGACAGTACAAAAGCTCTGCCCTGGAGGTCAGCTACCGTTCCTGATGTATGGGACAGAGGTCCATACGGACACTAACAAGATTGAAGAATTTCTGGAAGAAGTTCTGTGCCCTCCCAAGTAAGATCTAAATGAAGTTTTAGGAAAGGGGCTATTATTCCCTCTAGAAGGAGTTTTAGGAAGTGCCACCACCAAATGAGGCTGCTTTATGGCTGACTTCTGCTTCTTTCTTCATAGGTACCCCAAGTTGGCTGCCCGTAATCCCGAGTCCAACACAGCTGGACTTGATGTCTTTGCCAAATACTCTGCTTACATCAAGAACTCAAACCCAGCACTCAATGCCAGTAAGTATCTTTGCCCCCAAATCTTGATTGATTGCCTCTTGCAAATACTGACTTCCCAAGTTATTCATGCTATCTTTCTCCTTATATTGGCTCTTTCATTTCCCTGCTTCCTATGGTTGGACTTCTTCAGTCTTGTTTAGTTATTGGCTCTAACCCAGTATCTGCTTCACGTAGTGCATGCTTGCTATTCATTGGTCAGTCTCTCCTCTTCTTTCCACCTCCCCTTCTGCTCCTTTTTCACCTTATACCTTCCTGTTCAGTTTTCATTTTGGATCCCCATTCAGTGCTGATATTAACTGTTTTTTTCTGAGAGGTGATCCATGAACAAAGGAGAGGCATCAACATGCCGATGATGATGATGATGATGATGATGATAATAATAATATTTATTTATTTATTTACTTATACCCTGTTCTCCCCTGGAGGGACTTGGGGCGGCTTCCAACAATTAACAGATACAAAAAATAATATAAGCAATAGACAGTAGACAACAGTAAACAATTGTCACATAATACAATTAAAATGACTTCATAATAAAAATATTATATATATATACACACACACACACACACACACACACACACACATTATATATATATATATATATATATATATATATATATATATATATATAGAGAGAGAGAGAGAGAGAGAGAGAGAGAGAGAGAGAGAGAGAGAGAGAGAGAGAGAGAGAGAGAGAGGGGGCTTTTCCCCATCTTTGGCATCTTGGAGGATTGTGTTGCTTAATATCCCTGCCGAAGAGCTTTTTTGTTCATAAACTTCCTCCTTGATTGGATTGCCAGCACTTTTTTTGGCATTTCCTTATGGGTGCCTTTAAATACGCTACCTATTTATCTACTCACATTTTGCTTTTGAACTGCTAGGTAGGCAGAAGCTGGGCTAAAGGCCAAGAGCTCACCCTGACCCGGTTCGAACTGTCACCATTTCGACTGGCAAGATTTATTGCAGCTGGACTGGTTTATATTTATATTGTTTTTAGAGGGCAAACAGCTTTTAAACTGTTATACACACACACACACACACACACACACACCTCTATCTATGTATAATTGTCTGTCTCTCAGTGTATTAACGGCATTGAAAGTTTGCCATACATATTGTGTGTTCTGTGATCTGCCCTGAGTCCCATTGGGGTGAGAAGGGTGAAATATAACTACTGTAAATAAAATAAAATAAATAATAAGTAATGGTCATTCAAGTCCTGTTGGATAGTTAGTTAATACTCTAACCATTATCAAATGCTTGCTTAAATAGCCAGGTTTTTAGCTCCTTCCTAAAGGTTAAAAGCATGGGTGCTTGTCTTATTTCCTTGGGGAGAGCATTCCAGAGACAGTGGAGGCACTATTGAGAAGGCCCTCTCCCTCGTCTCCACCAACCTTGCTGATCCTCCCCAGCTGATCTTAAGGTCCAAACAGATTTAAAGGGAGAGATATGTTCATGTAAATAGGCAGGACCCGAGCCATATAGAGCTTTGTAGGTAATAGCCTGCACTTTGAATTTGGTCCAGAAGCAAATCAGCAGCCAGTGGAGCTGCTTTAAGAGGGGGGTCGTATGTTTCCTACAACCTGCCCCTGTAAGCAGTCTGCAAACCCCAGATTTTGCAAAATTATGAAAATAAATCAGAAAAAAACAGAAAGGAAGGTGACCACCTCCACAAGAATTCCACAATAGTAAGGACTGACCATGCTTATTGAACATAGAAGATGGGGGTTCTGTTGGGAAGAAAAAGGTGGAGAGGATGGGATATGGCAGTGGTTCCTAAACTTTGGTCTGTCAAGTATTTTAGACTAGTCCCCAGAATTCTCGACAATTGGCCAAGTTAGCTAGGGCTGTTAGAAGCAGAAATCCAAAACCTGGAGAAATAAAGTTTGGGAATTACTGGAATGGGCAAGAACATAGCTTGGTGGCTGGCTATCTGTAACTTTAAACATCCACACTTTGCCGTGCAATATTTTATTGCAGGTTGTACTTTTTGGGTTTGTTTTCATGGCCATTTCTTTCTCACTGGTGGTTTCTTATCAGCTATTGGTTCTTATCCCTTTCTCTCAAGCTTGATACTTTTCCTCTTTCAGGTTCCCTCCCATCATTTCAATGCTTATTCAAGAATTATTGTCCCAATAATTTTGTTTTTATTGGCGGCCCGCCTCTTTTTCTAAATTCTCAGTGGAGCTCTTCCTTCTACCTAACATCGATTTTTGTGACCCTCCATTTCTCACCATCCCTAAAATTCTTGTCAACTAGGACTCTTCTATTTCTCTCTGTTCTTTTTTGACTTACGATACACACTCACATATAAGCTGAGCCGAATATACACCAAGGCATCTATTTTTTACCACAAAAAACTGGGAAAACTTATTGACTTGAGTATAAGCCCAGGGTGGGAAATGCAGCAGCTACTGGTAAATTTCAAAAATAAAAATAGATAACAATAAAATTGTATTAATTGAGGCATCTGTAGGTTAAATATTTTTGAATATTTAACATTTTGAATATTAAAACTGTAACTTAAGATAAAACTGTCCAACTCTGATTACCTACATTCTTGAATATAAGCCGACCAGGACCCCCACTTGAGTATAAGCCAAGGGGAGCTTTTTCAGCCCTAAAAAGAGTTGAAAAACTCGGCTTATACTTGAGTATATATGATACCTTGTGATTTTCATTACCTTCTCCCTTCAAACCCCATTAGCTCCTTTCCCTTTAAAAATAGTTTCAAAAAGTTTCATGTGCAAAAAAACAACAACAAACCAATAAGGGAAACTTACATGTGTAAATTCTACAAATTATGTAGTACAAATGATACTGCACCCTAAACACAACACTATAAACACTATTGGGAGGGATGAGATGAGATATATATCAAAGCTTCTGTTATATGTTTGTTACATCAAATTGTGCCCTTTTTGTGAGCTTCCCTGAGTCTCCTTCAGTGTAAGAAGGATGGAATATACATGCAGTAAATAAATAAACAACTAAATTATATGTTACCTTTGTTACATTTCTAATTTACTACATATTTCTATTATAGCAAAGCCCAACTAAATTTCTTGGTGTTTTAGGCCTGTTCCTGGGATTATTTGGGGTGCTGATTCAGAAAATTTCATTGAAATGACTGCACCCGTTCTCGTTTCATAGACATGGTTATCATGGTTTTCTATGGGTGAGCAGATGGCCACTTGTAGGTGCCATGTGTTCTGTATCTCAAAAACTAGAACTGATAGGGGAAAACTGGTGCCATTTTTGGAACCGGCAGGTGAAATATATACAGAAACAGGACTAACATTTGAGGCACCAAAATGTGTGTTGATCTGTGATCTATCTATCTATGAAAAGCCAAAATTGTAATATACACATATATTGTCTTCCCAAAAGTAATAAATATGTCCCTAAAATTCTTGACCATTGAGGTTGTTCTGTCTCTTGTGTTCTCATTTATTCTTCCTTCTTTTCCAATTATTTCTTCAATTCCATTGCCCTCTCACCTCAAATCCCATTGGCTCCTTTTCCAGCATAGTTACTACTACTTTCAGATGTTACGCATTGTCCCTTAAATTTTCATTCATTCCACGTATTCCTCCTCCTTCCCTCCCCTGCAACCTATCCTCATTATGTAGACCTCGAGAAAGGTTTGCTGAAAGCATTGAAGGTTTTGGATATGTATTTGATGGCACCACTCCCAGAAGAGGTGGATGAGAACAGTGCTGAGGATGAGGGCCAGTCCAGCCGCAAATTCCTTGATGGGGACGAACTCACTTTGGCCGACTGCAATCTGCTGCCAAAGCTGCACATTGTCAAGGTGAACTCCTTTCCTTCTTTAGAGGATTTGTGCCTCTTGGCTTAGCATTTTCTGGGCACTACAACAACAGAGGGCTATTGTGGGTGCCTTATGGGCATTTGTTCAGCTTCTGTGGGACAGGAAACCAGAGCTTTGGGACACTGGCATACTGGCTGATGCGTTCATATCAAATCACACATACACGTATGATAAAATGATAAAATTGGAATATTAAGGAAACTAGAAAACTAATGGCCGAAGAGTATAAGCTGAGTCTCCATTTTTTGGTAATCTGAAATGCTCCAAAATCTGAAACTTTTTTGCCAAAGTAGATACACATTTTTGGCTTTGGATAAAGGGGGCTAGTTACACATCCAGCCCTTGCTGCGTTTTTCCTCAGAGAAAAAAGATTGAAGTGCAGATGACTCTGCTTACACAATCCCCCTGTAAAAAAACAGACATCCCAGATGCCTCCACACTTACCTTCTTCCTGGCCAATAGTGGTTTAGGCACCCGGGAAATGGGCTGTGTGGGCAAATGTAGAGTGACCCCATTGGCTTCCACCTATAACCATCCCAGAAAGAATGAAAAAGACTTAACTTGGGAGTGAACAGGGGGGAGCATTTTCCTTACCAGTCCTGGCTGTTTAACTAAAAGGAAGGAAAATGTGCTGAAAGCTGGGAAAGCATCTGGGATGTCTACCTTTCCACCGTCTGGTCTCATTAATGAACAACACAGTGAGCGCAGGATGTGTAACTAGACTCCTTCTCATTCACTACATATATGTAAATATGGGTATTCCAAAATCTGAAAAACGCATTCTGGATAAGGAAAGCTCAACCTGTTGTTAAATATTAAATACATTTCTTTAAAATTGCTATGTGGCTTACAAACCCTCCCCAATTGCCACATGTACAATTCTGCATATTCCAACCATATAGCAGCTATAAAGTCCCAAGAGGGGCTCCTTCTGCATTACTTACTGGTAGGGCTAAGTGGAAGGAAGGGATCCAAGCAATAGAGAAACAACCAATCTCAACTCGGTCAGAGAAGCGTAAGGGATGAGTTTGCCCTCTCAGTTAGAGTGCCCTATAGATTTTTTTTCCTGGTGTAATGTTTCAAATATTGGACAGTGACTCAAAACAAGTGCTCAAATCCCCACTCAGCCATGAAACCCATTGGGTGACCTTGGGAAGGCAAATTCTTCTATCCTTAGAGGAGGGCAATGACAAAAAAAAAACCTTGGCAAGATTCAACTTAGGGTCACCATAGGTCAGAAACAACCCACACAACAAAAACAATAAGTCCATGAAATGTAGCCATAGGTAAGATGCTGTTCACTATCCCATAGAAAAGTGGTTCTCAGCCTTCGGGTCCCCAGATGTTTTGGCCTACAACTCCTAGAAATCCCAGCCAGTTTGCCAGCTGTTAGGATTTTTTGGGAGTTGAAGACCAAAACATCTGGAAACCCACAGGTTGAGAAACACTGCCATAGAAGTAACAAAGTGAAATAACCCAGCATCTAACAGGATTCCATTCTGTAACTAATCATGCCAGTTGGCATACTTAATACTATTTTTGCATAATCTGTTATCTTCTGTTTTGGAACAATCCCAACAGGTGGTTTGCAAGAAATACCGTAACTTTACCATCCCTGAGGAGTTCTGCGGCATCCACCGCTATCTCAAAAATGCTTACGCCCGTGAGGAATTTGCCAGCACCTGTCCAGATGATGAAGAAATTGAATTAGCTTACGAGCTGGTTGCCAAAGCCTTGAAATAATAAACTTCTGGGCATGGAAAAGGGACGTGGCGCTTCCGTGGCAGGGATTGTTGGGGGCATCAAGGGATATTTTTTATGTATGTACATGTATTTCACAGCAGTGGGAGGGGGGAATTATTTTCTGGGTGGGACAAAATGATTTGAATTTAAGTATAAATAAAAATTGAAATAACTTGTTTTTAAAAATACCAAATGGACTGTCTAATCTCATTCTTCAGTTCCATTGGAATAAGATACTAGATACATTCTAAACAGCACCCATGGGCATTGAAATCTGCAGTGTCAGTTATAGTAAAATCAAATTGGTAAGTATGAAAATACAGTATTAAGATAATATCACATGGACAGGAATATTTAGGTCAACCCAAGATTGTTGGGTTGCTTTCGGAATCATATTAAATATGCTGAGATCCTAAGATACAGCTTTAAGAGGGCTTGTAGCAATAACCCCAAAATGTGTATTAGCACACACTTAGGGAGGGATTTCAAGGCCATCTCATAGTCTAAGTTTATCTTCACTTGTAGATGTTGAAGTCACCCTCCACATTGGTGGACTCTTGGGATCTGTAGTTTAGTGAGGTGCTTCGAATTCTGTAATGGAGAGCTGTGACACAAAAGGGAGCAGATTTTAGGAAAGAAGTCTTAATACCTGACCAAAGTACAGATTGCAGGATCCTGCTGGGATAGAAACATGACAGTGGTCTCACATAGTTATGAGATCCCATCTGGGAGTAGTTTATAGTCAACATGTTGATGGATCAGGGAAATAAAGTCTGTGAAGTACGATGTAGGAAGGACTTTGTTCCACTCACCTCCTTCCATTGTGGCAAATATCCCACTTTCCATTTCTCAGATAAAGTCAACAGAGGCATGAAGCTTACAATATGTTTTATTACTGTTTGTAACAACCATAAAATCCAGCTGGGAAAGTAAGAAAGTAGAATAAAAGGAGATAGGAAAACAAGAGTTATCAATGCAACTTTCCCCTATAGTAATGGGGGTAGAAGGATCTCTTACAGAGCTGACAAAAAGTAGCAAAATGTTGCCAGTGAGTTTTGAGATAATCATCTCAGGAGATGTTTACCAGGAAGAACGACAAAGAAGCAAGCAGTAGCCCCCAGAAAATGTGGAGATCTTGCCGAACAGCCTTGTTGCACAGATCGGTGGAGCAGCAGGTAGTGTAGTAGGTGAAATTGGTTCCCAACATGGAGCGGGTGCCACGGAGGCCGCACATGGAAGGATTCCCACAGCTCATCTCATGGATCACCAACTCGAGAGCACCTGATCCAAGAAGAGCAATGAGAGAAGAGACAGACCAAAGATCAATTTACTCCCTTGATGTGTCCATTTTCCCTGGAGTCAAGAAATAAACCCACTGTCTGATTTGTGTGGAATCCTTGCGAATGGTACTTCCTCTAGGGATTACTGAGTCCTGTTGCACAAATCTGCAATTTACTTTTGACTCTGTGGTCATTCTGGAAGACCTACTTTATGGCTAACTAAAGCAAGAAGAAGAAGAAGAAGAAGATGATGATGATTATTATTATTTCTTAGCCACTTTCCCCCTGTATCATAATGGCATAACTTCACATATACTTATAAAGTCAAGCCCACTGACTCCAGTGGGAGGGGCTTCCTAGCAAATATGCTTACTGCTTGTAGTTTTAAATTCCTAAGAGTAAGAAACACATAGGAATACGGGGCCGGGCTGTGGTGCAGTCTGGTTAGCAGCCAGCTGCAATAAATCACTCTGACCAAGAGGTCATGAGTTCGAGGCCAGCCCGAGTCGGGGTGAGCACCTGACAATTAAAAAAATAGAATATAGCCCCTGCCCGTTGCTGACCTAAGCAACCCGAAAGATAGTTGCATCTATGAAGTAGGAAATTTAGGTACCACTTATATGCGGGGAGGCTAATTTACGACACCATAAAAATCATCCAGCCGCTGTTGGAATGAGGAAGTTGCCGTCGCAGTGGATGATGAAGCAGCTGCTCCCCCTGTGGCTGGAATCGAGCATACCCTCAGGAAGCTGGAAGCTGGGGAAGTTTTAAATTGCCTCTGCGTCTGTCTCTGTCTCTGTTCTATGTTATATGGCATTCAATGTTTGCCTTATATGTGCACAATGTGATCTGCCCTGAGTCCCCTTTGGGGTGAGAAGGGCGGAATATAAATACTGTAAATAATAATAATAATAATAATAATAATAATAATAATAATAATAATAATAATAATATGCTTGGCTTCCATATGTTGCTCAAATTGTAGAATTTCCTATTTTCAACCTAAGCATAAACACAGCTCTGCTATAGTGGGTCAATTGTCTCTTTCCAGATGTATGAATATGTATGTGTGTATTTCTTCTTTCCAGCTTCCTTTAGATGACATGGCCAAGGGGGAAGGATTTGAGGAGATGAAAGCCAAAATCTTTCATTTTGCTGTATGTTTCAACCAACATCCTGGTTCTGACTATGGTCAGATTCCTTCAGGAATCCAGGGCAGGAAAGCAACAACAGCTCTTTCCAGCGGTGTTCCTAGATTCTGGTATCAGAGAAATGTCCCCAGCCCACCTTCAAAATATTCCTCCTTCTCCTCTCCATTTGCTTTCCTAGGACTTGGGGAAAAAAACCCTCTACAATATACAGTACAGTCAGCACTGTCCATTTGTTGGGATTTGGGACTCGGGACCCCCACAGAAGTGGAAATGATACCAATTTTTAAAACCTACTACTTTTTCTAACTTCCCAGAACATCTTTCTAGGAACTTCTGTGCTCTCAAGTGTGACTCTGTGGTGGAAGTTCACCATAGAATCAGGCTGGAGAATCAAAAGATTCCAAGAGCACATATTAATAAAACCTGCAGAAATGAAGCCCACAAATACGAATGGCCAGCTGTAAACCATTTTGGGAAGATGGTCAGAAATCTTGCAAACGAACCTCTATGCCCTGTTGTCACAGACTGGAGGCACCTCTGGGATGGTCCGCATGGTGTGATGAACTTAAAACAGTCCAATGGGGAGATGGTGGGGAACAGGCAGGTGTAACATTTCAAGGGAGAACCTGGAAGAAAAGAAGTACACAAGACAACCTAAATATATAAGTATCAAAAACACAGCCAAGACCTCGAGTTCATTCACGTTGAAGCATTATAAGACTTTGATAAACTGAGGTTCGCTCCAAGGACGTGCTGCTGGCTGGACATCTATGGGATTTGTCATTTGGATTTGGAGCAATAATAACTATTGAATACTAAAGTTAGGAAGCTCCATACCATTCTATCTCCCATTTCTATTGTTGTGAAAGTTGGACAGTTAAGAAAGCTAATAGGATGCAAAAAAACTTGTGGGATGTGGTGTTGGAGCCAAGTATAACAGGCCAAGGTAACTGAAGTAAGATTGTCATATTTTGGACATATCGTGAGAAGACATGACTCATTAGAAAAGACAATAATGCTTGGGAATCAGAATCATAGAGTTGGAAGAGACCTTGTGGGCCATCCAGTCTAACTCTCTGCCAAGAATCAGGAAAATTGCATTCAAAGCACCCCCGACAGATGGCCATTCAGGGAAGATCAAAGGTTGTTGTTGAACCTGTTGTTGAAAAAGCCATCACTGGACCCCACTCAATTCGGAAACTTTCGGCCTATCTCCAATCTCCCCTACTTGGGCAAAGTTATGGAACGTGTGGTTGCCTCGCAACTCCGGGGATTCTTGGTTGACACTGATTTTCTAGATCCGGCACAGTCTGGTTTTAGGCTGGGGCATGGTACCGAGACAGCCTTGGTCGCCTTAGTGGATGATATACGCCGGGAGCTGGACAGGGGGAGTGTGTCCCTGCTGGTTCTGCTGGACCTCACAGCGGCCTTCGATACCGTCGATCACGGTATCCTTCTGGGACGCCTCGCGGGAATGGGACTTGGAGGTACTGTTCTGCAGTGGCTCCACTCATTCCTGGAGGGTCGGTCCCAGATGGTGTCACTGGGGGACACCTGCTCGGCCCCACAACCTTTGTTTTGTGGGGTCCCGCAGGGGTCTATATTGTCCCCCATGTTGTTCAACATATACATGAAGCCGCTGGGAGAGATCATCAGGAGTTTCGGGGTGCGGTGTCATCTCTATGCAGATGATGTCCAGCTCTGTCACTCTTTCCCACCTGTCACTAAGGAGGCTGTTCAGGTCCTGAACCGGTGTCTAGCCGCTGTGTCGGACTGGATGAGGGCCAACAAATTGAAATTGAATCCCGACAAGACAGAGGTCCTCCTGGTCAGTCGGAAGGCCGAACAGGGTATAGTGTTACAGCCTGTGCTGGATGGAGTCACACTCCCCCTGAAGGCGCAGGTGCGCAGTCTGGGGGTGATCCTAGACTCATCGTTGAGCCTGAAGCCCCAGGTTTCGGCGGTGGCTAGGGGAGCCTTTGCACAATTAAAACTTGTGCGCCAGCTGCGACCGTACCTTGGGAAGCCAGACTTGGCCACGGTGGTCCACGCTCTTGTTACATCCCGACTAGATTACTGCAATGCACTCTACGTGGGGCTGCCTTTGAAGACTGTTCGGAAGCTTCAACTAGTCCAACGGGAGGCTGCCAGGCTGTTAACTGGAGCAACGTATAGGGAGAGTACCACTCCTCTGTTACGTCAGCTCCACTGGCTGCCGATCTGCTACCGAGCACAATTCAAAGTGCTGGCTTTAGCCTATAAAGCGCTAAACGGTTCCGGCCCAGCTTACCTGTCCGAACGTGTCTCCCGCTATGTCCCATCACGGAATTTGAGATCCTCCGGGGAGGCCCTGCTCTCGGTCCCGCCAGCCTCACAGGTGCGGCTGGCAGGGACGAGGGACAGGGCCTTTTCAGTGGTGGCCCCCCCGCCTATGGAACACCCTCCCAAAGGAAATTATGGAAGCTCCCTCCCTCCTGTCCTTCCGAAAAAGAACAAAAACGTGGTTATGGGAGCAGGCATTTGAGCATGAGTAACAGCAGAATTGCAATATGAATATATGACTCATTGACAGACCCCCAGCTGGACATGAAAAATGCGCCTGAAATGTATATTTAGATGTATAATTATGCTGTTTTTAATTTATATTTTAATTTTTATTGTAATTTTTAATCTTGGATGCCTTTTAATTTGATGTAAACTGTGTTTGTGATGTATATTGTAAGCCACCCTGAGTCCCCTGATGGGTGAGAAGGGCGGGGTAGAAATGATGTAATAAAATAAATAAATAAAATAAATAAAGGTTGTGGAAAAAGAGGAAGACTGCATTACAGATGGAGAGATTTCATTAGGAAAGCCATGGCCTCGTGTCTGCAAGACCTGAGCAGAGCATCACAGTATTATTGGGGACAGGTGACTTGGGGCATATCTATATTGACTCTTTTTCTTGACTGAGGGAACAAGTCAGTTCTGCAGTGAAAGCATGATGCACAGGGCTGGTTTAGGTTAATGTGGTTTTGAACCACATTTTAAAAGTCCCTGGTTGCTTTTCATTTCCCCCCAAAATCTGGAACAAACTGTGACTTTGGGCCCATATAAGCAGTTGAGCTAGTTCCAAGATGGAACTGTCTGCAGCTGTTGACATGGCCATCCCATAGTCCTCAGGCTTGAGTGGAATGAAGACATGGAATTGTAATTACCATCCCCATTCTGTTCTTTTGATGGCAGTGGTCACCAAGTGTGACATGGTTGGTGTCAGTCACTTGTTGCCTGGAGTGATGTCAGCATGTTCACAAGGGCAATTGGAGAAGGGAAAGGGAAAAGGTGGTCCTATTTCTCCTTTCTTTTTCCCCTCTCCTAGAATAATAGAATAATAGAGTTGGAAGAGACCACATGGGCCATCTAGTCCAATCCCCAAGAAAAGCACAATCAAAGCACCCCCAACAGATGGCCATCCAGCCTCTGTTGAAAAGCCTCCAAAAATGAATCTCCACTGCACTCCGAGACAGAGAGTTCCACTGCTGATCAGCTCTTTCAGCCAGAAAGTTCTTTCTAATGTTCAGGTGGAATCTCCTTTCCTGTAATTTGAACTCATTTGTCTGGGTCCTAGTCTCTACGGTAGCAGAAAACTGTGTTCCTCTGGTGCCCTGGTCAACGTCATGTCAGGCAACGAGCAACAGACAATAGCCATGTCATGCCTTGTGGTTGCCAATTTGGCAAGAAGAAGAGGGGCAGTAAGAGTGGTTGTCTGGTGGTGCCAAACCAGGTTCGGTGCTGCTGGATGGTCAGGACTTCTTCCAGCCTCGGACCTGATGGTGACCATTCTGGAGTTGATCCAGAATTTGACAGCCCTGAGATAAAACTGTCTGTGTAGAACACTGATTCACAAATTCTGGTCCTTTCTATATTTTAGACTTTAGCTCCCAGGATACCTGAGCATTGGTTAAAGCAGCAACTAAGGCTTCTGGATGTTGATGTCCAAAACATCTGAAGGACTAGAGTTTGGGAATTACTGCTACAGAACCTCCTTTGGAGGTCCCTCATTCATAAGGTCACCATAAGTCAAAGTCAATTTGATGGCAGTGAACATTTGGAGGGCATATGGTCGAGAAGGCCAATGTAAAGTACGAGGAAATGTTAAAATATAGAGTAGTCAAACAACAGTAAAAATGCAAGAAGCTCAGCCTTTCACAACACTGTTAAAGTGGCCACGTGTTCCAAATTAAGCATATCATAAGACGAAAAGTGACGAAGGCCAAAAACATGAGTTGTGGGGTGCCTGCTGTTAGTCCTTACTGCCGCAAGGGGGAAACATTTTCCTCTCAAATCCTACGTATCTTGTGGGCTGGAGTAATTCTTTTGAGTCTGGAGCAAACAGGCATCTGCCTCTGACAGATGTTCCTCATATTAAGGAACCCATATTATTTCAAACCACCATTATGTCATCCTGGAATGCCCTTGCTTGACAATTCAATAAAGAAAGCATCATGCCTAGCCAAAGGATCGCAGTCTGAGTGTGTCAGGAGACTTTAAGTGGGCTCTGGGCTGGAAGAGCCACAGCCTTCTTGAACCTTTCTGTGGTATTAATTGTGGAATATAGAAAATTTGACTCTACTTTCAATTTGGAGAGCGGCCAGGACTTTCAACAGTTCCCTTTCCCTCCATGTCTTTGCTTCCTCATCTGCAGTCTTCCCAGTAGTTGAAGAAGAAAATGGAATGTGTGATTATGAGCAAGTCCATTATACTCCCAAGTGTCTTAACCAAGCAACCAAGACCCACTAGCTTTAAAGATGATCTGTTCTTGGTGGAACTGAAAACTGTTAGAACTGGTTTGTAGGCATATCCTCCCATGGTCTCCTCTCTGCCTTCCTTTTACTGGCAGATAAAGACTCTTTTTTATACAAGCACGCTTCCCATGTATATGCAGGGGTGGCTTTTTATGGGGCATGTTTTATATATCTTTAGGGAGCTCCAGGTGGCACAGCGGGTTAAACCGTTGAGCTGCTGAACTTCCTGATGAAAGGTCAGTGGTTCGAATCTGGGGAGTGGGGTGAGCTCCTGCTGTTAGCCCCAGCTTCTGCCAACCTAGCAGTTCAAAAACATGCACATGTGAGAAGCTCAATAGGTACCACTCCGGTGGGAAGGTAATGGTACTCCATGCAGTCATGCCAGCCACATGACCTTGGAGGTGTCTACAGACAATGCCGGCTCTTCAGCTTAGAAATGGAGATCCCACAGAGTCGGATACGACTGGAAAACGTTTACCTTTATATATCTTTAAATTTTGGTATGTTTTTAATTGATTCTAAATTAATTGTTTTTTAAATTTTTATTGCAAACTTTTTAACACTGTTTTAGGGAGCTGCCTTGGGACCCACCCTGGGAAAAGGGCAGTGTATCAAACAAACAAACAAATAAATAGCATTCACATATCCTCAGATTCTTCCAGCTCTTGCTGAGATGTTTGCCATTTAACATAAGGGGGTGCCATTTAACTATGCTATTGTACATAATGAGGTTAGCGTATCCATAGACCAGCAAAAGGGGGGGGGGGGGGTCATACTATTTTACCAAGGAAAGAATTCCAGGCTTTAGTGGCAGCCAACAAGACAGCAGGGAAAAAATTATATTTAATCATTTTTGTTTCATTTCACCTTAAGTCCCATTCCCTAGAGCCTTCTGAATAAGCGAAAGGGCCCACGGTAAGTAAGTAGATGGTTTATTGTGTGAGTCAACAGATCATATCAAAAAACAGACAATAAAAATGCTGTATGTGTACAAGACTGCAATAAACTTGAAAGACAGGAGAAGGAACTTGCTACTGTTATTTCTTTAATCAAATATTGGTTTCCTGAAGCTGGTGAGAGCCTTGCAAAGGGCAATCCTGTTTGTCCTCTACACCCAAAATTCTCACATGCCTTCTAAAGAGGAAATGAATAATGTCCACTATGGCTTGAACATTGGACTATGGGCCCTTTCACACAGCCATATAACCCAGAATATCAAGGCAGGTAATCCACAAAATCTGCTTTAAACTGGGTTATCCAAGTCCACACTGCCATATAATTCAGTTCAATGTGGATTTTATAAAGCTGTGTGGAAGGGACCCATGACTGTATAGGTCAGGGTTTGATCCTCCACTAGGCCATGGAAACCCACTGGGTGACCTTGGGCCATTCACACAGCATCAGATCTGGAATATTTGGTGATAGAGTTACCTTATGGTTGCTATAAGTTGGGAAAAAAACTTGAAGGAACAACACCAACAAATAACAAAACAAAACAGGAATACAACTAGCATTCCAATAAATAGTGGCACACTGGGCCCGATCCTCAATTCTCCTGGCATCATATATACAAAAACAATTTTCATACTGGGATGCTCTGGAATCTCCCTTCTTCATCCCTATGTTGATCTACTCAAATCATACATCAGTAAAGACCATAATATTCACGTTTCATGGGAAGATCAAATATTTTTCTTCTTGGAACTTTTCTTAGTATCCATTTTATTGATCTTGTTTTTGATTAGGATGATGATTTGTTTGCTTGTGTTATTTTTATTCGGTTTTTCTCCAAATGTCTTTCTGTCTAATATTCTTCATTTAAAAAAAAATAGATCTGGAAATACTCACACTGAAACTCAAATGTGATAGCATTTCAGAGAAATTAGCTGGCTGTGATTGTTCTGGAGTTTTGATTTTTAGCTCCTTGGAGTATTTCTAAGGGCCCTTCGACACAGTCATATAACTCAGAATATCAAGGCAGATAATCCATAATATCTTCTTTGAATTGGATTATTTGAGTCCACACTCCCATATAATCCAGTTCAATGTGGATTTTATACAGCTGTGTGGAAGGAGCCTAAGAAACTCTGTTTTCATCCGCTTTACACCAAAATTTAAATAAATTGAGATATATCAGCTCTGAAATAGCTGTTACTCTAAATTCAGATCTAGTTATATAATCTGGGGAGACTCAGGTTACCCCAATATCAAACCTCAAAAGTGAGGCACCAATATATTCAAAGTACAGTGTGATCCCCCTGATGGGAATTGTAGTTTTACCAAGTCTCCTCTGTCAAAGAGTTTTGGTGCCTTATCAAACTACATATCCCAGGATTCGAAAGGATTAAGACAGGACTATTAAAGCATGTCAAACCTCGATTTAATCTACAGTGCAGATCAAACCCAGGTCCTATAGATCTATTCTACAGCCTGCTTCCAGCAAAACTATAGTCAGAATATGGGGTTCACTATAATCCACAGTTTCAGGTATCTATAGGGTCCTGGACTAGATCACCTGTGAATACAAAGTTTGTACTGAAACCTTTGGAGCATGTGCTTACCTGGCGGGACAAAGAAAAGAAGGGCTGTAGCACAGCTAACCAAAACTGCCACCTTCATGTTTCTTCTTCTCTTGGTCTTTGCACTTCTTGTCTGGACGAGGAAGGAAACCCTTTCTAAAAAAAGTTTTCTGTCCCACTAATTAGCTGCCTTACTTCTTGGATTAATTTTAATTTCATATCCGGATATTTTAAATGGACAAAAACAAGCAAAGAAATGGACTAGACCAATTTTTTTTCTCCACTGAGTTCCTCTTTAGAAGCACATCTCCTGATTGGTAATGATGGAACATGTCCTGAAAAATATCTTGCATGCTTTAAAGAGGTGTCAAACTGCAATACTTTGACACTGAGGGTACACAATCTCTGGGGAGACTGCAGCCTGAAGCCTATTTATTAGTACTAACCTAATAAATAGGCTTTTGCCTATTGATTAACAATTGATTCAATGGAAATGCTCTAGTTAGAACAGTGATTATCAACATTTCTAATGCCACGACCCCTGGTGACCCCAACCATAAAATTATTTTCGTTGCTACTTTATAACTGTCATTTTGCTACTATTACGAATCGTAATGTAAATATCTGATATGCAGGATGTATTTTCATTCACTGGACCAAATTTGGCACAAATATCCAATACGCCCACATTTGAAAACTGGTGGGGTTGGGGGGAATGATTTTGTCATTTAGGAGTTGTAGTTGCTGTGATTTATAGTTCACTTACAATCAAAGAACATTTGGAACTCCACCACCAATGAAATTGAACCAAACTTGGCACACAGAACTCCCACGACCAACAGGAAATACTGGAAGAGTTTGGTGGGCATTGACCTTCAGTTTGGGAGTTGTGGTTTGCCAACATCCAGAGAGCACTGTGGACTCCAAACAATGATGGAGCTGAACCAACTTGGCATAAATGTTTAATATGCCCAAATTTGAACACTGGTGGAGTTTGGGGGGAAAAAAAAAACCTTGACATTGGGTGTTGTAGTTGCTGGGATTTATAGTTCACCTACAGTCAAAAAGCCCCTTGAACCCCACCAATGATCTAATTGGGTCAGATTTCCCACACAGAACCCCCATGACCAGCAGAAAATATTGGTCTTTGGCAACCCCTCTGAACCCCCCTTGCGACCCCCCCCCCCAGGGGTCCTAACCCCCAGGTTGAGAAATGCTGAGTTAGAACAAGCCAACCAACCTGCGACCCAAGACCCAGAAAAGGGTGGATCTACATTGCAGATTTAATGTAGTTTGCCATCACTTAAACTGCTATGACTCAATGTTATAGAGTCCTGGGACTTGTAGTTTGATAAATCACCAGCACTCTTAGGCAGAGAAGGCTAAAGACTTTGTAAAACCGCAACTCTGTTTGAACCATTTTTTGTGTGTCAGGAACAACTTGATAAACTGCAAGTCGCTTCTAGTTGAGAGAATTGGCCGTCTGCAAGGACGTTGCCCAGGGGAGCCCGGATGTTTTACCATCCTGTGGGAGGCTTCTCTCATGTCCCCGCATGGAAGCTGGAGCTGACAGATGGGAGCTCACTCCACTCCCCGGACAAAACACATTAATTTTGCCATGCAGATGGACCCTGGTTCTTCTTCTTCAGTCCTTCAGGTGAAGAAGAGGAGTCTCAGAGCAAGAGCGCTGCAGGAGGTATGTTTGAAGATTCCCCCATGGATATTTATTTATTTATTTTTATTTATTTACAGTATTTATATTCCGCCCTTCTCACCCCAAAGGGGACTCAGGGTGGATTACAATGAACACATATATGGCAAACATTCAATGCCAACAGACAAACAACATATATAGACAGACGCAGAGGCATTTAACATTTTTTTCCAGCTTCACGATACTGGCCACAGGGGGAGCTGTGGCTTCACTGTCCACTAGTGGCTATACTTCTTCATTCCTTTCCTCGTGTTTTGCTGGCATAAAGCGTACCTAAATTTCCCTAATAGACAGATGCAACTGTCTTTCGGGGCTGCATAGGTCAACAGCAAGCCGGGCTATTTAATGGCCGGGGGCTTAACCTGACCCGGGCTTCGAACTCATGACCTCTCAGTCAGTAGTGATTTATTGCGCCACAGCCCGGCCCTTAATACCTGAAATCAAGCATAATACTGAACCCTATATTTTAACTAATATACTTGGGCTGGAAGCATACCACAGAATCACACTGGAGCACCTAGAGTAGCCTACAAATATTTTTTGGTGAGAATATTTTTGGAGGTAACGGAAACGAAACATGAATATCAAATCTGTGGATAAGAATAAGGACATCTTGCTGCATCTCCAAAAACTGGGGTGGAGGAAAATCCAAGAAAAAAGGGTGGGCTCTTGTTGGTTGGAGTCGAAGGCCCTGGTCCCAGCTGCAGAGTGTTTTTGTGTGTCAGCTTTTACGGCCTGCTGTCCTCGTGATTCGGAGCTCGAGGGATTTGGGATTAACGGGTCTAATTGAGTTGGCAGGGAGCCTCCAGGGCGGAGTGGGCTGGGCACATACAAGACAGCATGAACAGTGCTCAGGCCTTAAAGTAGGCACACAGGACGTTGTCACAGCGGGTGACCCATAAGGGGATAAATGCAACTCACGGAATAAAGGCAGCAAGTCATTGGTCACAGAGGAAGAAGCAATTAGTTGCAAATATTTGCTTCTAATCATAGAATCGAGTTGGAAGAGACCCCAAGAGACATTTAGTCCAACCCCTTGCCAGTACAGGAATACACAACCAAAGTACCCCTGACAGATGGCCACCCAACTTCTGTTTAAAAAACCTCCAGCAAAGGAGACTCCACGACATTCCCAGGCAACCTATTCCACAGGTGAGCAGCTCTTGCCATCAGGAAGTTCTGCCTAATGTTAAGGTGTTAATGATTAACATTATCATTAATTCCAGCATTAATCATTAGTTCCTTTTTGTCAAAAATAAATGTATGGCCAGTTTACATTACAGATCTAACTTGATAGAGGATAACCACAAAGCTTTTTGGATTCTTGCATAGATTTATTTACTTATGTCAGAAGCGAATTGAGGGTACAGTTATCATGTATTTAAAAACACAAAGTTAATAACTTGGCATTATACTAAATGTCCTTTGACCAGAAGCTGGCCACTTGGAGTACCTCGGGTGTCACTGTAAGAAGGTCCTCCATTGTGCATGTGGCAGGGCTCAGGTTGCATTGAAATAGTTGGTCTGTGGTTTGCTCTTCTCCACACTTGCATGGAGTTATCCACTTGATATCCCCATTTCTGAAGATTGGCTCTGCACCTCGTGGTGCCAGAATGCAGTCTGTTCAGCACCTTACAAGTCGCCCAGTCTTCTGTGTGCCCAGGAGGGAGTCTCTCATTGGGTATCAGCCATGGATTGAGATTCTGGGTTTTAGTTTGCCACTTTTGGACTCTAGCTTGCTGAGGTATTCCTGCGAGTATCTCTGTAGATCACAGAAAACTGTTTCTTGATTTAAAGTGTTGGCTTGCTGGCTGATATCTGAAGCCAGCAAGGCTGAAGATGTCACTGCTTTGTCCCTTTCATTACTGGCTGCTACTTCCCGATAGATGTCAGGTGGTGCAATACCGGCTAAACAATCGAATTTCTCCAGTGGTGTGGATCGTAGACATCCTGTGATAATGTGGCATGTCTCATTAAGAGCCACATCAACTGTTTTAATGTGGTGAGATGTATTTCACACTGGGCATGTGTATTCAGCAGCAGAGTAGCAAAGCACAAGGGCAGATGTCTTCACTGAGTCTGATTGTGATCCCCACGTTGTGCCAGTCAGCTTTCGTGTGATATTATTTCTAGCACCCATGTTTGACTTGATATTCAAGCAGTGCTTCTTACATGGATATGAACAACATATAAGGAAAACTCCTAAACATATAAACATTTAATTATAGCCCCTTCTACAATGCTATATAATCCAGATTATCAAAGCAGGTAATCCACATTATCTGTTTTGAATTGGATTACTGTATATACTCGAGTATAAGCCTAGTTTTCAGCCTATTTTTTAAGACTGAAAAAGCCCCCCTCGACTTATACTCGGGTGAGAGTCTTGGTTGGCTTATATTTGGGTCAGCTTACACTTGAGAATATATGGTACATTTATTTATTTTCTCTATTATTATTGGTATTATTACATTTATTATTTTCCCCTATTATTGTTGTTGCTACTATTACATTTATTTTACTCTAGTTTTATTATTAATAATAATACATTTATTATTTCACTCTGATCTTATTATTATTATTGCATTTATTATTTTACTCTATTTATTATTACATGTATTATTTTCCTGTATTTGTTGTTGTTGTTGTTGTTGTTGTTGTTGTTGTTGTTATTATTATTATTATTATTACATGTATTATTTTACTCTATTATTACTAAAAGGATACATAAGCACATTTACATTGAAGAAGATGAGAATGATTTGATCAGAGTTGGACAGTCTTATCTTAAATTTGAGCTTTATGTAAATATTCAAAAACATTTAACCTACTGATGCCTCAATTAATGTAATTTTATTGGTATCTATTTTTATTTCTGAAATTTACCACCCTCGGCTTATACTGGAGTCAATGTTTTCCCAGTTTTTTTTGTGGTAAAATTAGGTGCCTCGGCTTATATTTGGGTCAGCTTATACTCGAGTATATACGGTATATGAGTCTACACTATCATATAATCCAGTTAAAAGCAGATAATCTGGATTGTATATGGCAGTGAAGAAGGGGCCTCCGTCTACTAAATGCAACCTATATTTTGGTGGTGGGTGGTGGGAATATGAGCCCCTCTCTTCCTACCAGAGGCTTTAACTGATATGTAAAAGAATTAAATATTACTTTGTACATCTACTGATTACATGACTCTCTTATTAATCAAAAGCTAGAATTGAGATATGCCTCCTTTGAACTAACAAAAGAGATACAAATCTTCCAGTCTTTTAGAAAATTAATGAAGGATTTCTCCTAAATCAGCATTGTCAACGCATCCATTTCAGCAAGTTTGTATATCTTCATCAGCCTATTTTCATTATTTGAGATCATAACATCTTCTCATCTGTGAGCAACTAAGAGATAAGACACTGTAATCATATATTATAGCAATTTTCCAGGCTGCCTCTCCAGGTATAAGCAGGGATGTACCTATGAGAGGAACCATTGTTCAGGATTGATTTGTTCCAGGACCCATTTATTTCTTCTTGGCAGTCCATGGTATCCTTAGGACTCTGCTCAGCACATTTCAACTGAGTTGATTGTTGTCCTATAAGCCAGGACTTCTTAAACCTTTTCTGCTCACAACCTCTTTTCACCTGAGAAGTTTTTATATGACTCTGAGTATAAAGCAAGGTGCTCCATGCGGTCATGCTGGCCACCGGACCATGGAGGTGTCTACAGATAACTCCGGCTCTTCGGCTTAGAAATGGAGATGAGCACCACCACTAGTCGGACACAACTAGACTTAATGTCAGGGGAAACCTTTACCTTTATCTTTACCTATAGAGGTGTATAAAAGAGGGATATTTGCATATTAATGAGATGAATGTGCTTGTTTATTCTTACATGAAGAATCAAATCTGTGCTGAGTATTTGATTCTCCAGGATGCAGAGCATTTTCAGAGTTTTTCATGCCATGCTGGCATGCATGTTTTGCAAACCAAGTGGAAGAATATACTTTGTTGACTCCTCTTTTTTCTCCTGGATGCATGCAAATGTCTAAAACAGCCACTAGGTGGCGAGCTACACATATTTTTCATGAATCATAGACTCATAGAATTATAGAGTTGGAAGAGACCTCGTGGGCCAACCCAACCCCTTGCCAAAAAGCAGGAAAATTGCATTCAAAGCACCCCCACAGATAGTCACCCAGCCTTTGTGTAAAAGCCTCCAAAGAAAGAGCCTCCAGAGGTGTGAGTCCCAGATTCAGTTAGGAGACCCCAAAGAGGCTCACAACCAACCGTTCAAGAAGCTTTGCTATAAGCTTTCTTTTGCAACCATACAGAGAAAATGGAAATATGATGGTATGGACTTCCTAACTTTAGCATCCAATGATATATCTTTATACTTCAGGGTCTTGTCTATTTAAACATGTTATTTTGGAAACAAAATTAATGGTGTTTCATAGTGTCAGGACCCAGGCTGCAGAGCACCAATAACCATACACAGAGGCCAGAATCTATCTAATATCTTTATTGAGGAAATATATAAAGTTAATAAAAGCAAATGTAGGAAATAGTTCAAAAGTAGACCTTTCAGGAAAGGTCAAAATTAGTCCAAGGAAACAATGTCCAATATGAAATATTAAGGTCCAAAGTTGTAATCCAATAACCGAAACACTCACTTTGCCAGGCAAAGTGAGGGGAGATGACAAGGTCCTTTAGTCCATGGAGCTTAATGCAAGGCTAGGAAGCAAACTAGATTCTTGGAAAACAAGGCTTGATTCAAGACAACAAGAGGCGAGGAGCAAGAACAGGATCCGTGGCGAAATCCGTGGCGAGGTCCGGGGAACAAGGCAGGGCTAGAAACGAGAGCAAGGTCCTGGAAACTGGAGTAGCGTAGTCCACACACAATCTACTCCCGAAGCTGACGAATTGACTCCGCAAGGAATCCTTGTGGCCAAGCATCTATATAGGATCTTGTTTTCCCGCCAAAGCAGACTTTCTCTGGGGAACAAGAACCGAAACCTAAACTGTCCAGATGCAGGACTCCTTAAACTTTCCCAAGGGAACCAGACTTAATCATCTAATTGTCTGGCAGCTATCCGGGCGCTTCGGCGAGTCGCCTCCCGCGCGTGTCTATCTTGATTATAATAAAGGCGGCGAGAAAATGGGGGAGATTTCTCCTCAAGGCTTGTTTGTGTGACTTCTTGTGGGCAAACATCCTGCAGCTGCAAGGGCTCCAATTCTGGCAAAAATGGTGGGAAACCCAAGTTTTCCTCTTCATCTGTCACAACAGTACTAGGAACGGGACTACATGGCCCATAAGTCATCACACTATCCCCCTCCTCAAGGCCCCTCTCCAAAATGGGCTCTCCACCCGAGGTGCGGGGCCGCGGCTTGGCGGGGTAGGCCTGATGGAAGTGGCGGGCTAAATCGGGAGCATGGACTGTAGAAGCGTCTTCCCAAGAGCGTTCCTCGGGGCCAAAACCCACCCAGTCAATGAGATACTGAAGGCGGCGGCGGTGGAAGCGAGAATCTAAAATGTCCTGAACCTCGAATTCCTCCTCCCCATCCACCAAAACAGGAGTGGGGGCCGGCCGGTCTGCATCAGGGCGCACACCTTCCGCCGGAAGGAGCAGGGAGCGATGAAACACTGGATGAATGCGCATGGAGCGCGGAAGTTGACGTTTGAAAGTCACGGGGTTAAGTTGCGCCACCACTGGATAAGGACCAATGTAACGGGCATCTAGCTTCCGGCAGGGACGGTGGGAGGGCAAAAAGCGAGTGGACAAAAGAACCCAATCTCCTACCTTGATCTCGGGGCCCAGCTGGCGATGACTGTCAGCGTGGCGTTTATAGTCCTCCTTGGCTTGGTCCAGTTGCTGGAGCAATAGTTGTTGCACCGCTGTGAGTTCTTGTCACCAGTCCTCCGCTGCGGGGACTTCTGAGGTTTCAATGACAGGAGGAAAGAAACGTGGATGGAAGCCGTAGTTTGCAAAGAACGTGGTTTCCTTAGTTGAAGCCTGGACACCATTGTTGTAGGCAAACTCTGACAGTGGTAACAGGGAAGCCCAATTGTCCTGCTGATAGTTTACATAACAGCGAAGGTATTGTTCCAAAGTGGCATTGGTGCGCTCGGTTTGCCCATCCGTTTGGGGATGGTGAGCTGAAGATAAACGAGAGTCTATGCCCAATAGTTTCTGTAGTGCCTTCCAGAAACGAGAGGTGAATTGAGATCCACGGTCTGTGACTAAACTCTTGGGCAATCCATGTAGTCTGAAAACATGTTGAAGGAATAAATCTGCAGTCTCCTTGGCCGTGGGGAGGCCATCGCAGGGAATGAAATGGGCCAATTTGGTAAAAAGGTCCACCACCACTAGGATCGTGGTGAATCCAAGGGAAGGTGGTAGATCAGTGATAAAATCCGCAGAAATTATTTCCCATGGACGAGATGGAGTAGGAAGGGGATGCAGGAGCCCTGAGGGCTTCTCCCTTCTTGTCTTGGAACGCTGGCATACCGGGCAGGTGTTGACATATTTTTCTACATCCTTGCGGATCTTGGGCCACCAAAAATCTCGTAGGATCAAATGCATGGCTTTAAATAGTCCAAAATGCCCTGCTGGCTTGCAGTCATGACACAGACGAAGCACCTTTTCTCTGCCTGGTCCTGGAGGGATGTAGACGTGATTTCTGTAGCAAAGTAACCCATCCTTAAGTGAAAAAGGAAAATGTAGTCCTTGGCGAATTTGATCTTGAGCCCAGGCATCCGCCTGTTGACTGGCTCTGATTTCCTGAGCACAAAGGGGCCCTGGAGTAGAGGGAGTTGATTCGATTGGAGTGGATTTGGTGTTCCCCACTGTGAGCGTGGCAAAGTTCTCGGGCTGCAGCAATTGGGATTCAAAGGACTCTCTGCGCCCTGCAGCATACTCTGGTTTCCGTGATAGAGCATCTGCTTGCTTGGTCTGAGCTGGGGTTACATAATGGATCTGGAAGTCAAAACGCTCAAAGAATAAAGCCCAGCACTGCTGCCTCTGATTTAACTTGCGGGCGGTTCTTAGATGCTCTAAATTCCGATGATCAGTATGGACCTCAATGGGAAATTTGGCCCCTTCTAACCAATGTCTCCAATTTTCAAAGGCTGCCTTTATGGCCAAAAGCTCCTTTTCCCAAATAGTGTAATTTCTCTCTGGGGCTGTTAGTTGACGGGAGTAAAAGGCACAAGGGTGGAGATGGTCTCCCACTGGTTGCAAGAGTACAGCTCCAATTGCCACATCGGAGGCGTCAGCCTGCACAACAAAAGGGGTTTTAGGATCCGGGTGCTGTAGAATTGGCTGGGACGTGAATAATTTCTTTAGTTGCTGGAACCCTTTCTCTGCTTGCTCTGTCCAGCGGAAAGGCTGTTTTCCACGGATGCAGCTGGTGATTGGGTCAGACCAGCGAGCAAAATCTGGAATGAACTTGCGATAGTAGTTCGCAAACCCCAAGAACCGTTGCACCTCTTTCTTGTTGGTTGGCGCCCGCCATTCCAATACTGCTGAAACTTTTGTCGGGTCCATGGAGAGCCCTTGTGGCGAGACACGGTAACCCAGGAAATCAACCTCTTCAAGATCAAAGGCGCATTTTTCTAACTTGGCATCTAGTCCATGATCCCGCAAACGTTGTAACACCATTCTGACGTGTTTCTCATGTTCTGATTGTGATCTAGAAAACACCAAAAAATCGTCCAAGTAGATAATCAAGAACCGATCTAGATAGTCCTGAAAGATATCGTTGACAAAGTGCTGGAACGTTGCGGGAGCTCCACATAAACCGAAATTCATGACTAGGGACTCGAATAATCCGAATTTAGTCTGGAAGGCGGTTTTCCACTCGTCCCCCTCCCTGATGCGAATTAGATTGTAAGCCCCCCGAAGATCCAGCTTGGTGTAAACCTTGGCCCCTCGGAGCCGGTCTAATAGGTCCGAGATCAAAGGCAGGGGATAGCGGTTCCGCTTCGTGATATTATTCAATGCTCTATAGTCCACAACCAAGCGTAAGTCCCCTGACTTCTTTTTCACAAACATCACCGGGGAAGCCGCTGGGGATTGAGAGGGTCTGATGAACCCCTTGCGGAGGTTTGACTCTATGAACTCCCTGAGAGCTTCTTGCTCTGGTTCCGTTAGGGAGTAAAGGTGCCCTCGCGGGATCGGGGCCCCCTCCACCAAGTCAATGGCACAATCATAAGGCCTATGCGGGGGTAGTTTCTCGGCTTCCTTCTCATTGAAAACATCCCAAAAGTCTGAGTATTTCTTGGGCAAGGTGATGATGGATTCAGCGTCTGTGGCATGGCAGACCTTGGCTACAAGACAATGGTTTTGGCAATATTTAGAAGCAAACTGCAGTTCTCTGTTGGTCCAAGAGATGCTGGGGTCGTGGAGTGTCAGCCATGGAATCCCCAAAATCACAGGGAAGTGAGGAACCTCGGTAACAAAGAAGGATATCTCTTCCATATGTTCCCTTATCCACATTCTGGTGGGTTCAGACCATTGGCTTACTGGACCTGTCTTTAGGGGGCGCCCATCTATGGCTTGCACCACCCGGGCGTTCTTGAAATCGTGATATTGTAATCCCAGAGAGTCGGCATACTCTCTATCGATGAAATTGTTTGTTGCTCCTGAGTCTATCATGGCATGGGTCATGACGGGTCCTTTTTTCGCTGACCACAAGGTGACCACTAGGAGAAATAGGACCCCGGTTGGCGGCTCTTGAGTGGGGTTTCTGACCGGGTTAGCGAGCCTCTCTACGCCCGGTCGCTGGCTTCCCCCGCCGGCTTTGTGCCAGCCGCCTCGGCCGCCTCCGTCTCCACGGAGGACGCCGCCGCCAAACGAGCGGCAGGCTTTCTTTTGCCTGGACACTCTCTGGCAAAGTGGCCCCCGTCTCCGCAGTACCAACAGAGGTTTAAACGTTGTCGGCGGGCCTTCTCGGCGACGTCTAATCTGGGTCGCACATTGCCCAATTGCATCGGCACCTCCCCGCTTTCTCTGGGGTATGGGGCTGGTGGCGGGGGTCTCCACACTGGACGTGGCTGGATGCCGGCGGGAGCGGGAGGTTTTGCTCCAGCTCTCCCACTCTGGCCTCGGAGCCATTGTTTTCTGTTGGCAAGCATGACTTCGGCTCGTAAACATTGGTTAATAAGTCCTTCAAGAGAGTTTGGAGGATCCACCTTGGAGATTTCTTCCAACATCTCGATGTTGAGACCCTCCCGAAACTGTCCTCTGAGGGCTATGTCATTCCAACCGGTGCTTTGAGCCAGCACTCGGAACTCGGCTATGTACTGGGACAAGGGCCTGTCCCCTTGTGAAAGGCGCCGGAGTTTGTGGCCGGCCGCCTCTAAATTGTCCTCGATCCCCCAAGTCGCCTTAAGGTGATTCAGGAAGTTTTGCGCGGAACTTAGGTGTGGGGAGGCTTCATTGAACAGCGCCGTGGCCCAATTGGCCGCTGGGCCGTCTAGGAGACTGTAAATCCACGCCACCTTGATGTCTTCTTGGGGAAACTCGGCCTGACGGGATTCTAGGTATGCCTGGCATTGACGACGGAAAACATGAACCTTGGAAGCTTCTCCAGAAAACTTGGTTGGCAACGCCAGGGCAGGGAGACGGGTTCCGCGTTCCTTCAAACCCCGTATTTCTCCCTCCTGCGTATGGAGCATATCTCGGATTCTGTCCACTTCATCCTTGGCGATGGTGTAGCTGAGTGGTTGGTCTCCCGCCCCGGTTCCGGTAGACATTCTGGCCTAGGTTAATTGGTGCTTAAGGAGGCAGAGTCAAACTGTCAGGACCCAGGCTGCAGAGCACCAATAACCATACACAGAGGCCAGAATCTATCTAATATCTTTATTGAGGAAATATATAAAGTTAATAAAAGCAAATGTAGGAAACAGTTCAAAAGTAGACCTTTCAGGAAAGGTCAAAATTAGTCCAAGGAAACAATGTCCAATATGAAATATTAAGGTCCAAAGTTGTAATCCAATAACCGAAACACTCACTTTGCCAGGCAAAGTGAGGGGAGATGACAAGGTCCTTTAGTCCATGGAGCTTAATGTAAGGCTAGGAAGCAAACTAGATTCTTGGAAAACAAGGCTTGATTCAAGACAATAAGAGGCGAGGAGCAAGAACAGGATCCGTGGCGAAATCCGTGGCGAGGTCCGGGGAACAAGGCAGGGCTGGAAACAAGAGCAAGGTCCTGGAAACTGGAGTAGCGTAGTCCACACACAATCTACTCCCGAAGCTGACGAATTGACTCCGCAAGGAATCCTTGTGGCCAAGCATCTATATAGGATCTTGTTTTCCCGCCAAAGCAGACTTTCTCTGGGGAACAAGAACCGAAACCTAAACTGTCCAGATGCAGGACTCCTTAAACTTTCCCAAGGGAACCAGACTTAATCATCTAATTGTCTGGCAGCTATCCGGGCGCTTCGGCGAGTTGCCTCCCGCACGTGTCTATCTTGATTATAATAAAGGCGCCGAGAAAATGGGGGAGATTTCTCCTCAAGGCTTGTTTGTGTGACTTCTTGTGGGCAAACATCCTGCAGCTGCAAGGGCTCCAATTCTGGCAAAAACGGTGGGAAACCCAAGTTTTCCTCTTCATCTGTCACAACAGTACTAGGAACGGGACTACATGGCCCATAAGTCATCACACATAGGCTGGTGCAAATTTTTTGGAAGTTCTGTAAGTCGTATTAACATTTGTTAAATCTGTACTTCCGAAGTGATATTCAACACGAGGGCATGGCCTGTGCCTAAAACCTAAGAATCAAAGGTTATTCAATCCTTTTTGGTTCCCAAAGTCAATTTCATTTCAATGGCAAGCAGCTAATAATAATAATAATAATAATAATAATAATAATAATAATAATAATAATAATAATAATACTTTATTTATATACCGCCCTATCTCCCGGATGCGACTCAGGGCGGTTTACAGTCATAAAAGCAACACAAACATTACATATCAACATAATAACAAATTATTAAACTAAGTAAAATAATACAATTATAAGAATAAATAACACTTATATGACCAGATCAAGGCTCCCATTCCTCTGTAACGTAATGGTCTCTCACCATTAGAAGAGGGAAAGCAAGGAGCAGTCTGCTGGGAAAGAGACTGAGAAAGCACAGACCTCTGGGAAATGTAGTTTGGGAAGGCAAGGAGCCCTATGCCAGAGAATTCAAAAAGCCCTGCCCTAAACTACATTTCCCAGAATTCTGCTCACATCAGAAAGCCTTAATCAGGAGAGGGGAGAGATGTAGCAGCAGCCAGCCAGCGTTCGAATAAATTGTTGAATCTGCAAAGAGGAGGACTGACTGATACTTCTAGTAAGTACATTTCTGTGTTGGGCTGGGGCGAAATCCCTAAATGGATGGCTCCTTGGGGGTGCCTTCCAACTCAATAGGAGAAGCATATTAATTAGTTTAGAGGCTGGATGGCCATCTGTTGGGAGATTTTTGATGGTGCCCTTCTGACTGGAAGAAGGGGGTTGGACTAGAAGGCCCCTAGGATTCATAGTTCACCTACAATCAAAGAGCCTTGAATCCCACCAATGATAGAATTGCGCCAAACTTCCCACACTGAACTCTATGACCAACAGAAAATACTGGAGGGATTTGGGTTCCTAAGACCATCAGAAATAGGTGTTTTCTGATGGTCTTTGGTGACCCCTCTGAAACCCCTTCGCGACACCCCCCCCCCCCCACACACACACACAGGTGTCCCGATCCCCAGGTTGACAAACAATGCTTTTGAAACACTTTAGAAATGAAATGCCTGCACTCCCAAGTTTTGTAATGACTTTCGAAACATTTTTTAATTGCTTAAATGCACAACACTTAATAACATTACACTAGGACGTCCCGAGGTTTCAGGTTTTGGTCTGGAAACCTGAGATCCTGACCTGACAAGTATAAGTAGTACTTCCTCTTCTGGTACTTGTAATTTACAATGAAGGGACATTGATTTATTAGCACTTGGAGTCACCCATATGGAAGCCACAGGGGGTTCTTCCCAGTCCTGCCAGTGTCCACAAATCTTTGGAAGAAGAACTGCCATAGATGGGAGAACCATCTGCATGCAAAGGCAGGAACTTACCACTGAGTTATGGCCTCTCTCCAATATAGCTGTTTGTTGTGGTTACTTTTCTTGATGCTCATAACAACCCCAAGCAATGTGATCTATGCAGATCGCATAATCACTTCCCCCAAACTCCACCTCTTAAACACAAATACTCTCACACACTTTCAATGAGGGACGTATGCCTTTGGCAGGCATAACAACACAAGAGGCACTTTTAATTGTTTTATGAAAAGCAGCCTCTCGGTCTAAAGAACCAGGACATTTCCGAGAAATGAAATCACATGGCAGGGCTGGTGTGTGGTCTGGGAAGGCTGCCTGAGGTCCCATTACTTCAGAAAGCCTTTCTGCAAATGGCATCTCTTGGAATCGATGGCAGATATGGACAAACAGATTGCTTCCAAGCTGGCATTCATATTCCAGCTGGCATTTTGGCCTGGGAGGAGCAACCAAAATAGTCAATTGCATCCAGATCCCTGCTCAGTTGCTAGAATCAGGGCCAACCCAAGACATTTGGGGTTTTCAAGCACAGGTTTTTAAATAAGAGAAGCAAGTTGACAATTCAGCACATGGAGGAAAAGAGAGAGGGTTGGAGGGGAGCTTTTGTGAGATTGGGTTGTTGTATTTTTCTGGGCTGTATGGCCATGTTCCAGAAGTATTCTCTCTTGACGTTTTGCCCACATCTATGGCAGGCATCCTCAGAGGTTGTGAGGTATCCTCACAACCTCTGAAACATCAGGAGAGAATACTTCTGGAACATGGCCACACAGCCCGGAAAACATACAACAACCCTGTGATCCTGGCCATGACAGCCTTGGACAACACTTTTGTGAGATTATTCTCAATCCGATATTGGGGAATGAGTGGCTGTCTGAACTGTAGTAAAAAACTAAGAACCACTTTATATTGTCAACAGAGTAAAATGCAAAGCATGGTTAAATTCCTTTTCTTTCTTTTCTTTTTTTGGGAGTTCAGTTTCCAAAGATTTTCAGATCCTGGAGGATTCATAGAATTGAATCATAGAGTTGGAAGAGACCCAGGACCATCCGATCCAATCCAATTCCATTCTGCCATTTAGGAAAGAATAAGATAAAGGTTTTCCCCTGACTTTAAGTCCAGTCATGTCTGACTCTGGGAGTTGGTGCTCATCTCCATTTCTAAGCCGAAGAGTCGGCATTGTCCGTAGACACCTCCAAGGTCATGTGGCCGGCATGACTGCATGGAGCGCTGTTACCTTCCTGCCGGAGTGGTACCTATTGATCTAGGAAATAATTCATAATGCAAATGTGTTGTCGAAGGCTTTCATGGCCAGGATCACAGGGTTGTTGTATGTCTTTCGGGCTGTGTGGCCATGTTCCATGTTCTGAAACATGGCCACACAGCCCGAAAGACATACAACAACCCCATAATGCAAATACTTCCGACACATGGCCATCCAGCCTCTGTTTAAAAATCTTCATAGAAGACTCTACCACACCCTGAGGCAACCTATTGCACTGCTGAACAGCTTGTACCATCAGGAAATTCATTCCAATGTTTAGATGGAATCTCTATTTCTGTAATTTGTGTATTACAGGGCTGGGCTCTAGCACAACTGGTAAATCACCAGCAATAATAAGATCTATCAACCGAAAGGTGGCCAGTTTGAAGCCCAGTTGGGGTGAGCACTTGACCGTCAAGCCCAACTGACTGTTTACCTAAGCAATTCGAAAACAGCTTAGAGATGTAAGTAGAGAAATTAGTGGAGGAGGTACTTTATGACACCATGACCAAAAGGAAGGAGGAAGTCCTGATGGCTCCTCATCATAAAGAATGGAACGAAAGCACCCCCCTGACTGAATCCGAACTCAACCTCCAAGACATCGAAACTGGACTTTGAAAAAACATACCTCCTTTCTGTCTGTCTGTTCTGTTCTGTCTGCCCAAATGGCATTGAATGTTTGCTGGGTATGTGTACTGTGATCTGCCCTGAATCCCCTTGGGGAGATAGGGCGGAATATAAATAAAGTGTTGTTGTTGTTGTTGTTGTTGTTGTTGTTGTTGAGCTAGGGAGGAATATAAATAAAGTATTGTTGTTGTTCTTGTTGTTGTTGTTGTTATTATTACTATTATTATTATTTGGGGAACAGCTAAAAGTAGGCCAGGGACAAGAAGGGACCAAGGAAACAGAAGCCGGTAGATATTAACCCGCTATGAATAATGCAAACCCTGCCCAAACTTTTGACTGTACACTATCATATAAAGACTACAACTTTATAGGAAAGATCTAATGACGTCTCTGTTTTCTGGCTTAATACAGTGGGTCCACTGGGGTTTGGCTCCAGGACCCCCTGTAGATACCAAAATCTGTGGACCATTCCATTTATAAAAAGGCAAAGTCAAGGTTTGCTTTGGGAATATTTTTTAAGGAGGGGTATTTTCAAGCCATTGATGGTGGGATTTATGAATGCAGAATCTGTGGATACAGAGGAGCAGTTGTATAAGATTCTGTGTAGATTTCTGTAACAGTGGACTCTTAAAAGGACCACCTTGCGGAAGAGAAACCCAACATATTGTTTTATTCCTTGCCCTCGCAATGGAATTTTCTGTCTTTGTGGATGACCCGGTGTCTTTCTTCCTTTAGCTCAAAGAATAAGCCTTTCCTTTGTCTACTGAAATGTGTGCATGATGTGCACATGGGTGCACACTTATAATGGACTAAGGAAACAATATGACTGAATACATCTGAGGCCACGATTGCTAATGAATTCTTACAGGAGTGTCAGAATAGGGAAAGTTGATTTGTAGACTGTACATACCCTGTTTTCCCTAAAATAAGACATCCTCAGAAAATAAGACCTAGTAGAGGTTTTGCTGAATTGCTAAATATAAGGCCTCCCCCAAAAGTAAGACCTAGCAAAGTTTGTGTTTGAAAGCATGCCCGCCAAACAGAACACCAGAGCATGCAGGATCGGTAAATGTACATACTATTGAGTGTTGTACATGGAAATAATGGTAATAACAAATTCTTGATAGGATTCACAGTTTATCTGGTTATGCTGGTTTGTGATGACAACTACTGTAGAGTATATAATAAATGTTCATTTTTTTGTTCAACAATAAATGTGAATTCTACTTCATGGAAAAATAAGACATGCCCTGAAAGACACCCAAGCAATGCCAGGGAAATGTGCTAGTAGTGCTATAAAGTACAGTGCAATAGGCCCTATATTCTTTGATTCTACAGTCTGCAGTGTCCAATTCTACAGGCTACAGTGAGAGCTTTAAGCTTGAAGTTTGTGCCACCCATTCACTTTGGGGCCTGTCCACCACTGGAGTACATCACTCAATAACTTTTCCAAAATTGAACCCTCCCCTTTTCCCTGGCATTAAAAGAGTTTTCCCAGCCTTAGGAAGAAGCAGTTTCCACCCATTGATTCACCCAGTGCAAATGCTGGTCTATTTGTGTTATTAATTACTGACAAACACATGTTCATTGATGTCATGCCTGTTCTTTGGCCAACTTTTAGGGAATAAAGCATGGAGTGTGAGGGCAAATCAGGGAAGGAAACACACATTATAAATTAGAGGCGTGACACATGTAGATTTGTTAATAAGACCGACACAGAGTTCTTGAGTGGAAAAGGGAAAATAAGACAGAGAAACAACATGAAAGGGAAGTTAAAAGTTAGGAAAAAATCATTCACATATTGAAGATGTACATTTCACTGATAGTTGTAGGATACTCAGTTGTGTGGATTCAAACACCCTGCTGCAAAGCCCCAAATCGGCAAGCGCAATGGCTACTGTCCAAAACAGAGTTTAATTATTTCAGTGGCCTTAAATGAACAAGTGCTGGTCTTGAATAGATGCCAACGTGCAAATGAAAACAGCTTTTCCAAGTAGAGGACAATATCGGCACTACAAGGTACAAAAAGCACTGCAGGAGCTTCAGGCTCATCACAACACCAAAGGAAAACAGAACAGCTTTCCAAAATTCTGTACGGAGGAAACCAGTGTTAAATTGGCAGCTTTGCAAATATATATATGACAGAAGGCATTTGGCTTCTGTAGTAATAGAAGTAGAAAGCGGTGAAGTCCAATTGCACAAACACAGAAATATCTCACACAGCTTACATACCACTTGACATCGATGCCATGTGTTTCCAGGCCTCAGGGACTAGACACTGACACCTCCAGGGAAAACAAAGGAGGAACAAACCTGAGATATCATCATGCTGAATTCTGTGTGTGAATGCCTTCAAATGGTTTGTCAACCAATGACAACTCCATGTATTTCATAGGGTTTTTTCAGATGAGTAAGACTCAGAGGTGGCTTTGCCTGTTCCTTCCTCTAAAACATAGACCACTGTACCTTGTATTTGTTGGCAGTCTTTCATCCAAGTACTAACCAGGAGTAACCCTGAGGAAATTCCAATATCAAACAGGATCTGGTGCTTTTAGGATTTTTCTATATCTAATGCAAATGACCTGAAAGTTGGAAGCCTCAATCCAATTTACAGGAAATCCAGAAGGTCTTCCTTCAACTTGACTGCATCCTGAATCCCAGGACATATGCAATAAATATGCAGCCAATTTTGCAGCTCTTTAATAACTTTATATTTGTTCCCTGCCTCCATCTCCCCGAAGGGACTCGGGGCAGCTTACATATGACACAAGTGCCTAAAACAACTCATAAAATAGACAGTACAATACAAAATAAAACCACGAGTATATAAAACAACAGGGCCCCTGGTGGCACAGTGTGCTGAACTTGAGGACCAAAAGGTCCCAGGTTCAAATCCTGGGAGCAGAATGAGCACCCACTGTTAGCCCCAGCTCCTGCCAACCTAGCAGTTCGAAAACATGCAAATGTGAGTAGATCAATAGGTACTGCTCCGCCGGGAAGGTAATGGTGCTCCATGCAGTCATGCCAACCACATGACCTTGGAGGTGTCTATGGACAACGCCGGCTGTTCGGCTTAGAAATGGAGATGAGCACCAACCCCCAGAGTCGATCAAAACTGGACTTAACGTCAGGGGAAACCTTTACCTTTTATATAAAACAACAATTTGCCTCTGTTTGCAAACATATGTGACTTTGTTTGCAAATATACCGGTATAATGACTATGCTGTTGATAATGCTTTATTAAAAGTATACATTTAAAAATGCGATGCAAACACTAACATTCCCACTATTTACTCCATAACCCCATATCTACTGAATTGGTATTGCTTTTTTATTTATCCATACCTGACAAAATATGTCCTGCATGGCTATATGGCATTCTTAGGCAGGAAGTCCTTCATTTCAATAGGATTTTCTATCATCCCTGGTTTTGAGAATCCACACAAAGTCTGGGAATGTATTTCCTATGGATGAGAGATATTACTGTATTACTATACTAATAGGTATGCATCAATACCCAGAACTGCACTACAAAGTAACAACAAAAATATAAATCCTCAGAAAAGGCAATATTATAAATACAAATTGAAACTAAAAGGCAACTAAAGGTAGCAGTGCGGCTCTTTGAATAGAAAGAAAACTCACATTTCTGGAATGCTGGACATTTAAAACAATTGAAATGCCACAGGTGTGTGCAAGCTTTTCTTTCGATCCTTTGTATTTCAAATGACAGGTCGAAATACAAATGAAAAATGTACATACTCTGATTCAGAGTCAGATGTGTTGTTGTTATTAGCTCCCATCAAATCAAGTTCAATCATGACAACTTTATAAATGAGAGATCTCCAAGTCACTCTATCCTCTACAGCTCTGTTCAGGTCTTGAAGACTCAGGGTGGTGGCTTCTTTGAGTCCGTCCATCTGTAAAGCCATCTTCTTCTGTGTGTTGTCGAAGGCTTTCATGGCCAGAATCACAGGATTGTTGTCTGTTTTCTGGGCTGTATGGCCATGTTCCAGAAGCATTCTCTCCTGATGTTTTGCCCACATCAATGGCAGGCATCCTAAGAGGTTGTGGAACATAGCCATACAGCCCGGAAAACACACAAAAAAACCATCTTCTTCTTTTCCTCCTGCCTTTTGCCTTACTGTGTTTTCAAGTGGGTTGTGTCTTCTCATGATATAACCTCAGCTCAGTCATCTTCTAGGGAGAATTCAGGCTTGATTTGCTCAAGGACTCATTTATTTGTCCATGGTATCCATAAAATACTTCTCCAGAGCCAAATTTAAGTTGATTTCCTTCACTCTCTATCATTTACTTCCATACATAGAAGTGGGGAATTCAGTGGTATGGACAATCCCAATTTTAGTATTCAATAATATTAAACAATAATACAGTACTAAACAATAATACCTACATTTCAGTATCTTGTCTAGTTCCTTTGTCATTGCCTTTCCAAGTTCTCATCTTCTTCTGATTCCTCGACTGCAGTCTCTATTCTGATTTATGACTTAGGGTGCCTCTACATCAGTGGTTCTCAATCTGTGGGTCCTCAGGTGTTTTGGCCTACAACTCCCATATATTCCAGCCAGTTAGCTGTTAGGATTTCTGGAAGTTGAAGGCCAAAACATCTGGGGACCCACAGGTTGGGAACAACTGATCTACACTATAGAATAAATGCAGTTTGACACCACTTTGACTGCCATGGTTCAATGTTAAGGAATCACGGGGGCTGTAGTTTTGCAAAGTTTTTAGCCTTCTCCGCCAAAGACTACTGGTGCTTCACTAAACTACAACTCCTAGGTGATATCAAACTGCATTCATTCTACAGTGTAAAAATGATGAAGTGGCAAAATCAGCAAGCCAAATGCCTAGTTTTTCTCTACCCACATTTCTCCATGCTTTGGATTCCAGTTACAGACTTGTGGGCAAGTAGTAAACAACCAACTTCACAAATACTGCATCTTGTTTGGATTCTCGCAAGCTTCTCCAGTGTATGGACATAATGAATCTGACTGAGCTGAATTATTTCAGTACGTGCGACCCTTTCCCCCTTGAAGACAATCAGCTATACAAATGTAGGATACAAACAGCTAGCAGTTAGACAAGTCAAACCCTGAAGCCCACGCTTAAGAAAACTGCTGAGGTGGAGGACAACACATAGTCTTGAACACAACGCATTACACTCCTGGAAAGGGAAAGCAATTAAAGACACACAGATGGTTTAAACAGACACTTTGATGATATAAACATTTAAACACAAGCTGGCTGATAAGTACGGTACATTCCTTCCCTCTTGCATCTCTTTGTGAGCTGAGCCCACACATACTTGGATCCAGAGATCTATAAGAGCCCCACATGGTAGCATGGTACAAATGTGATTTTGTTTTGTTTCCACGGATATAGATCTGGCAAAACACACGAAAGCATACCTGGGGTCATTTCACACTATGCAGTTATATGCATCCCTCCGCATATGAGGTTTGGCTTTTGTGGATAGTAATTTCTTTATCCATAGTTTTTCACAATCATGGGGGGTCTTGTTCCTCCATTCCCAGCGGATGTGGAAGACTGACTATAGAACACAATGATTGCTGCCCACTGAGGTTGACTTGCCTAAAGTCATCTAGAAGGTTTCATGGGGATTCAAATCTAGGTCTTTGGAAAATTTGTAAGTTGTAAGAAAATCCATTAAATCCATACATCCAAAATGATATCTGACACGTGGGCATGGCCCGCACCAAAAACTTTAGAATTGAAACTTATCCAATACATTTTTGTTTCTATTTTGTAAATTTCAGAAGGCTCCCTCCCAAAGTCAGCTTCATTTTCATGGCTAACCAGCAAAGCCAAGCCAATAAAGCTCCTGCTCCTCTGTAAATTAATGGCCTCTTGGCCATTAGGAGATGGAAGGGAGGGAGAAAACAGAGTTCCCTGCGAAGAAGCAAAGAACTCTGGGAAATGTAGTTTGGGAAGGTGATGAGCCCTATGCCAGAGAATTCAAAAGGCCTTGCCCTAAACTACATTTCCCAAAATTCATCAGCATCAGAATGTCCCAATCAGGATAGTGGAGAGAGATTTGCCCTTCTGTAGCTAGCCAGAGTTCCAATAAATTGGTTAATATTCTACACTATGATTTTTATTTCTGTGTTATAAATGTCATTTCTTAATTAGTTCTATCATAAAAACATGGAGAAAGTTTATTAAACTACAAAAACTTTATCTTTATGGGAGGGACATTGTGCTATAGCAGGATAGTTTTTCAATGAATATCTCATCATCAAGTCTCAACCAATTCAACATAGTTTATGCCACACAAACAAAGTTTCTGGAATAGAACAACTACTTTCAAAGTAAGAACTACACAATTAAACAGGAAATGACACATTCAGATTAGGAACATATTTTCTTTATTATTAAAATATATTGTTTATTAAAAAATTGAAAATTCCACAAAAACCCATGGATAAGTGAAATGTTCTGAAAATTGGTGTGCTAACAGTGGTAAATGTGTTCTACCATTGTAGCAATTTTCACCCCAATAACTGTAAAAATAAGGAAGAACGGAGCCACGGAAGCCCACTAACGTGTGCAATTACTATAACAAAAAGTAACAAAATTTTGTTACTCTCGTTATAGTAATGAATTTTTCACTAATGATACTTTAGAAACACTTTAGAAATGAAGCATCAGTGCCCCCTCTAATTTGCAATGACTTTTGAAACTTTTTTGTTGATTGCACATGCCTGCTAAATACCCTATGAACCTACAATTTCCATTATTTCATAGACTGAGCTATGGGAAGTTAAAATTTTGTCAGACTGCATTAATTGTAACTCCCCTTGCCTTCTATAGGACTGATTTTGGATAGACAATGCATTGGATTATGTAACCCCTTCTTTCAATTTAGCTACCATGGAAATCTAGACCTTAGAAAAGTTACTTTTTTGGGGTTATAAATTCACAGATTTCTTCACGCAGCACTATTAAGGTTGCAGCTCCTTATGAATAAAAATATTTATTGGACCCTGAGCAACTAGGGATTATAACCACTTTCTTCTGATGGAGTGCCATGTTCAAGCCTTGGCTATATGCACACAGGTAGGCAGTAGTGAAGTGGAATCAGAATGAAATGGGATTTGAAAAATGACAACTGTGTAATTAAAATGGGCCATAAACCTTTAAAGGGTACATTAGCATAAACAAACTGGCATCTGTAAACTAATACAGAAGTCTACTAGGTTGGAAATTGCCCTTGAAGTAGTGAAGTAATGTATGTAGCTTCTATGCAAGTTTTTTTCCTTTGAAGAAAAACAAAATATTTCATCATGTTTACCTTTCCAAGCTCTGTGACAAACCATCTCTGCAACAGCCCAAAGTTTGTTTTAATTCTTGCTTTAATTCTTTGCATGCTTTCATGAGTTCCAGGACAGGGGGATAGAAAGTAATAACAACAACAATAACAATATTATTATATTTATCTATCAGAAGTGAACTGATTGTATAGTTGTAATGTATTTAAAAACACAAACAAAGTTAAAAACTTGGCATTATACTAAATGTCCTTTGACCAGTAGCTGGCCACTTGGAGTGCTTCTGGTGTTGCTATAAGAAGGTCCTCCATTGTGCATGTAACAGGGCTTAGGCTGTATTGAAGTAAGTGGTCTGTGGTTTGCTCTTCTCCACATGCGCATGTCATGGACTCCACTTTTTGGCCCCATTTCTTAAAGTTGGCTCTGCATCTCATGGTGCCAGATGTGAACATGTGAAGACCACCATTTGAAAACCACTAGTAATAAAAAGCATACCTGTCTTACCTGTCCAAACGTATCTCCCCCTATGAGCCTTCTAGAACTCTTAGATCATCGGGGGAGGCCCTGCTCTCGGTCCCACCAGCCTCGCAGGTAAGGCTGGTGGGAACGAGGGACAGGGCCTTCTCGGTGGTGGCTCCTCGGCTGTGGAACACCCTCCCCAGCAACATACGGCAGATACCAACTCTCCTAGGCTTCAGGAAAGCCTTAAAGACATGATTGTGCACGCAAGCTTTTAATGAATGAGAACATGGACTTTACATGACCTGTACGAAGACTTGAGGATTCTGGATGAATGGATTTTAATCTTGGACATTCTTAAAATTTTATATAATGTGATTTTATTTTGTAATGGTATCTGTTTTATATGAACTGTTGTTTTGTAGATTGTTTTATATGAATTGTTGTTTTTACATTGTTTTTAGGCATTGAATTTTTGCCATTTACTGTAAACCGCTTTGAATCTCCTCGGAGAGAAAGGCAGGGTAAAAGTGATGTAAATAAATAAATAAATAAAAAGCATGACCTTGTTAGAAGTCAGCCTTTGAACAAGTGATGTTCATAAGCATTCATGTAATGGCACACAGGTAACTCAGCTGTTAAACTGACGAATCATGTCTTTGAACTGCCAAGGACAAAGGCATGCCACTACAAAAATATTTTTGATTAGCAGAGGATGGTTGTTTCTTTGAAGTTGAAATTGCAGTTGCAGTTGTAATTGTAATTGCTGTTGCCTAAAAGATATACACTCCCTTGAAACTTCTTAAAGTATTCACTCAGAAATAAAAAAGTCTTTTTTGAAAAATAACTTATCTTGTTTACTCACAAACATCTTGTATTAATTCACCATACAGGCACCTTTTTTATTTAAGGTTCAGTTATAGATAGGATGTAGTTCTCTCTGTGTGTTGAATACATAGGGTATCATTCCTAATCAATACTCCATAGTCTTTAGGTATAGTTGCACTCACTGAAGTCCATAAGTCATACTTCTCTAGTGAAGTCCAAACAACAACATGCATCCACCTCCACTGTGGTGTGATGCAAAAATGCATCCACCTCCATTGAGGTGTAAAACAGACACACCTCCACTGAGGTGTTAAGCAGACTGACTACAAAATGGAGTCCTGAATCTGAACATGCTCAGTACAATCACACACCAAAGAGGTACAGTTAAATTGGCAAATCAACATACACATAGAATACAAGTTAGCCAATATATACATTAACAAATAAATAGTGAAACACTTGGGAAACTGCTATTTCCAACAGGATGAGCACTACAGGCAGGACTTATGTGTTCTCTGGCATCAGTATCTTTGTCTTCCTTCCAACTACAGTCATCCCTCCACATTTGTGGTTTTGACTTTTACAGATTTGATTATTCATGGATTTGATTTAAAATGTTATTTCTAGGAATCTAGATCCTCCAGTGCAACTTGGCCAGTCATACTGGAGAACAAAGAGATTCCAAGGAAGAACATCACTCAGTTATTTCTAGGTCCTCCAATGGTCAGCTTCCATTGGAGTTCAACCATAAAATCCTGCTGAAGGATCTAGAAATTTCTAGAAAAGTGTTGTCTCTGTTTTTTTTAAAGCAATTTCTTTATTTGCAGTTTTTAACTTTCACAGGGGTCTTGTGCCTCTAACCCCAGCAAATGTGAAAGGCTGACTACATACATTGTTCTTATCCTTTTAAAATCCAATCTGAAGAGGGATTTTGTAAAACCTGAAAGATTGTTTCCTGCTTTGCAAATTTCTTCCCCAAGTGAGTTCACTAAAAGGACACAGGATTATACTCATCACTTTGAATGGTGCTTGTAGGCACAAAAATGGATATAAAATCTTAAACAAACAAAGGGTGTTTCTTGCAAAATAAGTAAGGTGTGGCTGTGAAATAGCATGTTTTGCAGGTATGAAAAGGAGTAGAGGAATAAGAAGTCTTGGGACATAGAAGTGATTTATTTTAGCACAAATCTTTCTAGATTGCAGTCCACTTTTGCAGAAAAATTGCTGGATGAAATATTTCAGTTTTCCAGCACAAAAGCATAAGTTACAAAATTGTGATAGTGGGAGCAAAATGGTATATGTTTAATCCCTATGACCAGGGCCGTAGCCAGAAAATTTTTTTGGGAGGGGTTTTGAAAATTTCGGGGGGGGGGGGGGGTTGAACCCCTAGCACATACCCCTCCCCGCTACAAACCTGTCAATATCTGCTTGAGATAGTGCCTGGAGGGACTCTTAATGTTTTGCATCTCACAGACTTAGCATGGGGATTTGGTTAACCAGTTAAAATTCATGAGTAAATGAGATTTTTTTTATAACTTGAAAAATTTCGGGGGGGGGGGGGGTTTGAACCCCTAAAACCACCCCCTCGCTACAGGCCTGCCTATGACTACATGGCTGTGGAGGTTAAGGTTGCCAAGTGTCATATATGGCACTGGGCTCCTGTCTCTGGGTAAATATGAACTGAAGAATTAATGCAGTTTGACACCATTAATAATGATGATGATGACGATAATAATAATAACAATATTATTAATTTATATTCTGCTTTATCTCCCTGAGGGGTGGATTACAGAACACATATAAGGCAAAGATTCAATGCTGTTATACAATAAATAAGACAATACATAAACAGAAGGTAAAGACTTTTCCCATCTTTTCCATTTCCAGCATCTAGAGGCTGTGATCAACTCCGGTCACGGGTGTGTTTGTGTGTGCTGTCTCACCATCTTCCGTGTCAGGGAGCTTTGTCATCCTTAGACGTCCTCCCGATCAAATCGCCGGCATGTCCTTATAGGCGCTTTTTAATTACCTCTCCGCTTAAAGCAGTACCTATTTATCTACTCACATTTCTGCTTTCGATCTGCTAGATAGGTAGGGAGCTGGGGCTGATTGTGGGTGCTCACTTCGACCCGGGCTTGAACTGCCAACCTTTCAGCCAGCAGGATTTTCTGTAGCTAGTGGTTTATACCACTGTGCTAAGCCTGGCCCCACTTCAACTGCCATGGCTCAAAACTATGGAACCATTGGAATTGTAGTTTTACCAGGACTTTGACTTCCCTGCCAAAGGATGTAGTCATTTCAAACTCCCAGTATCCCATAGCATTGAGTCATGCCAACTGCAATAATTCTATAGTATAGATTCACCTTCTGTCATGGATGTGTTGAATGAGGAATTTCAGCAGGTGCTGCGGGTGACCCAATTCTTAAAGGGATAGGAGCCCTGTCTCTTTTTCAGTTTGGCAACCCTACTGGAGGTATACAAATAAAATTATTTGTATTTAATTATTCTATAAATAATATTCTAGGCTATGGAATAAAATATGGAAATTAAATATAAGCTGAGTATGCCTTATCCATAATGGTCCACATAGGTCACATCTTTGTTTCCTGATGTTTTCATATTCCCAAACTTTATTTTTTTTTAAAGTATTGTGTATAATATTTATATCCAGGAATATGTTTATGATATCCCTGGAACAGGAGTGAATCTTGTATTTAAACATCAGAAATAGGACTAAGGTTTAAATACAAAATTTCAGCATGTGCAGTACATGCAAATATTATAAAATCAAAAATATGAAGCATCCCTGGCCCCCAAGCATTTTATCACTTGATAACACTATGCAACACGATTTTTGTTCTTGGTTTATAAATGTCATGTCCTAGTAGGTTCTATCATAAAAATATGAGGAAAGTTCAACAGCTCAGCGGTTTAATCTGCTGCGCCACCAAGGGCTCCCAGGCTTTCCCCCAGTGCCTCCTTATAATCCAACATCTACCCTTATCCAATGTTCTGCCAGCCTGTTTATGTTGGATAAGTGAGACTCTATGGTACTGTATTATAAAATAAAAAATACGAAGCATCCCTGGCCCCAAGCATTTTATCACTTGATAACACTATGCAACACGATTTTTGTTCCTGGCTTATAAATGTCATGTCCTAGTTGGTTCTATCATAAAAATATCGGGAAAGTTCAACAGCTCTGTGGTTTAATCTGCTGTGCCACAGAGGGCTCTCAGGCTTTTCCCCAATGCCTCCTTATTATCCAACATCTTCACTTATCTCATGTTCTGCCGGCCCATTTATGTTGGATAAGCGAGACTCTATGGTACAGTAGAGTCTCACTTATCCAACACTCGCTTATCCAACGTTCTGGATTATCCAACGCATTTTTATAGTCAATGTTTTCAATACATTGTGACATTTTGGTGCTAAATTCGTAAATACAGTAATTACTACACAGCATTACTGCATATTGAACTACTTTTTCTGTCAAATTTGTTGTTAAACATGATGTTTTGGTGCTTAATTTGTAAAATCATAACCTAATTTGATGTGTAATAGGCTTTTCCTTAATCCCTCCTTATTATCCAACATATTTGCTTATCCAAATTTCTGCCGGCCTGTTTATGTTGGATAAGTGAGACTCTACTGTATTATAAAATAAAGCATCCCTGGCCCCAAGCATTTTATCACTTGATAACACTATGCAACACAATTTTTGTTCCTGGCTTATAAATGTCATGTCCTAGTTGGTTCTGTCATAAATAAAAATATGGGGAAAGTTCAACAGCTCAGCGGTTTAATCTGCTGCTCCCAGGCTTTCCCCCAATGCTTCCTTATTATCCAACATCTTCACTTATCCAATGTTCAGCTGGCCCGTGAGGTAAAGGTAAAGGTAAAGCGAGGTAAAGATTTCCCCTGATGTTAAGTTCAGTCATGTCTGACTCTGGAGGTTGGTGCTCATCTCCATTTCTAAGCCAAAGAGCTGCCGTTGTCCGTAGACACCTCCAAGGTCATGTGGCCGGCATGACTGCATGGAGTGCCGTTATCTTCCCGCCGGAGTGGTACCTATTGATCTACTCACATTGGCATGTTTTCGAATCCAGGGAGAGGGGTGAGCTCCCACTGTTAACCCTGGCTAATTAAGGTAAAGGTTTCCCCTGACATTAAGTCCAGTCGTGACCGACTGGGGGTTGGTGCTCATCTCCATTTCTAAGCCGAAGAGCCGGCATCGTCCGTAGACACCTCCAAAGTCATGTGGCCGGCATGACTGCATAGAGTGCCGTTATCTTCCCACCGGAACGGTACCTATTGATCTACTCACATTGGCATGTTTTCGAACTGCTAGGTTGGCAGGAGCTGGAGCTAACAGCGGGCGCTCACTCCGCTCCCGGGGTTTGAACCTGGGACCTTTCGGTCTTCAAGTTCAGCAGCTCAGTGCTTTAACACACTTCGCCATTGGGGCTCCTTTATGGATAAGCGAGACTCTATGGCAATTCCTTTTGGCTCATATAGACCTGACACACTAGTCTGAAGTGTTGTGATGGCAGTTACAAGTGGTGTCAAACTTTTTTTTTCTCGTGTCAGGAGCAACCGGAGTTGCTTGTGGAGTGAGAGAATTGGCCGTCTGCAAGGACGTTACCCAGGAGACACCCAGATGTTATGATGTTTTTACCATCCTTGTGGGAGGCCTCTCTCATGTCCCCGCATGGAGCTGGCGCTGATAGAGGGAGCTCATCCGCACTCTCCCCGGGTGGGATTCGAACCTGGCAGCTTTCAGGTCAGCAACCCAACCTTCAAGTCACAAGGCTTTTATCCCCTAGGTCACCGGAGGCTCCTGGTGTCAAACTGCATTAATTCTACAGAGTAGATGTAGAATGAGAGGCGGGGATTCGAACCTTGGGCTTGTTGGATCAGAGTCCAGCGCTCAAGCCACTACGCCATCCCAGCCTTGACCATCTTTGTCCTTATCATCAAGGAAGAGGTTTATTCTGAACTCCCCCCCGCAGGAGTGGAAGGAGGGGGCGTGGCTTAGTGTAGCCCCGCCCCTTCCCCGCCCCAGCCGGGGAGACAATGCGATCCCAGCCCCGCGCTGAGCTTGCCATGGCGAAGGCGCGCCCCCCGCCCACTCCCTTTGCCGCCTCCTCCTCCTCCTCTTGGTGCTGCTGCTGGGGGTGAGCCCCTTTCCCTGGATCCAAAAGCTCTCTCCATCCACATCTCCGCTTTGGGGGAGACCCTTGAACGGACCCCCGCCCCTAAAAGAAGTCCCAACCCTTCCTCTTCTGGGGCAGCAGGGACTAGTGGATGGAATCGCCCTGGGCGAGGTAAGCAGGGGAAAAGGTTGGAGGCGGGGGTCTGTGATGGTTAGGGGCTGTGTTTTGGGGTGATGGGGGGTGCAAAGCCGAGATGAGAGACGGAGGCCAGGAGGGCTTCCAAGGAGGGGGTGTGTCTGTATGGGGGGGGGGGCTTTGACCCACTCTTTGCGGGTCACAGGAAGGAAGCCTGTTCCTGAATTGGATCAGCCTTGTCTGTTCTTATGGGAAGGCATTCATACCAAGGGGTTTCTTTATCCCATGGGAGGATAGAGAAAGGGGTTGAGACATGGCTTGGGGGGTGGGGGGTGGGTGGGAATAAAAGCAAAACCCTATTGTGGAAAAGAATAAGATTAGAAGATCTGAGAGGCATATGTCTTCCATATCCCTGAGTGGGTTGGGGGGGGGGGGAGGGTCAGTCTTCAGTGTAAGAGCAGACACACAGACACAGACTTGTTCCTGAGTGGGGTCAGTTGTGGAGTGCCTCCTTTTGATAAGAAAGGAGGGGTTTCTTGATGCCATGGGAGATGCTGAACTTACTGAACGAAACAGTTTGAATCCGGGGAGAGGGGTGAGCTCCCACTGTTAGCCCTGGCTAATCGAAGGTAAAGGTTTTCCCCTGACGTTAAGTCCAGTTCTGACTGACTCTTGGGGTTGGTGCTCATCTCCATTTCTAAGCCGAAGAGCCGGCATTGTCTGTAGACACCTCCAAGGTCATGTGGCCGGCATGACTGCATGCAGTGCCGTTACCTTCCCGCCGGAGCGGTACCTATTGATCTACTCACATTTGCATGTTTTCGAACTGCTAGGTTGGCAGGAGCTGGGGCTAACAGCTCATTCTGCTCCTGGGATTTGAACCTGGGACCTTTTTGGTCTGCAAGTTCAGCAGCTCAGTGCTTTAACACACTGTGCCACCAGGGGTCCCTTCTGGCTAACCTACCAGTTCGAAAACATGCAAATGTGAGTAGATCAATAGGTACCACTCCAGCAGGAAGATAATGGCCCTTCAAGCAGTCATGCCGGCCACCTGAACTTGGAGGTGTCTACGGACAACACCAGCTCTTTGATATAGAAATGGAGATGAGCACCAACCCCCAGAGTAGGACACAACTAGACTTAATGTCATTGGAAAACCTTTACCTTTACCTAAGAGTGGTGGTGCCTAGTAGGGTTATTTATTTATTGTGTCAGAACCAAATCAAGGATACAGTTGTAATGTATTTAAAAACCCAAACAAAGTTTAAAACTTGGCATTATACTAAATGTCCTTTGACCAGTAGCTGCCCACTTGCCGTGCCTGTGATATTGCTATAAGAAGGTCCTCCATTGTGCATGTGGCAGGGCTCAGACTACATTGTAGTAGGTGGTCTGTGGTTTGCTCTTCTTCACATTCACGTGTTGTGAACTCCACTTTGTGGCCCCTTTTCTTACGGTTGCCTCTGAATCTCGTGGTGCCAGAGCACAGTCTGTTCAGCGCCTTTCAAGTCGTCCAGTGTTCTGTGTGCCCAAGGCTTGAGGTTCCTGGTTTTAGTCTGCCACTTTTGGCCTCTTGCTTGCTGAGGTGTTCCTGCGAGTATCTCTGTAGATCTTAGAAAACCTGTTTCTTGATTTAAGGCGTTGGCTTGCTGGCTGATATCTGAACAGAGGATGGGCCAGAGATGTCACTGCCTTGGTCCTTTCATTATAATCTACTTCTTGGCGGATGTCAATACAGGCCAAACAGTATAATTTCTCCAGTGGTGTGGAGCATAAACATCCAGTGATAATGTGGCATGTCTCATTAAGAACCACATCCACTGTTTTAACATGGTGAGATGTATTCCACACTGGGCATGCATACTCAGTAGCAGAGTGGCAAAGCGCAAGGGCAGATGTCTTCACTGTATCTGGTTGTGATCCCCAGGTTGTGGCAGTCAGCTTTCATATGATATTGTTTCTAGCACCCACTTTTTGCTTGATACTCAAGCAGTGCTTCGTGTAGATCAGAGCATGGCCCAGGGCCATGAGCATGGCCCACCGAGGGAGGGGGGAGGGGGGGGGGAACCAGGCCTGGCCAAGTATTTGGGTGTGCTGCAATGCTCCAGTGGGATTCCTTCCAGGTATTCCCCAGAGTTCAAGATGCTTGTCTGTTCTTAAGGTGAAAAGAACACATCTGTGTTTTAAATGGATTAGGAATCAGCTGGTTTTCCCTGTAATAGGCAGTAAGAGCACCTAAAGCTTCAGAGAGCTTCTGTTCAACCATTTCAAAGCTTCCTACTTGGGTGGGGATGGCACAATCATTAGCATAGATGAAACTCTCTGTCCCTTCTGGCAGTGGCCGATCATTTGTGTAAATGTTAAACTTTTTCACGAAAGTCTTGGGGTGTTTTTGGTGGAAGATCAGAGGGAGACTTGCTTCTTGTTCCTGAGTGGGGAGGGGGGTCAGTTTTGGAGTGTCTCCTTTTGATAAGAAAGGAGGGTTTTCTTTATCCCATGAGAGGTGAGAAGCAGGGTTTTGGGGGTCTAAGAAAAGTGGGCGTGATGAAGACCCAGACCCTAGTAGGATGGTCCCATGCGGATAAGAATAAGACCAGAATGTCAGAGGCGGGAGACTTGTTCCTTATTCCTGAGTGGGGAAGGGTCGGTCTTAGATTGTCTCCTTTTGGAGAGGAATCATTGGAAAGTAGGAGAGGGTTTTTGTTATCCCAAGGAGGGGTAGAAGCTGGGTTTCTGGGGTCTAATCCAAAGGGCATGTGTGTTAAGAGCTGGACCCCTTGGTCCACTAGGTGGGGAGTCCCATGGCCATAAGAATAAGATCAGAAGGTCAGATGGGGGATCCTTGTTCCTAAGTGAGGAGGGGTCAGCCTTGGAGTGTCTTTGGCTGGGACTTTGGTAGAAGATCAAAGGTGGAGGACTTGTTCTTTGTTCCTGAGTGGGGAGGGGTCAGTCTTGGAGTGTCTTTGGCTGGGACTTTGGTAGAAGATCAAAGGTGGAGGACTTGTTCTTTGTTCCTGTGTGGGGAGGGGTCAGTCTTGGGGGTCTCCTTTTTAATGGGGAGTCATGGTAAGAAAGGAGGAGGCTTCTTTATCCCATAGGGGGAGGGAAACAAGGTTATGGGGTCTTAGTAAAGTCAGAGTTGGGGTGGAGAGTTGCACCCATGAGTCCCCCAGGAGAGGAGTCCCACAAGAACAGAAGAATACAAATAAGAGGAGAATTGCTTGTTCCTGAGTGGGGAGGAGTCAGTTGTGTAGTATCTACTAATATAGAATCATTGGTAAGAAGTGAAGGTACTTGTTTATCCCATGGGAGCAGGGTATCTGGAGACTAAGCAAAATAGAAGCGAGAGAAAAGCTGAGCCTAGGTCCACCAGGAGGGAGGTCACTTCTGAGAGACCTCAAAAGGAGACCTCAGAGCTCCTCAAAGAAGAATAAGAGTCCTATTAATTAATAGGGATCCTAACCAGAAGGGTGGGTGTGGGGCAGGGTGTTGCTCTTGTCCTCCTCTTCCTTCTTCGGAGGTTATGAGGGTCAAGTATCGTCTGAAATAGCAAGAGCAGGGGGTGGGGATGCATCTATACCTCAGGATGAATGCATTTTGACACCACTTTAGTTGTCATGGCTCAATGCCATGGAATAATGGGGTTTGGTGAGGCACCAGCTGCTTTTGGTAGAGACAGCTAAAGACATTGTAAAACTACAGCTCACAGGATTCCATTACATTGAGCCGTGGTAGGTAAAGTAACTTCAAACTGCATTCATTCTATAGTACTGTAGATCAGGACCATAGCCAAAGACATTGCCCCTTTAAATAAGTGTTTTCCCACCACAAAAATGTTGCTTCCATCCCCAAATTTTTAGCTTTTTTAAAAACTAGACATTGAAAATTGTCCATTCTTAGGTTTCTTCTATCTGCTGTGTTTCCCTAATATCTTTTGCCTGTCTCTTTCAATTGGCTGCCAATATTGTGTTTCTGAAATCTCAATTGAAGTGTTAAGTTATTGCAATTCCAGAAATTTGGTGACTGGAAGAAAATGTCGTTGTTGTTGTTGCATCTCTATAATATTATGGCAGTCCTAAGTCAGAGTTCATTAGGAGGCAAAATCCTTATTTTTAGTCTTGCTCTTGCTCCCTGAGGAGCTAACTCCTATTTTAACACAAGCTGATTAGCCTGTAGTTTGTTGGATCACAACCTATATCCTTAGGTATGCAGATGCTTGAGTGTCAGGTTGGGTTGCCAGAGCGAAATCTGGAGAGGGCTCCTGTGCCTTTAATGGTTGGGTAGAAGAGGGAAATTCAACAGGTGTTTCCGGTTACCTGGTTGCATGACAAGCAAAACCTGTTTAAATGCCTTCTTCTACAGACTTCTGAAAGATACAGGAGCTGTCACCAGCTTTCACTCTGGTAACCCTAAATCTCAGGCATACCATCAGCTTTCCACACTTGCGGGTTTGATTTCTACCAATTTGATTATTCACATATTTAATTCAAATGATCTCTCTAGAAATCTCTATCTCCTCCAGAGTATTTCTATGATCAACTTTTCCAATACATTGGTGAACTTAGAGATTTCTAGAGAGAAACCTCCTTAGGAATCTCTAGATCCTTTGGATTGATTCTCTAGTTGGCTTCTAGTAAAAGTTGACCATAGTCATGCTGCAGGCCTCAAAGATTTCTGTATAGAGGACTTGTCTCAGATGGGGAAAAAATCAATTATATACTTTCACAGGTTCCTGTGCCCCGAACCTCAGCAAATATGAAGGACTGACTGTCTATCTGTGTGTGTATGTGTGTATACAACTACTTTGTGTGTGTGTTTGTGTGTGTGTGTGTGTGTGTGTGTGTGTGTATACACACACACACACACACACACATACAGTAGAGTCTCACTTATCCAACATAAACGGGCCGGCAGAAGCTTGGATAAGCGAATATCTTGGATAATAAGGAGGGATTAAGGAAAAGCCTATTAAACATCAAATTAGGTTATGATTTTACAAATTAAGCACCAAAACATCATGTTATACAACAAATTTGACAGAAAAAGTATTTCAATACACAGTAATGTTATGTTGTAATTACTGTATTTACGAATTTAGCACCAAAATATCACAATATATTGAAAACATTGACTACAAAAATGGCTTGGATAATCCAGAAGCTTGGATAAGCGAGTGTTGGATAAGTGAGACTCTACTGTATATTCATATACATACACACACATAAAATATATACACACGTATACACATGCACACACACAGATATGTGGTGGTGGACCTGCAGTCAGATTGAAATGGGATACATAACATCACCGTTTAACACTTGTAAGGTTGCATGCCTTACTTAGAAGTGAATGGGAAGCAATTTAGAGAAACATCCAAAAAGAAACCCGGTATCCAGGTTTTTGGACTCCAGCCCACCAAGTCCTTCCAAGCATCTCACAGTTGGCATCTTAAGTACTTTCCATCATCTCCTGCCAGCAGGCCTTCTGGTTCTTAAGCCTTACCGATGCAAGGCAAGCAGTATTTTAAATTGGGACTTCTTGGTTATTATTAAGTAAAATCTGCTGGGATAAGACAGGAGGGCTTCTGTTTGAAAGGGAGAATTGTCTGAAAACTACAGCTAGTGTTGAAAAGTTCCACATTTCTTTGGGATGAGGTGGAAGGAGAAGAGGCGAAAGCGTGGATGAATCCCAGAATCTCTAGTGCTTAGGGAGTGCGGTGTGTTGGTGAATGACACTTGATTCCTAGAAGGATCCACGGTTGGAAATCAAAAGGACGAAATGGAGAATTTTGTACTTCTGATATATGATCATGAGATAACATGATATATGATCATGAGATAACATGATTCATTAGAAAAAACAATATTTTGAACAATTGAAGGCAGCAGAAAAGGAGGAAGACCTCATTGTACATCTAGTTAGTTAATGAAATCACGGCTCTTAGGGGGCATCTACATTGTAGAGTTAATGTAGAATTCACACCTTTAATGCCATGCCTTGATGCTATGGGATCATTGGAGTTCTAGTTTTACAGTGTCTTTAACCTTCTATTTCAAAGAGTACTGGTGCCTTACCAAACTACAACACCAATGATTCCATAGCATTGAGTCTTGGCAGTTGAAGTGGTGTCAAGCCAGAATCAGTGGATTCTCATCCCATTATATAGAATGGTAATCAAGGCCATTTGGATTTATTTTTGGGAATATTTACAACTCATGAGTACAGAATCTGGAGATATAGAATCCGTGGATATGGGTGCTAGCTATATACTGTGCTGATTGTCCCCTATTCTGAATGAGATTTCTAAATAGGAACATTTGGAGAAAGATAAGGAATGAGAATCTTGTGGGACAGGGTTCCTCAACTTGATTCTGTTCCTGATCCCAAATTCTTAAGCTGTATGGGTTGTCAGAAGCACTCAGTCCTTCATTCTTACCATTTTGGTCCACTTATTTGACTTTTTATTTTTGTCTGGCCTTAGCTGGTGGATTTGGACATTCTAATAAAAAAGAAAAATGGTTTTTGTAAACCTGAAGTGTTGTTGAGTGACATCCAAGTGGTAGCTGACATAACTTCCAATTTAGGTGTCTAAAATGCTACTGGTAGATCACCTGTAGCATGCAAAAATGCCAGATAATCCTTTATTATGTTATCTTGGGTTGTTCTTTGATATTTGCTATTCCGCTGCTCCCAGTTGAGAGGGGTAAAGTGGAATGCAAACACTAAATGGCAAAACAACAACAAACAAACCTGGGCGTGCCATTTGGGAACTCTTGCTTCTCATGTGCATATGAATTGAGTGATTTGTGTGTTCGATCAAAATCGGGCAGCACGGTTTCAAATCCCTGTTTGTTAATAAGGCTCATTAGGTGACATTTCGGTCATTTTCTCTCATCGTAGCCAGCCTGTGAGGATTATTGCGAATTTAAAAAGCAAGCTTGGAAGGACCGTAACCCCTTTGACAGAAGGGCAGGACAGGACATATTATAAAGATCTGAGCTCATTATGCCCGCCTTGTATCTATGAAATTGCCTTCTAGAGTTAAGCAAGTGTTCCATTACAGCCCTGGTTGTTTGTTTAGGGCAAAGTGCAATTCCAACTAGATATATATACTCTCTGTGTGTGTTTGCATGTGTGTGTATTTAAGCCTATCAACTTGTCTCTTGAAACATTCCCCATAAGCCACACAAGCCTTGGTGATCTTAAAACAGTTTCTTGGCATTGTGTGGAATAGTTCTCCAAGGCCAGCTGGATGGGTGACAGCGGCTTGCAGTTCAAGACGGTGGGGTAGATTTACGACATCCAGTATTTATTATTTCTGAGCTCATGTGTTTCATTCCCTTCCCTTCCCATGGCTCAAAACAAATTTTGAAAACCTCAACGGGACTAAAAGATTACATTGCCTTTTGGGGGTGAGGGTAAGGGGAGAGGAAGAAACTGGCATTTGGCTGTTTCTTTTTTAGCTCTCTCACCTTCCTGACCTTGGATGGCTGGAAATAAAATAAGTATTTAACTGGTTAAGAGGAGAAATAGGTTCATGAAGGAACTGCTGCTGAGATCTTCGGTTGAGAAGTTGACACTTATATGTGTTCTTAAAGGTGTTTTGTTCACCTGGAGGCATTTTCTTCATTTTCTGTACATTTCTCTTCATTGTTTGTGATTGCTCCTGTGTTTTATGACTCCGTTCGAGGCGACTGTGTGTTGATTTGTGCTTCCAGAGTGGCTGGCTTTGACTCACCTTACAGTTGATCAGCAAAACTGGCTTCTTCGTTGGCTTGTGTGGATGTTCACACTCTATAACAGAAAATCTAGATTTGACATCCAGAGTAAATAAATCCTGTGGAGCATATCTGAATATATGATATATTCAGTTACTGAAATATTTCTATTCCTCCTGAAGATCTCAGGATGGCTTACAGTAAAATCCATTTGCAGTAAAGCTAACCTACCCAGTCAGTTTTAACTATGAATTTTAAACTCATGTCTTGTGACTACTGAATTTTAACATTTGATCTGTATATTTTAATACATGTGTTTCATAAATATACATTGTATAAGTGTATATATTATATAATGTTTTATGGTAATGTGTTTTAAGCTATGTTGTGCCCCACCCCGAGCCACGAGAAGAGGTGGGTAAGAAATAATAATAATAATAATAATAATAATAATAATAAGCAAGTAATTGTAACAGTAGAAAAAGGAGTTAATAAAAATATATAAGTGGTTAATAGAGTCTGTTTTTACCATTACACTCATGTATAAATCAACAAAAAATTGACCACCAAAATGGGTTGACGTCTCCATGGTTGATGTACTTTTGGCATTTTTGAATGTCTTGGTGCAATAGTATTGCTAGGATGTGTGGAAGGAGTGAGACCACAATTACTGTCATCTCTGCAATCTCCAGAATCCCCTAATTTGTGTTGGACACATGATATCACCCCCATCCCACAGCCCCTATGCTGCACCTTCCCTTCTGTGCTGCTTAGAGCACGTAGGGAGTGGTTTACTCATGAGAAAGCACCAAAACATTCAAAAAGGCCAAAAGTGTATCAACCATGGAAACGTCAACCCGTTTCGGTGGTCAATTTTTTTTTTTGATTTATACATGAGGACACTCACTTTACCTCCTTTTGCTCAGCTTGCCTCTTCTCTCATCCATTGCTGCTGTGACCACTGTTCCCATCCTTTCCTTTGCTATCAAAGCCTTGCACTCTTGTTCTGCCTTCTCCAGTAGCAGCGCTCTCATCTCCTCCAGCTCCTGAGTGACAGAATATTTGGCCATGCAGACTTGACAGCTGATAGCAGTCTTGGTGACTCCAAAGCAGCTCTACAACGTCACTGGTAGCCCAGTAGCCAGAGAAGTGGAACATGCTTCGCTCCACAAAGTTGGAACATGCTAGAGTGTGAGGCTTTGCTGGCCAAAAAAAGATTCAACTCTGAATGGCACAAAAGTGCAGTTTTATGAGAGAAGGTCCATGAGAATAAAAGCATGTTGTGACGTTGAGTGGTGAAAGGCCTTTTTGAATACCTGCACAGGAAAATGATAGAGATGCGGACTGAGGTGCTACTGTTATTTTCCAGTCTTTGTGCAGTGATCCACGACTTTTCCACAGATCATATTAAAATACATAATTTTGGCCCACCAAATCTGCCCTTGACTTGTACAGTAAATTGACGAATTCTCTTCATGTGTTCCTTCTTGTGAACTTCAGGGTCATCAAAGTTGACTTGAAGGTACAGAAGGAGAGAAATTGAGGATTGAGGTTTCTTGGCAAGCTTTCTTCAGAGAGGGTTTGCCTTTGCCTTCCCCTTCCCCTGATGCTGAGAGAGAATGACTTGCATAGGGTCATTCTGTGGTCAGTGGGTTTTCATGGGTGAATGAATGGGGATTCAAACATCCTAATATAGTGGTCAGACCACTACACTTTACTAATTCTCTTCTTGTATTGTTTTTTTTTTTACTGCTTTTTTTTGTCTTTCCATCTTTTTGAATCTGTTGGTCCTTTTGTCTGATGAAAAATGAGACTCGGTCCTTAAATGGCTATGGCTCACTGGGTTTAGTGTGGTGGTCTATTTGACCCGATGTGTTAGTCATTTAGGAATAGTTTTCTGAGCAGATTTGAAGGTGAAGTAAGTAGAAAAACATGGTGTCAATACTGTTGCATGGCAACTTTTTTGTGCACACAAAGCATCCTTGTGCCAACTTGACCCGATGGGACATCTAGCTCATATGAGTTACAACGCAGATGGGGAATCCTTTTTAAAGGTTGGGAGCTATAGTCTTTGAAGATGGTCTCTCAGGGTTCACATATGGTTGCGGCTGAAGAAAGTGGCAGTGAAGGGTAAGAGACAGAAGTAATTGAACCTAATATCTTTGTATCTTTCTTTCTGCAACACTGTGCTCTGTCTCCTTCTCATTTCTTCTTCTTGTCATTCTGGAGGCAAATGAAAACTTTTCTGTTCCAACAGGCTTTCTTGGAACTGACCATTAAGGCTTTTAGTAGTCTGCTGTTTCATGGTGTGATTTGTATCCCTCCCCCATCTCTTTTAATGGATTTGCTTTTCTGTGTCGTGTTTTTTTAAACCTTGGTTTAATAATAACTTTGAACATGTGCTGTCCACATATTCTGCACCCATGATTCTCACAATCACACATTGAAAATCTCTTTACTTTATCCAAAATGTAAACCATGATTTCCCTTTTATATATTTTATATAAGGGACTCCATTCTACTATGCCATTGCATATAACAAGGCATGAGGACTCATGGATTTTGGAACCAACCTTTAGTGCAGTGGTTCTCAGCCTGTGAGTCCCCAGGTGTTTTGGCCTACAACTCCCAGAAATCCCAGCCAGTTGACCAGCCATTGAAGGCCAAAACATCTGGGGACCCACAGATTGAGAACCACTTCTGTAATGGATAGCAAGAGCCCAGTGTGTTTTAATTATAGTACAAAACCCATATCTATAGGGAATATATATGTTTTTGACCTTACTATTAAAGGAGAAACTAAAGATAATAGCAAACCCTATTGGAATGAATGACTTCATCTCAGAGTTCTCATAGAGTTGTGCTGGAGGGCCTAGGATTTTGCTAGCATGATTATAGTCACGTCTGATGGAAGCAACCATAAAATTACTCAGGGGACTTAAAAATTCTCAAGACACAACCGATTGCATTGAATAAAGGTAGGTGAAACCACAGGTACTAGTCCATTGGTGGAAGGGACATACTAGTTTGAATGCAAACCATCTTGAACATCAACATGATGTTGACAATGGTACTAGGAGTAGTGTGTAGTGATACTCTATTTCGCTCTCCTGCCTTTCTACTTATTGCAGTAGTTCTCAACCTGTGGATCCCCAGATGTTTTGGCCTTCAACTCCCAGAAATCCCAACAGCTGATAAACTGGCTGAGATTTCTGGAAGTTGTAGGCCAAAACACCCGGGGACCCACAAGTTGAGAATCACTGACTTATTGGCTTATTTGGCAGGAACAGATCAGACTTTTAGAGGTTTGTAAAGACTTTTGAATTTAGACTGAAAGCTACAAAGGGACCTCATGTTGTCCACCCTGGTCTACATTGTCTGGCTGTAAACCCTGGGGTTTCAGACAAAGACCTTGGTTGGAGATGCGAGGACAGACTCCGCAGTGCCTTTTGCATGCAAAAGGTGAGCTCTTACCCCTTGAGTTATGGGCCATTTTCCTTCATAGTCTCATGGCAAGTCCTCTCCTGATGGGTGCTTTAAATCCTCAGCTTTTCATTGTGATAAATTGCACTTGTCACCTTAATCACATGAAAGAGCCTTGTAGCACTATGAACTCAAGCAGATTTATTACATTCTGAGGATGAGAACCCACTTTGTCTCTTGCTTTAATGTGAAATCTGCTATTAGCAGGTGTTTCTTTACTGGTATGGAGGTGAGCAGTTAGTAAACAATGAGCCTAAAAGACTGTAAAATTCAAGGTGTGTGATAGTAGGTCTGTTGCATTTCTGCACAGAATGATGTTACTCTTCAGCAATCAAGATTGGTGGGGCGTCTCTTGCTCCATTTGAACAATCCAGGTTGAAAGGGATAGTCGTATTTCTTCCCATTCTTGGGCCTGATGCTGATGTTTAGAAACACATGATACTACTTGCCTGTGCCACAAAATACAACAAAACCCTAAATTTACATAAGAGTTCTATCTTTATTTGCCAGCCGAAATGCAGATAGTACATCAAGCTTTCAAAAATGTTCTGGCTTTTTAATCAGGAAAAAGATGCTAAAAATCATACAGGAGAAAAAAAAGTGAAATGTTTGAGTCGTAGGTCTACATTTTATGACAGATGTTATTTCTGTTGTCGGTTAATCTGGTCTTGAGAGATATCAATGCCGGCAGAGGTCTGTCCCCATCTTGGTCATGTTGGGATGGGATCAAGACAACAGGACAATAAAAGACAGATAATGAAATTTCAACTCCATTAACCACAAAGATTCTTGAGAATAAAAGTAGCCCTGCCCTTTCTTAAGCAGAGAACATTATGTTTCTCAAGAAGTCCTTGTACCGTTAATTTAGGGTCTGTGTAGGTAAAACATACCGATTTGTGATCCGAATCAAAGTGTTGCCTTTGTTGGAGGTAATTGTATCACAACAGGGGAAATTTTAACAAGAGAAAATGGTTTGGGAGCACAAACAAAGACAAGATGGCTGTTGGTCAGAGATGCTCGGAATTGTGGCCCAGTAAGATTTGGGGCCCTTCCACACTGCACAATGATAACAGTGATTTAACTTTAAATGCTATCCGATGGGATCCCATGGACTTGTAGTTTGGTAAGGTAGTGGAGCTGCAAAACGCATGATTCCTTAGGAAGTTACCATGGCAGATAAAGTGGAAATATAGTGATATTTTAACTGGCTGCATTTGTATTGTAGAATGAATACAGTTAGACACCACTTTAATTGCCATGGCTCAATGCTATGAAGTCATGGAAGTTCTAGTTTTGCAGGATCTTTAACCTTCTCTGCCAAAAAATGCTGGTGTCTCCCAAACTGTACATTCCATAGCATTGAGCAGTGGTGCTGAACTACAGACATTCTACAGTGTAGATCAGTGGTTCCCAGCCTCCTGACTGCTGCTTCTCCTCCTCCCTCCCCCTGAGTGGAGCCGTTCCATGTGGCGCCTGGAAGCGGGGGCGCCTTGGTGTCCGTTTTTAGGCCTGTTCCTGGGGTTATTTGGGATGCTGATTCAGAAAATTGCATTGGATAGATCACATCAGCTTTAGATTATTAAATATGGGTTTCTATGGGTTTGCATATGGCGGCTACTGGATGGCATATGTTCTGTATCGAAAGTAGAGCTGATGTGGTCTATTCAATGCAATTTTCTGAATCAGCACCCCAAATAACCACACTTTTTTCGTGTCAGGAGCAACTTGAGAATAAAAAAATTAACTAAACTGAATCTAAAGTTGATCAAAAACTGATTCGTAACCCTTTTGGTACTAATGTTGGAGAGTGGTCCCTGGTCAAAGTGGTCCCTGGTCAAAAAAAGGTTAGGAACCACTGGGAACATCTCTCCTAGAGAGATGATCTTTCTAGAAATCTATACGTTCTCCAACATGACTGTGTGGTCACATTCCAGCAGACGTAGACTACATAGTCACACTGAAGGACCTACAGCTTCCTAAAGAGAACATTTAAATCAAATCAGCCAAAGTCAAACTCATAAATTTGGAGAGCCAGCTGTCATTGTTTATTAGGAATGGATCCTGTGTTCCTTCCCAGTCTCCCATTCCACAAGGTGGAAAATTTATATACTCACATTATTGTGATTTTGTGATGATGGGGATAGCAGTAGTAATGGAATCCTATGTAGAAAAATCTCAAAATGAAATGAATTTCTGTATTTTAGAAAGCCAACAATGCTTTTAAAATATCTGTGTCTCTTTCCCCCTCTTTCCCTCTTTCCAAACATAGATTTAAACGGAAACATGTGTTACATTTTTTCCGCCTTAGCACATCCTGGCTGCTCCCCTTGGCTGGAATTCCTTCCTTTGTGGGTCTTGGTTTCCTTTTGCTAAACAACCCTAGCTCCAACCCCCGCCCCTCCAAATGCATTAGTGACCTTCACTGACCTCATTTTGGTGACTTTTGTGACCTATTCCGGAGGGAAATGGGGGATTCTCTCTCTGTCTGCTTCGGGATTTCTGGTCAAATGCGTTTCCCATTCAACTGTAAACCATTTCTTTGCCAAGACAATCCCAGTTCTAAAGGAAGTGCCGTTTTATTGCTATATTTTGTCTGGAAGGAGCTTCCCTCCGGAGTGAGATAAGGGCCCTGTTGCATCGGGAAGCCATCCCAGCAGTGGTTTCCTCCGCTCTCTTCCAACCCAACCTCTAAAGATTAACTGAGAATGGCCTCTTGACCAGAACCATCTGTGCACGGAGCTCATATCTGAGATAAACTGAGCGGGATTAGGAAGGACGGAAAACTTGGGAGGACCAAACACTGCTGTGAAATGTTTAATACAATTACACTAAAAGAGAGGAGAGCTCGCTTTAACCCCAGGCTGTGTGATGTGAAGCTGGAAATCATCTTGTGGAAGCGTAGTATTTAATACAGTATGACCACTCATGTCTGTGGGGAATGCATCCCCAGACTTTTTTTTGTGAATACATCAAGTTGTGGATAATAAAAGGTAAAAGGTAAAGGTTTCCCCTGACATTAAGTCCAGTCGTGATTGACTCTGAGGGTTGGTGCTCATCTCCATTTCTAAGCTGAAGAGCCGGCGTTGTCCATAGACACCTCCAAGGTCATGTGGCCGGCATGACTGCATGGAGTGCCATTACCTTCCCACCGGAGCGGTACCTATTGATCTACTCACATTTGCATGTTTTCGAACTGCTAGGTTGGCAGGAGCTGGAGCTAACAGCGGGCGCTCATTCCACTCCCGGGATTTGAACCTGGCACCTTTTGGTCCACAAGTTCAGCAGCTCAGCGCTTTAACATACTGTGCCACCAGGGCCCCCAATGGATAATAGTGATGTCTTATTTTCGGTTGGATGTATAATGGAGATATAGAGAAAATGGCATAACTTGTACAGGAATACATCAGTATTTGAACATGCTAACAAGGAACTGTATACAGTGTTCCCTCACTTATCGCAGGAGTCACGTTCCAGGACCACCCGCGATAAGTGAAAATCCGTGAAGTAGGGACTAGGCTTTTCCTTAGGAAGGAAGTAGAAAGAGAGAGGAAGGGAAGAAAGAGGCAGGGGAACATGGTGCCGCCTCCTTCTCCTCCAGCTGCTGTTTGGGCTCCTTCTCTGTCATGCTGCCCACACCCAACTGAGACCACCGCCACTGGAAATCATAAGTTTTAATGATTTATAATATTATTTTAGTATTATTTAAAAAATGAGAAACAGCAGGGGCGTGAAAAGCGAACCGTGAAGTAGCGAGGGGATATCAGTTCTGTGGATGTGGGGTCCTATGTATTGGATGTAGCATTGCAGCTTCAAACCTGGTCATTTTAGGGCTTACTTGAATATATATAGGAACCCCCGGTGGCACAGAGCTTCTGTACTTGCTGACTGAAAGGTCGCCAGTTCGAATCCGGGGAGTGGGGTGAGCTCCCGCTGTTAGCCCCAGCTTCTGCCAACCTAGCAGTTCGAAAACATGCAAATGTGAGTAGATCAATAGGTACCGCTCCGGCAGGAAGGTAACGGCGCTCCATGCAGTCATGCTGGCGGTTATCCCTCCACATCTGTAGTTTCAACTTTTGGCTTATTTGTCGATTTTGTTGATTCGATTTAAAATGTTCTCTTTAGGAATCTCTGAGGTCCTTTCTACACTGCCATATAATCCAGATTATCTACTTTGAACTGGATTATCTAAGTCTACACTGCCATATAATCCAGTTCAGAGCAGATAATGTAGATTTTAATGGCAGTATAAAAGGGGCCTCAGTTGTAAAGTGGGGTTTTATGGTCAACTTCTTCCAGTCGTGCAGGAGAACCTAGACATTTTTAGAGAGAACACCTCTCCAGGAATGTCTAGGTCCTCGAAAGCAATTCTTTGGCCAGCTTCCAGTGGAAGCTGAATATAGTGTCATCCTGGAAAACCTGCACAGCGGTTTGTATTACCAACATGTATTTTTTGGCACTGAGCCCCCAGTGGTGCAATGGGTTAAAGCCTTGTGCCAACAGAACTGCTGACCTGAAGGTTGTCAGTTCGAATCCAACCCGGGGAGAGGGCAGATGAGCTCCCTCTATCAGCTCCATGTGGGGACATGAGAGAAGCCTCCCACAAGGATGGTAAAACATCAGAAATATCCGGGCATCCGCTAGGCAACGTCCTTGCAGTTGGCCAATTCTCTCACACCAGAAGCGACTTGCAGTTTCTCAAGTTGCTCCTGACACACACATACCCAAATTGGCACAAAATTAGCAAGTTTGATATATTAAAAGATCAGATTTTTCAGACCAAAATTGCAAGTCGAATTTCCTTTAATTTTTTTTAAATTTCTTGTTAACCTTCTTCTGTAAGGTAGTTAACTGTAATGGAACCACTTTGTTTTTCCAGTTTATGAAGAGAAGCCAAAACAAAATAAGAAATGGAAGAAACCATCAGCATTTCTAAAACAAAGAGAATTACTTTGTGTCCTCAGGTTCTCCATAGTGTCACGCTGACACAGAGCACTTATTCCTATAATAAGATTAGAGAAAAGATAATCAAGACCAGTAATTGCAACAATCAGATAATTTACCTTGTTTTACATAATAGTCGCCCATCTAGCCTGTGTGGAGATGTAATTTCTGGGGAACATTTTGTCTGAAACATTTGACTTACCACTCTAAAAGAAAATAACACTCAGATTTCAGTGTTTCCAGGGAAGGAAGACTTTGTGAAATATGGAAGAGATGTTTTGATGTCTTTTTTCCAGGTCCTCCTCCCTTTACATTTGTCTATCTATGATGTATCACAGGCATGGGCAAACTTCGGCCTTCCAGGTATTTTGGATTTCAAGTCCCACAGTTCTGAACAGCCGGTAGGTTATTAGGAATTGTGGGAGTTGGAAGTCCAAAACACCTGAAGGGCCGAAGTTTACCCATGCCTGATGTAGCCTATATGTTAAATCAGATCATCCCAAGCATTTCTTCCAATCTGTTTATTAATAGCGAGGTAGCATCCAGAAATCTAATTTTTATTTCTATGGTTATGCCAAAGGTTTTTCAAAAGAAGGCCAGAATTCTCTGTCAGAATGTATGTTATGCAACCTTATATTTACATAGTGGAGGAGCCAAAGGCTTGTTGATAATTGTAAAGATATGTTACAAAATCAGTAATAGTGTCCCAATTTGCATCTAAACTGTACAATTAATGTAGTTTGATACCACTTTAACTGCCATGTCTTAATGCTGTGGAGCCCCCGGTGGCACAGCAGGTTAAACCGTACTGCTAACATTGCTATCTGAAAGGTTAGTGTTTCAAATCTGGGGAGCGGGGTGAGCTCCCCCTGTTAGCCCCAGCTTCTGCCAACCTAACAGTTTGAAGACATGCAAAATGTGAGTAGATCAATAGGTACCGCTTTGGCAGGAAGGTAATGGCGCTCTATGCAGTCATGCGGCCACATGACCTTGGAAGTGTCTATGGACAACGCTGGCTCTTTGGCTTAGAAATGGAGATGAGCACCAACCCCCGAGTCAAATACAACTATACTTAATGTCAAGGGGAAACCTTTACCTTTACCTTAATGATGTGGAATCCTGAGACCATAGTTTTAAAAGTCTTTAGCACCAGTCCTTCACCAAAGAGTAAATCTCATGATTACATAACACTGAACCATGGCAGTTAAAATGGTATGTCACCGCATTGAATGTTCAGTGTAGATGCACCCCCAGTGTGCATTGGCACTCCCTAGCTGGTCCCGATCTCATTGTCCATCAATCTTGTTGTGCATTGGTCAGTTTGCTGGCTCCCCTAAATGGTTACAGCATCTCTTAACTGGATACAGATGTTACTAAACTGCGTAATTCTAATTTCCACCCACGTCAGTCCACTTATGAAGACATAGGTTCTCCAAAAGGATTCAAGCTGGAATTGTTTTGGACTTGTCTTGTTTTTCAAATGATGTATCATACAATTCGATATGAAGGAACACATTAATGGGTTAGTCTTTCAAGACCCATCCAAGAAAATGTCACGTAGATTATATTTTAGATCAGATCATTCCAAACACGTCCTTTACGTTTGGTGAAATGCATCTGTTTTTAGAGGCAGAGACCAATAAACAGAACCATAATATTACATGTAGATGTAACATGCTATTGATTCTGTGTGGGAGAGGGGTGGCCTATTTTTCCAATTAATCCTAATTGCCATATGTATAATATATGGAGACTATTGTGTGATTAAAATGAAAAGAAATAGTTGAACCATATGGGTCTTAATTGCTTGTTCCAACGGGCTCCTTTCTGTAAATATTCATATGAACAACGCTACTTTTGCATCCGTTTAGAAAAAAAAGGGTAGAAAAAGAAGGGTATTGGCTTGCACTCCAGTGATCGGATGGGGATGCTGGTTTGGTTTGGTTTGAGTGGATCAAAACAAAATGGGCCAAGCCAGATTTTATTTTGTCATTCAATACATTTCATCTGAAGGGATACTTCTAGAATAAATGCTGTTTGACACCATTTGAACGGCAATGGTTCAGTGCTATGGACTCCTTATTGTAGTTTGATGAGGCACCAGCACTCTTTAACAGAGAAGGTTAAAGAACAGTGGTTCCCAACCTGTGGTCCGTGGACCAGATGGAGAACCTCATTGGGCTGCATCTAGCTTATCAGCTAGGTGTCATCCTTAGAGCAGATCTGCACAATTTGTGGCCATCCAGGTATTGAGTGATTTTAGCTACCGCAAGAATTGCAGGTCAGGAGGCCAGCGTGTTTCACTTTCCAAAAGGCCAATTCAGACACAGACGGATTGAAGGCAAAAGCAGAGATTTTATTGTCAATGGCCAAAGAGGATGTCAGTGGAGACAGCAATCCACAAAGTTCTGACGTACCACAATTCTGAACACAAAGTATTTTAATTTCATTTTACAGCTATTCAAGAAGTCTGTGCATGCTCCTGATTGGCTTAAAAACTACCCAGCTGGGATCTGTGACATCATTGCTGGTTGGCTTTTTGTGGTGACAGAGCATTTGAAGTGTTAATCCATTTATTAATCCGCCTCCGAGAGGTGCGCAGTCAGAAAGTAATGCGGTGTGGCATTGAGCAATGGGCTCATGATGAGTTTAATAGTTTTACTTTGGTGGAAACAATGGTTTTAGTCCAGTGGTTCTCAACCTGTGGGTCCCCAGATGGTTTGTCCTTCAACTCCCAGAAATCCTAACAGCTGGTAAACTGGCTGGGATTTCTGGGAGGTGTAGACCAAAACACCCAGGGACTGACAGGTTGAGAATCACTGGGTTAGTCCAAGCTACACAATGGTGATTGATGAATATAATGAATATGAGATTGGCTTGGGGCATGGGAAGCCCCTTCTACAGTGCCATATAATCCAGATTATCAAAGCAGATAATCTGGATTTTATATGGCAGTGTAGAAATGGCCGGAGAGGGATCGTTCAGACAGATATCTCCGATCTTATCAAGGGAATCAGGAAATGGATCCAGGAACTCTGCCGTGAATTCATTGCCTTCTCCCCTCCTGTCTCCCAGTTCATTGTGAGGGCATTATGGAAATTGAAGGAAGGGGTCTGGATGTGTTCATACAGCGTTCCAAAGACAATTAATAACAAAAGGTTACTCAAAGACAAGGGTGTGTACTTGTGATATGTCCCTATGGAACTGTGCCTCATAGTTTATATTTCATAATTTGGGGTTCTGATTTCTTGATATCATGCATGTTTCAGACTCTTAGAAGCCATAACTGGGTTGTCCAATGGTCAAGAATTTTGGGAGCTGAAGTCAAAAAAATCTGGAAGGTTACAAATTGTGCAGGCCTGTCTTAAATGAAACATTAGGTCCCCTTTCTTTCATGGAAAGAGATTCCTTTTCTAAAATGACACCTATCATTTGCACATATCTAGTTGGGGATATTTTAAAGGGTGAGTGGCATGCTGCCTTGCGTCTCATTTGAGATAAAAGTAGGAAATAAATACATAGTAATAATTGCTTGATTGGTCAAAAAGTATTTGGTGGAATAAAATGTCTTGAGTAACTCACAGCTGTAAAATATAATAATAATAAAAAACTCACACACCCAACATTTTGCAACCAGAACATCAGCTGCTCTATTCAGGTCTAATTGCAATAGCTCTGCCTCCTTTTGTTAGCTGTTCAGCCAAGAGATGCCATGTCCCTGAGGAACTGGCCACATATTTTCCTGGCTAACAAAGCATTCTCATTTAATGGGGGATGGAACAAAAGAGAGCTTGTCCAAGAAAAGGCCAGAAAACGTGTTTTCTCGGCTTGGTGTGGAAATCTCAGTAGAATTAACAGCAGTGAAGAACTTATTGACCTGACTCTACAATGGCAAATATGAGATTTATCAGTGGCATTTGGCTTTGCTGATTTCCAAATAGTTGGTGCATATGCTTTGGAAGGACAGTGCTAAAACACAGTCTCCTTCCTAAGAGAGTATTCGGACTCATCTGGAGGGTGTGTTCTTGGACAAGGCTGGTTTAGGGAAACATGTCAGAATCATTGACCATTCTTTGAAATGTGCTTGCTGGCCACTTCTGGTATAGGGCAGTGGTTTTCAACCTGTGGGTACCCAGGTGTTTTGGCCTACAACTCCCAGATATCCCAGTCAGTTTACCAGCTGTTAGGACTCCTGGAGTTGAAGGTCCAAACATCTGAGGACCTACAGGTTGAGCACCACTGATATAAGGAAACTTGCTTTAGGTCTGAACTTTTGTGGACCAGATGACACTTGTGATCTCTTCCATCTGTATGTTTCTATAACATTAGTTTACATTTCTTTTTTCAACAGTGGAAAGTGAAGAGTGAGGATCACACAAACTTCCAAGAATACCATAACATGAACACTTTCCTCCCCTCAAAGTGGGCAGAAACTTCACCTGATTTTCACAAATTGGTATAATGTTATGCTAACGAGGGTGAGCTCTGAGACTTATTTAAAGCTTAGCTAACTTTTCCTATAGATAACCAGCATAGTGTAATAATAGAAATGTTGGAATAGGAGTGCTCTTGAGTGCTCTTGGGCTGGTCAAGCCCTTTTAGCCTAAGAGGAAGGCAGTGGCAATGCCCTCCTGCACAAATGTTGCTTAGAAAACCCTGAGATAGATTTGCCATAGAGTCACCATAAATGAAAAATGGCTTCAAGGTACACAACCACAAAACAACCATTCCTGGAGTCTTCAAGGAGAGACAAGTTACTTTGGTTTTGGTAGGCTTGCAGTTTTGTGAAACACAATAAAAATAGGCATTCAGGGCCGCACACTTCCCAAAGACCTCTCTTCACAAATCCTTGCCCTAAACCAGTGGTTCTCAACCTATGCCTCCCCAGGTGTTTTGGCCTACAACTCCCAGAAATCCCAGCCAGTTTACCAGGGACCCCAGGTTGCGAACCACTGCCCTAAACCATAATTAACACCTTAATTGTGGGCTGTCCAAGTTTGGACAGTTAGTGACTTCACTTAACCAGCTTATCCCAAGGTGCTATGAAGCTGGGAATAAGCAGCATGGGTTGAGCCCCTCTCTCTTGACTGTTCTTCCATTCATGTGTTGTACTGCTTATTATCTCTTGGGTTGCACCAAGCCAGAATTTCCTGTTGACTCTGAATTGGGGAATTCTGGTTTAATGTTGGTTAATGTTTTACTGTTCAGGCATCTTAATCAAGCAGGGTTCCTCAGTTTGGAGGCAACAGGGAACTCTAGTTGAGTTAAAACAAGGAATGGTGTACTACAAGAGGAGCATCAAGGACAAGTTTTAGGTCACAATATTTCTTTCCTGGCTTCACAGACTATGATGTATGCTTTCTGGGAAGATGGTCCAAGTTTCTCTGTAGACGTTCAAAAGTAACTGTAGTTGGAAATGGGATACATGAATATAGGGCTGTGATAGAGGAGAGGGGAAAGTGAAGGGCAAAGGGCTTGAGTTTCATGGTGCTTATGCAAAAAGCTAAACCGATTTCTTCTAGCTGCCCTCAGTGTAATACCCTATGCATGCACTAGAGTACTGTATAACCTGAGTGGTCAATGGGAATCGAATGCAATTGTGGTGTCCACATACATTGAAGGATTGCTGGGTTAGAATTCTGTGCAAATGTAGGCGTATCGTGTTATCCTTTAGTATAGGTCCTCTATTTTGAGACTGGACAAATTTGAGAATGGAAAATATTGATGATTCTCTCCTATGTGATGTGAGATGTAAGAAGTAATATAACTCTGCCAGTCTGTCTTTTTGAGGAGGGGAAGATTTGAATGCTGTTATATCTTATGGATCCATGTATCAATCTGAAACTCATTTCTTCTCAGTTCATATCCTGTTCGGAAAGGCTTTTTCATTAACTTCTCAATGGTGATGGAATTTAAGCCTGCGAAAAGTGCCTCCAGGAGAACAGATCCATCAATTAAACAGCTGACACTGCCAGGCAATTAACTTGATCACTGATTAACACAGAGAGACCAGGAAGGAATTTAACTGACGGGAGACATGTGTTCAGTTGATGAGTTTGTTCCTTCGGATGGAGTTTGGAGAGGAAATTGATTGAGCTCTTGGAAGGGAAGTCGTTCAGAAATCGGGGGAAAGAGTATCACCAGGCACATTCATTTTTTATATTTTTGGCACAGGGAAGTCTGTGAGACTCTGAGCAAGATCTGTGGTCCATGTAATTTAGTATCATGGTGTGGTCATGCCTTTTACACATACAGGAATCCTTTTTGGACTTGATATTTCTAAAAATACAGATCACAAAATTCAGCAGGTACATTATTATCATTGACAAAGCATAACAGATTGTATTATCGTATTTCCACAAATGAGACAGCTTGAGTTTTAAGATTTCTGGGGAGAGTTTCCACCTGGCCCTGCCTTCGTCACGATCCCAAGTAGTGAGGAGTCGGGAAAGAAAATACAGTACACCATTGATCCAAAGACAGGGGGCTTTTGGAAGAGCCTGCCCAGCACATACACTGTATATCCTAAATGTGGGCTTTTTAATTTGTCTTTCATATAGCATAGTGCAGTGATTTGAGCATTAGGCCACAACATGAGACTAGTGTTCAAATCCCTGCTCTGCCATGAAACCCACTAGGTGATCTTGGGCAATCCACATTCTCTCAGCCTCTAAGGAGCTCAATGGCAAGCCTCATCTGAACAAATCTTGCCCAGAGAACCCTGTGATAGGCTCACCTTAAGGTTACCATAGATCAGAAATGACTTGGAAGCACACAACAACAACAGGGCACAACACCTTGACTTATTGATTTATCCTGGCTAAGCTTGTCAGGTGCATCTAGGAAGGCTAATCCTGGAATTAGCCTATTAAAGTCTTGCTACCTGAGACCTTTTTTTGTCCTACGGAGAAAGGATTGTAATTCAGCTGGTTTTCTTTAGAGATGTCTTCATCCTTCCCAAAACTGGACGAGGGCTGGGTCAAACTGCAGGCATGTACAACGCACAGCTTGTGGGTCATATGTGGCTCAGGCCAGCTATGAATACAAAAATCCCAAACTTACTTAAAACATGAAATTGTTTTTAGTAACATGATTACACAGATCTTGATTGCAAACTTTGAAGATGACAACAAAACGAAATTGAACAATCAGAATATGTGACATCCACAAATATCAGAATATTTCTCTATAATTTGCATTATAATTGCAAACAGTTTGGCTAGAAGACCTATCTGACAATGTGTGGCCCAAGAAAATTCTTCTTCTGCCAATGTGGCCTAGGGAAGCTAGAAGATTAGACACCCTTGCTATAATGTTTCAGATGGGAAAGAATGGAATTCTATTGTAGCCAATCCTACTGTAGCTGTATGTTCCTGCCTACAATAGGCAAGGTAAACTGCAGCTACCTCCAGACTTCCTTACTCAGTATGTGTGAAAAGCAAAACAGAGAGGACAAGGGAAAGCAGATAAGCTTACCTCTCCCCCCAGCATGTTAAAAAACCTTGTTCTGAAAATGTTTAGCCATTGTCTTTCATTTTTTTGTGGTGTAGAAACCTATCATTTTTCTTTCCAAGTTATCTGTGCCTCTGCTACCAAATTGTCTATTGGTTTTCCCTGACAAGTCTAGTCACATCCAACTCTGGGGGTTGGTGCTCCTCTCTATTTCTAAGCTAAAAAGCCGGTGTTGTCCATAGACACCTCCAAGGTCATATGGCCAGCATGACTGCATGGAGTGCCGTTACCTTTCTGCCGGAGTGGTACCTGTTGATTTACTCACATTCACATGTTTTCAAACAGCTAGGTTGAAAACACCGGGAGCTCATTCCACTCTATGTATTCGAACTGCTGACCTTTTGGTCAGCAAGTTCAGCAGCTCAGTGATTTAACCCACTGTGCCACCGAGGGGCTAAATTGTCTATCAAGGAACACATTTACTTTTATCATTGAGGTATATTTGTACGGTTTCAGTATCCAAAGAAAAAGGGCAGTCAACTTTAAGAAGGGAATGTGAACAAGGTAAACTTATTTTTTAGGTGTGAATGGTTTTCAATGTCTCATTTTCTTCATGGCAGAAATTATAGGACTGAAGGAAAATGTCATTGGAAGGGGGGTAGCATTCTTATTTGGGGAAAAATCCATGATTTCTCTCTCCTAGTTTTGCCCCTGCCCCAATGGAGCAGGTGTATCTTGGTGAATGTTTGAAATCCTTCTGTCACCTCTAAAAGTGTCTCAGTGAAACACAGGCATAGGAGTTTGATGCCACTTTAAATGCTGTGACTTCATTCTGCTTTCTTTTCCATGCATTTCATGTTGGGGACATACTTTTTAGACATGCATTATTTCATAACACAGTAATTCAGTTTTCCTAGCAAATTGGAATAAAACCAACTCCCTAGAAAGAAGACACATACATAAATTGTAATAACGAAATGTATGGAGGCACAACATATCTCTTAAAATCTTTTATTTATATAGTTTTAAATAATTTATTTGTAAGATAATAAACATACATTTGTAAGATTTTTGTCATTTCTCATTACGTTTGCACGGCACACTTACTGATTCCAGCACACTCATGTGTTGCAACATAAAGTTTGGAAAGCTCTGGGTTACAGTCACATATGCATATACATCACATATGCAGTTTTGATGTTTGTGGATTTGCTTATTTATAGATTTTATTAAATATTTTTTGCTCCAGGAATGTCTAGTTCCTCGAGTGTGACACTATGATCAGCCTTCTCCGGACTTAGAGATTTCTAGAGAAAACACCTCTCAAAGAATGTCCAGGCCTTAATGGTAGTCAATTTCTAGCAGAAGCTGACCTCAGAATCATACTGGAAGACCTAAACATTCTCTTAGGTAAAAAAATCAGTACTTTCTTTACTTTCATAGGCATCCTGTGCCCCTAACCTCAGTGAATGTGGAAGGATGACTGTATATCAGTGCACACATCATGAAAAAACAGCAGACAGGAAGAATCTCAATTTCTTTCCCATGGCATTATTTAAATGGCTCCTTGTTGGTAGCCAAGCAAACAAAAGAAGACACGTTGCTGGATGCTGTTCACGCACACAGCTTTGCACACACTTTGGAAATCTTTAACAGTTGAACAATGGGGGGCTTCTAGTGCTTTGGTCCCGCTTTGGTAATGAGACCAGGGAATTCTGAACTCAAAAATCCTGTTGGGAAATTTCGGAGGGGAGATATTGGAAGCTTTGTTTATGCCCACTCGGCAGAATTTTATAAAAGAAACTGCCACAGGCCACATCAGAAGTTTGCACCAAGAAGTACAGACATGTACAACCTTTGCACCGTGGATATCTTGAATATTTTAAAGCGCCCATTGTGAAATGTAAAAGATGCCATGACAGCAGATTTGAATAGTTTGCATGCATTATTCTGTTTCTGGTGGCTCTGAAGAATGGGAGAGAGCTTTGCAAGCCACTGAAGTCATGCCCCTTGACCTGTATCTATTTATATTCAGCTACTTCTCTTGCCACTTGAGAAAAGTTAGCTGTCATGCAATAGTCTGAAATCTTTATTTTCTTTGCTGTCATTGTTTTAGAAATGCTTACATTTTGTTGCTTTCCCAGGCATTGGTTATAAACACACACAGAGAGTATATATAAGCACATGCCTTTATAGACTTTTTGCAGGAAAAAGGACATGATAACTTTTGGTTTTGGCAGTTAATAAGATTGTCACAGACAAGGTGAACAATGTAGCTCTAGAACAAGAGGTATGGTCATAGTATGCGCATGTATATCCACTGAAAAGAAAGTTCGAAATCGCTTTTCTTTTTGCTTATATTTTTTCTATGTTTTAATCTTCTATTTTTTTCTTTTTAAAAAATATTTTAAATTATTAGTGTGCTTGGAAGAACTCTTAATACAAAGTATCATAAAAACAATGTGCTTGACCTCGTGTAAAATGGTTCTTTCACAGAATGTAATAGATATGCCTCATAGCGTTATCTCAAAAGTAATGTTTTTAAATGGGATTTTTGTGTGTGGAAAAGGACTTGCCACATAGGGAAAATGGGTGACTCATAATAAAATGCTTCTTTCATGGAAGGACTCTTTCTATGAAAGATCTATTTTATTAAGTCTCCAAACTAGCATAGTTGCATAAAATAAACATGAGATATGAAAAAAACCTTTAATTTAAATTTTATTTAATTGTATGCCTTTGGAATAAAATGTTAATGATTTCTGGTTGCTTAGATATCTAGTGCCTTGTACTAACTTTTTATTTTAAATATCTGTGGGATGTCCAGGTTGGGAGAAAGAACTCTTGTCTTTCTCCCAACAATATTCCACCTTGATGAGTATTGAATAAAAAAATGAATAGGATCTGGCTACCAATAAGAAAAAACTCTAAATTCTGGATAGTAAATAAAGAACAGTCAGAAACATGGGGGAATTCGAGACAGGAAACAATTAGGGCCAGCTAATCACCTCCCAACAAAGGATTCCCCCAGGCAGGAAGCAGCCAGGCTTTGAAGCTGCAAGGCCATTCAGCGATAATCAAGCAGGCCAATTGCAATATTCACACTTGCCTCAAACAGACAAGAGTTCATTCTCTCACCCTGGACCTTCCACATATATATAAACCCCACTTGCCTAGTTTCCAACAGACCTCACAACCTCTGAGGATGTCTGCCATAGATGCAGGAGATAATGCTTCTGGAACATGGCCATACAAGCTTGGAAAACTCAGAGCAACCCAGTGTATCCATTATCTAGTTCACTGTGTAAACTATAATATAATAGATTAACATTTTAAACATGAAATCCCCATTACGGAATTTTCGTTTCTTCCAGGAAATTTCTGAAGGGTCTCCAGACTTTCTTGAATATTGAAAGATCTTTTATCTGACGATATCTTGTCAAAATGTAAATTTCTGCTATTTCAGCTACTTTTGCTATCCATTCTTCCTTGTACTAACTTTTGAACATTAACAATGTCACTACAGAAAGAATGCATATAACTTGGCAGTCTTATGCTCCGTGCAAGGCATTGATCTGTTGATTGGCTTCCCTTTGGAGGCAATTATCTAATCAGCTTGGTGCTAAGATGAAATCTATTACTGCCCTCCGGCATTATTGACTGGTTTTTGGAAGACTGTGTGTTGCCTCTCAGGAACGTTGGAATTGGTGGAATCATGGGCGCTTTCATCAAGGGCACAGTGGGTTGAGACCGGTTCTGTAATGTGAATATTCTGTACGGCTGTTCTAGGCAAAGCAGGAAGAGATGGAAAAAGCTGATTCCCAGATTCCCTTATATGCATATTCATGTATAATTCTAAAACCTTTAGTAAAAAAATTGACCCAAAAATTAGATGGACTTATCTATAGGTAAAGGTTTTCCCCTGATATTAAGTCTAGTCGTGACCGACTCTGGGGGTTGGTGCTCATCTGCATTTCTAAGCTGAAGAGCCGGCATTGTCTGTAGACGCTTCCAAGGTCATGTGGCCGGCATGACTGCATGGAAGGACCATTACCATTACCTTCCTGCCAAAGCGGTACCTATAGATCTACTCACATTTGCATGTTTTCAAACTGCTAGGTTGCCTGAAGCTGTAGCTAACAGCAGGAGCTCACCCCGCTCCCCAGATTATGAACTGCCGACCTTTCGGTTAGCAAGTTCAGCAGCTCAGCAGTTTAAACCGCTGTGTCACCGGGAGCTTTGACTTATCTATGGCTCAATGTGTAAACACCGTATGTTAATTCTTATCAAAAATGAATTGTCCCCTTTTCTGAGTAGACTAGCAAAAGATAAAAGTTTATGCCATCCTGGGAGAACCTAAAAGAACTACAACTCTTCCATTCTCTTCAGCATGGTACTGCTTAGAGCTTTTTTGAGTTATTGAGTAGGAAAATGGTGAGAGTGGCCAAGAGTGGCTAGCGATGCTGGCGCTCTCCCCTCTTTGTGAAATGACTTATCAAGTTATCCAGAGATCCTATCAAAATGCATAACTTTGGCCCCCACTCTCAACTTATACATGAGGTTGACTTATGTACATATACAATAGGTCTATTTCACACCAGCCAAACCCAAGTCCTTTCTGATACTTTGCACAGCTGTCATTGTTTTCAACTAGTTTGGCTGGGGATGGTGACATTTGTCATCCAACACTTTGGTAAATCAGCTACATGGAAGAGGCTGAGCCACATAGTCTCCAAGGGATGGATATGTCTTTCTATTGCCTTCAGGAGATCCCTGGGCCATAAGGAAAGATTCCTCCATTCCCTTCCTGAAAATTGTTACCTTTACACAGAATGGCAAAATAAGAAAGCGTGATTGTCACACACACTGTTTTTGCATGGGCTTGAAGGCATTATTTAAATTACATCTGTCACTAATGGGCTCACAGCTTAAGTGGAAAGGGCTCAGTATTTGGTACACTCAGAGTTTCATTGTTTATGTTGAGCATCTCAAGAGTAGCGGAGCTGGGAATTTGTCTGGTTGACATACTTTCATGCAGTTGGTGGCCAGAATAGGTAAGAAAGCGACACACAGACTGATATTCGGGCTGGGTGGAAATCTGCGTCATTTGTTTCTATTCTCTGTTGGGATGAGTCATCCTTGAATTTTGTTTTTATATTATATTCTTCCATTAAGGGAGCTCAGGAATTTGAGGTATTACTATTTATCTTTGGAACAAAGGCTGGGGCAGATCAATGAGGGTGTGAATGGCTTGAGTCTCTTGAAGTCTCTTGAAGGCTGAGATTCAACAATTCTTTTAAAATTCTTTACCTTTTGTTCTTGAATGTGATTTTATGACTGGTTTTTATTGTTATTATTTGTTTTTATTGCCTTGTTTTTATTGGGGACTGGGCTTGGCCCCATGTAAGCCGCTCTGAGTCCCTTCCGGGAGATGGGGCGGGGTATAAAAATAAAATAATAATAATAATAATAATAATTATTATTATTATTATTATTATTATTATTATTAATAATAATCTTAGTTTAAAGGACGCCATAATAAAGAAAGACCTATTTCACACCTATTGGAAAATAGCTGTACCCAGTCTCTGGGCTCATATCCATTTGGAAAATGTTGATCTCCATGAATACGTGAAGACCACCTTTTGAAAACCACTAGTCAAGAAAAGCATGACCTTGTTAGAAGTCAATCCTTTGAATAAGTGATATTCATAAACATTCATGTAATGGCACACAGGTAACTCAGCTGTTAAACTGAAGAACAATGTCTTTAAACTGCCAAGGATAAAGACATGCCACTACAAAAATATATATTTTAAGCAGAGGATGGTTGCTTCTTTGAAGTTGAAATTGTCCAAAACATATTCACTCTCTTTAAAAACCCTTTAGTTTAAAATATGCACTCAGAGATTTAAAAAACCAAAAAACCCCCCAAAAAAGCCAAAGTCTTATTTGGAAAATAACATATCTTGTTTACTCATAAAACATCTTGTATTAATTCACCATACAGGTACCTTTTTTATTGAAGTTCAGTTACAGATAGGATGTAGCTTCTCTGTGTTGAGACACAGGGTTTAATTCTTAATCAATAGTCTTTAAGTCTTTAAGTATAATTGTACTCACTGAAGTCCATAAGTCATACTTCTCTATTGAAGTCCAAACAGCAACATGCATCTACCTTCACTGAGGTGTAAAGCAGAAATGTATATGCGCTTTCATTGAAGACCAAACACATACTGAATAGAAAATGGAGTCCTGGGTCCGAACATGCTCAGTACAATCACATGTCTATAGCCCCTCCCACATCAATGGGGTAAGTCAAACTGGCAAATCAACATGCACATAGAATACAGGTGAGCAAATATATACATTAACAAATAAATAGTGTAGGCTTGGGAGGTTGTTGTTTCCAACAAGACCTTCTAGTGAAGTCCAAACCCCTGATATGTAGGAATATCCACAGTATTCCTGAGAAATTCTCATTCAACTTCTCTTCAAAGACATTCATAGAAGTTCAGTCCATCGCTGTTTGAGGCAGTCCATTCCACTGTTGAATAGCTCTTACTGTAAAGATTCCCCCCAAATATTTAGGTGGGATTTCTTTTCCTGTAATTTGAATCCTTCGAATCCCAAGAACACAAGTTTGCTCCATTTTCTACATGACAGCCCTTCAGAAATGATATCTCTCTATTCTTCTTCAAGCTAAGAATGCCCAGCTCCTTACATAATTCCTCATAAGGCATCGTATCCAGACCTTTGATCATCTGTGTATCTTCCTCTGGATGCGTCCTAGTTTGTCAACATACAGTACTTTTTGCATGGGGTCTCCCAAAGTAGATGCATGATTCCAGATGTGACGAAATCTGAATTGAGGTCCCATCATTTGGATACTATATTCCTTAATGGGTTTTAAAGATGATCAATATTATGAACTCAAAAGTTCATAATAGGCCCGGGCTGTGGCGCAGGCTGATGAGCAGCCAGCTGCCAGCTGCAACAAATCACTCTGACCAAGAGGTCATGAGTTTGAGGCCAGCTCGGAGCCTGCGTTTGTCTTTGTTCTATGTTAAGGCATTGAATGTTTGCCTTATATGTGTAATGTGATCCGCCCTGAGTCCCCTTCGGGGTGAGAAGGGCGGAATATAAATACTGTAAATAAATAAATAAATAAATAAATGTCCTCGTTTGATGGTTTTATTGCCTCTCAATAGTGTGCTTCATTGTGAATTATATTTCTTCGGGGCACAAATGGTTCTTTCCAGAATCTAGAATATCAAATTGAGGACTAATGCTGTATGTTCATGTGTGGTTCAGAACTGACTGATAGAAAGGTTTTATCTGTTATCTAAATAGTATGTCTTTTTATTTCTCCTTCCAGACCATGGCCAACATCTCCTCTTTTGGCAAGTACACTCATGCGATTGTCCGGTGCATCCCCTCCTCATTTGGTACAGCAGAGACTTCAGCGGATGGGTCCGACAGTGGAGCTGAGCCGGTGGATCTGGCAAAGGCTCACCGGCAATACGGTGTCTACACGGGCATCCTGCGTCAGAAGCTAGGGCTGCAAGTTATTGAGCTGGGTGCGGATGAGGCCCTGCCCTATTCCACATTGGTGGGGGATCTGGCGGTGATACAAGGAGACACTGCGCTGCTCACTCGGCCGTGGATACCTTCCCGGCGAGATGAGGTAAGTCTTATTTGTATCTAAGTGGTCTGTGCTAAACTGTCTTGAGCAGCCTTGCAAAAGACTTGGCAGAAATTAAGTTGGCAGAATGCATTAGCAAAGAGCTGTTTTTCTCCTGCTGTCCAACATTGCTTTGTCTAGTCTCCTGGAGACAGTACGTACCTTCATGTTGCCTGTCAAGTTATGGCGATTTCATGACTTTCCTTAAGCAGAGTGTATTCAGAAGTGATTTTGCCAGTTTCTTCTTCTGATTTATTTATTTATATATTTATTTACAGTATTTATATTCTGCCCTTCTCACCCCGAAGGGGACTCAGGGCGGATTACAATGAACACATATATGGCAAACATTCAATGCCAACAGACAAACAACATACATTAGACAAACTCAGAGGCATTTTTAACATTTTTCCAACTTCACGATTCCAGCCACAGCGGGAGCTGTTGCTTCACCGTCCAGTAGTGGCTGTACTTCCGCATTCCTTTCCTCGTGTTTTGCTGGCAGTTTTATGGTGTTGTAAATTAGCCTCCCGCATAAAGTGTCCCTAAATTTTCCTAATTGACAGGTGCAACTGTCTTTCAGGGCTGCATAGGTCAACAGCAAGCCGGGGCTATTAATGGTCGGAGGCTTAACCCGACCCGGGCTTCGAACTCATGACCTCTCGGTCAGTAGTGATTTATAGCAGCTGGTTACTAGCCAGCTGCGCCACAGCCCGGCCCCTGATGTACCGGTATAGCCAACAGCCTCCCATCTAAGTACTAACCAGGCCTGATCCTGTTTAACATCCAACATTAGATTGCATCTGGTGCCATCAAGATATTTAGACCTCTTAAAGCACCCTAGATCACATTTTCTTAAACTTTTCTCACTCTCAACCACTCCCTCCTCCATCCTGAGAAATGTTTATGTGATCCTGGGTAGATCAGTACAGTAGAGTCTCATTTATCAAACATAAACTGGTCGGCAGAACATTGGATAAGCAAAAATGTTGGATAATAAGGAGGGATTAAGGAATAGCCTATTAAACGTCAATTTATGTTATGATTTTACAAATTAAGCACCAAAACATTATGTTTTACAACATATCGACAGAAAAAGCTGTTCAATACACTGTAACGTTATGTAGTAATTACTGTATTTACAAATTTAGTACTAAAACATTGGAATGTATTAGATACATTAACTACAAAACACTGACTACTAAAAATTGACTACAAATAAAGATAGAATTGCATAAAATGAACTTTCAGTCAGAATTAAATCCATAAAAAGTTCAGTCCTTGATTCCTAGAGAAACAGCTGCCGATCCGGGTGGGAGGTAGATTGCGTTGGATAATCCAGAATGTTGGATAAGAGAAGGTTGGATAAGCAAGACTCTATATTAAATAGGTATAGAAATCAAATAAAAATAAATCGGCATTAGCAAAACTTGCTAAATAGGCTGCTTTGCCTTTTTTATAAATTACAGCAGAAGCATTTTCTGCAGAGTTCACTGTAAACCTGCACATAATTGCTAGCAGATTTGTGTAGCATTCAGAAACATTTTACTGTTGCCAAGTTTTCCGTGACCCCAATACTGAGCCAAGGGGACCCCATTTGGGGTTGGGACCCACAGTTTCAGAAACAGTGTCCTAGATGACCAAAACAGTGGCTGTGCACAAGCTCTGGGAAAGAGCATAATCTTCTAATGAGTTCTGCCTCATTGTACCAAACTGCCATGACTTTTCTTAATGGCCTTTAAAACGTAAAGAAAGAAAGATTCATGAATCAAGGGGGTTCTCAAAATTTGTCCCTGAGACTGTAACCATCAACTCTTCTACAGGGGAGTCAGTCTTCTTGGATACAGTGGGATTTCCATCTGAGTCGACATGCTTTGGAGTGCGCTGTTAAGCCCTGTCTGTTCTCAAAGGGAGGCTGGCAGCAGCGTCTAGTTGTCTGTTAAGCCCTCTCCATGGTAGGCCCCATCTGTTCCTTGGTAGAAACCTTTCAAATTAATCCCACCCTTGTTGCCTGACCAGTTGCCTCAGCAATTGCAGTCATGCCTCATCCATCCCCCGCGGCTTGTTTCCCGGACCCAGTTTTGCTTACTGGATACAAGAGTGGCCGTACATATCCTTTCTTGACCTTTGTGAAGAATTGGCCCCGCATCTCCTTGCCATCAGAAGTGAATTGAGATACCAAAGGAATATTGTTCTGTGACAAAAAGAAAGGGACTCTCCTGTGTATTTCTCCTTTTTCTCTCTCTACCATTTTCTTAACCTGAACCCATAACATGAGCTTTGAAAAATAGATACAAGTAGAGCATCCTTATCTGAAATGCTTGGGACCAGAAGTGTTCTGCATTTTGTATTTTGGAATACTTACATGTACAAAAGGTCCCAGGTTCAAATCCCGGGAGCGGAATGAGTGCCCACTGCTAGCCCGAGCTCCTGCCAACCTAGCAGTTCGAAAACATGCAAATGTGAGTAGATCAATAGGTACCGCTCTGGCGGGAAGGTAACAGCGCTCCATGCAGTCATGCTGGCCACATGACTTTGGAGGTGTCTACGGACAACACCGGCTCTTTGGCTTAGAAATGGAGATGAGCACCAACCCCCAGAGTTGGTCACAACTGGACTTAACATCAGGGGAAATCTTTACCTTTACCTTACATGTACATAATGAGTTGTCCTGGAGATAGGGCCTAAACTTAAACACAAGTTTGTATATTTTTCATATATAGACACCTTAGACATGTGCCATGAGGGTAATTTGTACATAATACGTTTAATACCACTGGCCAACATACATTTTGGTTCCTGAAATATTAATCATCATCATAAAATAATAATAATAATAATAATAATAATAATAATAAAAATAATAATAATCTTTATTTGTATTCCATCCTATCTCCCCAGGGGGACTCAGGGTGGATTCCAACATACAAAAAGGCAAACATTCAATGCCTTAATAAAACAAACACGTACCAACAAACACGTACCAACAAAATAATCCAGAATAACCCCACATGTAAGTGTAAAATTAGAACCTAACATCAATAAATTAAACAAAACGTAAGCTAACAAAATTATATAACAATATAAAACCTAAGCATAAAACATCCACATTGATTTATAGGAGCCAACCAAAGTTCACAAAGTCACAAGGGTTGATTGTGTAGGCAATGATGAGTCCTGTTTCTGAGTTTATTGACATGCTGATTTAAAAAATGGTACCAGTTATCCCCATCAGCTAAAAGTTAGAGGAAGGATCCTTCTACCACATGTGGTGGAATTGCAAATGGGCAAAAGAATATTGGAAGAAAATACATGAAAGTATCCAACAGATTTTAGGTGTTAATTTTCAGAAACTTCCAGAAAATTACTTATTGAATTAGGGTGATTAACTGAAACATTAATGCTGGCTCCCAGTGACAAAGAACTCTTGCCACACCTTGGACTATACACAGATATATATTCTTTCCTTTCCTTACTTAATTTATCCATACCTCACAACCTCTGAGGATGCCTGCCATAGATGTGGGCGAAACGTCAGGAGAGAATACTTCTGGAGCATGGCCACACAGCCCGAAAGACATACAACAACCCAATTACTTATTGAATATCTTTAAACTGCCCCCCGGATCAAATGAAGAGAAGATTTTAACATTCTTATCAACAGCGGCCAGGATTGTCTACGCTAGATACTGGAAACAAGATAAGATACCTATGATAGAAGAATGGTTAGTCAAAATACTAGAAATAAAAAATATGGATAGATTAACCTTTCTGATAGCCAAACACCAAGGAAAACCGAGAAAAGAAACTGATTGGAGACAATTAGAAAAGTATTTAAAATCCAAAAAAAATAACTAAAAGGAAAGAAAAATTAAGAAGATTGAAAGAAGGGAAAATTAAGCTACTCCTCTCCAGCAATAGATACTGAAGACAGAGAAGACTGATACAAATTACTGAGAAAAGAATGTGGAACTGTATTAAGGATTTGTACAGAATGAAAAGGAAAATGATATACAACCAATGGGAATGTCCTGGAAGTACCTCCCCCGTAGCCCTATTCCCTATTTAAATAAAGATTATTTTATTAGAGATACAGAACATATGCAAGACACCATTTCAGTCTACTCACCCATATAAACCATGATAATTGTATCTAAGAAAATAGAGCTGATAAAGAATATCCAATGCAATTTTCTGAATCAGCATCCCAAATAACCCCAGGAACAAATCTAAAAACCGAGACACCCAGGGGGAAAAATCACTGTTAGCTGCCTTGAGTCCTTATATCAGGAGAAAGGTGGGATAATAATAAAGATAATAAATAAATAAAAATAATTGTGTGCATGAAACAAAGCTTGTGTAATGCATTGTTGAAAGCTCTCATGGCTAGAATCACTGGGTTGCTGTGAGTTTTCCAGGCTGTATGGCCATGTTCTAGAAGCATTATCTTCTGAAGTTTCACCCACATCTATGGCAGGCATCCTCAGAGGTTGTAAGGTCTGTTGGAAACTAGGCAAGTGGGGTTTACACTGAACCATCAAAAGCAAAGGTGTCACTGTCCTAACCATACATGTGGACATTTTTCAAGTTTTTGGGAGTTTTTTTGGAATTTCATGAAAGGGATACTTAATCTGACAACCAATATACAATGAGTCATAATATATGAACACAGGTTGTGCCTCCCCTGTAAAAAGCTCCTTGCTCAGCAGTGAGTCAGTTCTCAAAAGCCTGGTCAGAATATAAAAGAGCTTTGGCGGAAAGCCAACAGGGAGGGGCAATGATCTGTTAATAGCTTTTTAAAAATGACACTTTGGGTTGTTGTGTTCAGATATTATTCCCATACAAGAAATTTTGTGCTTGCAAGGCAGAGATTGGAAAATTTGACTTTTGACAGCTTCTTGGATCTTCCTTCTGATTTCTCATCTGTTTCCTTGTGTGTTGATGAACAGCACTGTATATGCCATACAATCTATGAAAGGTTCCTATTAGACATTTAGTGGAGCCCCCAGTGGCGCAATGGGTTAAACCAGTGGTTCTCAACCTGGGGTCCCTAGATGTTTTTGGCCTACAACTCTTAGAAATCTCAGCCAGTTTACCAGCTGTTAAGATTTCTGGTAGCTGAAGGCCAAAAACACCTGGGGACCCCACGTTGAGAACCATTGGGTTAAATCCTTGTGCTGGCAGGACTACTGACTGACAGGTTTGTGGTTTGAATCTGGGGAGAGCAGGTGATCTCCCTTTGTCAGCTCCAGCTCCCCATGTGGGGATATGAGAGAAGCCTCCCACGATGGTAAAACATCCAACATCCAGGCATCCCCTGGGCAACATCCTTGCAGACGGCCAATTCTCTCACACCAGAAGCGACTTGCAGTTTCTCAAGCCGCTTTTGACATGAAAAAAATTAGAAATTTTGTCATAACTGTGAATCTTAGTTACTGTGGCAGTAGTTAGGGTAGTTACTGTAACAGTGCAATTTTCTTTTCTTTTTCCAATCATTAAGATTAACAAGTTTTTATTATTTTTTAAAAATCTGTATTCTACAAGATATTAGTCTATATACATTCCACCTACCAAACATGCTGCCTCAATACTCACGAGACATGAACCAACACTTAAAATATGTGTTATCCCTCCTGCGCAATTACTAAATCCACACCACTTAAACGTATACCATAAAGGAAATTGGTATCCCCTATCATGTGACATTTATAAAGTAGTGTAGCTCTATCTTTGCAATTGGAAAAAAATGAACTAGTTACTTCCCTTCCTTAAGAACGAGAGAATAGCTGAAAGCTTGGTAATGAAAGGCAGAAGCCTGAACTTCAAGGAAAAGCGAACTTTAACATTGTCAATAGAACATCAAATTGCTGGAAATTAAATTAAAAATTGCATGCGTAGAGGGAGAGAGAGGTCTCTGAGTCACCCGCTAAATGAGAACAGCCTCTGTGGAATGAGCATGAAATAAAAGAATAGATCGAATTAAAGGTCATACATCTCAGCATGGGCTCGGGCATTCTTGCCCAACCCACAGACGAAGAATCTCAGCCTGTTTGAAATTCCTCGTCTGTGTGTCTCTAACGGGGGAAAAGCCTTTGCCATCCATCCATTATTACTATTATTTTTGAAATAGTTGTGTGGACATAAGGACATAAGGCGGCTTTTGGTGCTGATTGGTAGAAGCTTCCTCTCTTTTCCTCCCTCTTTCTTTGCACAAGTCATTTTCTGTAGTTAATGAAGTATTTGGAAATTTGTGCTGGCCAGTTCCACTGTCTTGTCCAACTCTGCAATATGTTGCTAGATAACAATGTTTTTAGAAAGAGAGCATGTACTGCTCAAACCGATGTGGGATGGTGTTAAATCAGGCATGGGCAAACTTTGGCCCTCCAGGTGTTTTGGACTTCAACTCCCACAATTTCTAACAGCCTCAGGCCCGAGGCTGTTAAAAATTGTGGGAGTTGAAGTCCAAAACATCTGGAGGGCCAAATTTTGCCCATGCCTGTGTTAGATGGTGCCAGAAATGACTATGAAATGACTCTATCCAGGTCTGACCTGGATGCCTCAGGTGGCCGGACTGTCAATTGCTGTATATACTTGTGTATAAGTCGAGGGATTTGGGGAGTATTGATGTGACCTGTGGATAAGTTGAGGGTCATTCCGTGGAGAGGGAAATGAACTCAAGCTGCTTTGGAGCAACCCTTGACTGGTGCTGCTGCCAGTTTTCCAACCAGACAATCAAAAAGGCCTTTTCCCACTCTTCTCAGAGAAGGGAAAGTGACATTGGAGGCACTGCAGCCACTGGTAAAAGGACATTTAGAATAATGCCAAGTTTTTAAAACTTTGTTTGTGTTTTCAAATACATTACAACTTGTATCCTCGGTTTGCTTCTGACACGATAATAAATAAATAACTTTGGCAAGCTTAATGGCTATGCCAGGAATCCATTGACAGGAGCTATTGAATAGCTTGTCCCATAAAATGCCCATCACAGGAAGGAATAATAATGGCTTCATTGTGGTTCCTGTGTTTTACACTGTTCCAAATAAATGTCTTTAAAGCCTGTTTAGTAGTGATTGGATTGAGACTTGGCTGGAAAACCATTTGATGGTTCATAGAATGACAGTGTTCAAAGAGGCCACACAGTAGCCATCTAGTCCAGCCCCCTTCTGCCATGCAGGAAGACACAATGAAAACACTACCAACAGATGGCCATCCAACCTCTGTTTTCAAAACTTCCAGAAAAGGAGACTCCACGGCACCAGCTTGAGTGATATTGAAAGCTACTTGAAAAGGCATTTCATTATATGAAAAAAAGTGATGGAAAGAAAAGTTATTATTTTAATGGTAAATAAATGTCCTATATTTTAAAAAAATTATTTTCTCTGTTGCTGTCCCAGATCTGCAGTGTCAAGAAAGTCTTGGAGGAGCTAAAGCTGCGTGTGGTTGAGGTTACGGATGAGGGAGCCACTTTGGACGGGAGTGATGTCCTTTTCACAGGTAAACAAACCTGCTTCAATGTGAATTGCAGCCCTTTATTCTAGGGAGAGGGCAGGAAGCGGTTAGCCTTGGAGCTGAGAAAATGGAAGGATTAAGTATGACATGGAGATTGTATGCGTATGTGTGAGAGAGAAAGCCTTATAAATCACTTTTCTTATTGAATATGCTATATAAATGATTAATGAGGATAATTATAACGTAGCAGACAGTGGAGTGGTTGATGGGGTTTTGAGGGCTTGCGCTCCCCCAACACTAGCAGGGGTTGGTGAATGGCTTGAAAACAAAACAAAGGAGGATTAAGACGGCCTTGAATCTGAAAACCTTTCCCCCTCTAATTCCAAGTAAGTGAAGGTGGGTGTCTGGTAATGAGGAAAGGGTGCTTAATGTGCACAGAATGATAGAACCATAGAGTTGGGAAAGAATGCAAGGGCTGTTCAGTCCAACTCCATTCTTCCAGGCAGAAGGTCACAAGCAAAGCACTCCCGACAGATGGCCATCCAGCCTTTGTTCAAAAACTTCCAGAGAAGGAGACTCCATCATAGTCTGAGGCAGCACATTCCACTGTCAAACCACTCTTACTGTCAAGAGATTCTTCCTAATGTTTAGTTTCCTGCAGTTTGAATTCATTGCTCCATGTCTTAATCTCTGGAGCAGCAAAAACCAGGGTTGCTTCCTCCTTAGTCCTTTCAAATATGCAAATATGGCTGTCAGGTCACCTTTTTTAATATAATATCTTTATTGGAGATTTTATATTTGGAAAATAAAAGAAAAAGGACTGTATATTAGTAAAAGATAATATTTTCACATCGAAAGTGGGGGAACACTTATTGTTATTAGAAAGTCGGAAAAAAAGTAAGAGAGAAAGAAAGAAAAAGAAAAATAGAAGAAAAAATATTATATATATATATATATATATATATATACACACACACACACACACACACACACACACACACATACATACACACACACACACATACAATACAGTTTTTAAAAAAACTGTTGACTTCCATCTCACTTTAACTGGTTCTGAAAAAATTCTGAAAATCGGTAAAACCCATATCCCTTCATCCTCATCAGTTTCTAAGATTGTATTTGTTCAGCAGATAGGATCAAATTTCATTTGTTTTAAATAGTCCTTTACCAGGTCCCAGTTAGTTTCTTTCTTTGGCAGACCTTGACTTGGAAATAACCAATAAGTGAGCCTGTCCATATTCATCACCTCCATGACTTTATTCAGCCACTCCTCCTTATTTGGGATCTCTTTTTGTCTCCACAACCTGGCATATGTTATTCTCGCAGCAATAACCAGATAGTTAAACAGAATCTCTTTGTCTTTATCATATTCTATATCTAGGATTCCAAGTAGAAAGTACTCAGGCTCTCTTTTAATTTTTATCTTTAAAATTGTTTGTATAACTTCATTTATGTCTTTCCAGTATTGTTGGGCTTTTGGACATGTCCACCATAGGTGAAAAAACGTGTCATGTCACCTCTTAACCACGGTGGCACAATGTGTTAAACCCTTGTGCCTGCTGTCCTCCTAATCTGAAGGTCGGCTTTTCAAATCTGTGAGACTGGGTGAGCTCCCGTCTGTGAGCCCTAGCTTCCCATGCGGGGACATGAGAGAAGGCTCCCAGCAGGATGGTAACACATCTGAGTGTCCCCTGGGCAACGTCTTTGCAGACGGCCGATTCTCTCACATCAGAAACGACTTGCAGTATGTTCACTTCTGACACGATTTTTTTTTTAAAAAAACTTAACCATCTCTTCTTCAAGCTAAACATACCCAGTTACCTTACAGTTGTACTTATTTATATAAGTACAGTAGTGCCTTTCTTTTATGCTTTCTCTTCCTTAACTGCTCCTCATATGGCAGGCACTGTCCCGTTATTACTCCATATATTACAGGGTTGTGTCTTACCATCTAAAACATGTTGTACGGTGAAGCACCCAAGCACTACTATTATCGTTCTTCAATTTCCCCTATGTTCAATTGTGGACAGTGATGTAGTAGTACCACAAGTGTCAGGATTGAAGCCTAGACATATTTGTTTGTGTGCTTGTTTACTTAGTTAGCAGGAATTCAGATATCATTTGCCACTGTTGACCCCTTTTTGCCTCTCATTTAATCTGGAAAGGAAATGGATTTCTCCAGCAGTAATGTTTATATGCCCAAGCAGTGTTGTAATCAAATGTGTTGTCGAAGGATTTCATGGCCGCAATCACAGCGTTGTTGTGTGTTTTCCAGGCTATATGGCCATGTTCCAGAAGCATTCTCTCCTGACGTTTCACCCACATTTATGGCAGGCATCCTCAGAGGTTGTGGGGTCTGTAGGAAACTTGTCTGGCATTCCAGACAAGAAACAATCCTAACACCTCCCAACAAAGGATTCCCCCAAGCAAGAAACAGCCAGTCCTTGAAGCTAATCAAGGTGGCAAATTGCACAATTCACACTTGCCTCAGACAGGCAATAGTTCTTTCTCCTAACCTGAACATTATTCCACAGATATATAAAACCCACATTTCTAATTTCCAACAAACCCCACAACCTCTGAGGATGCCTGCCATAGATGTGGGTGAAACGTCAGGAGAGAATGCTTCTGGAACATGGCCATACAGCCCGTAAAAAACACAACAACCCAGTTGTAATCCAAATTATTGGGAGCTTGCTTGCTTTTGGGTATCAGCAGATGCAAGTTAGAGAACAATCAACTTAGTCCCCTTCTATGCTGTCCTTATATCCCAGGATCTGATCCCAGGTTACCTGCTTTGAACTGGGTTATATGAGTCTCCATTGTTGTATAATCTGGGATAAATTGATAATCTGGAATCAGATCCTGAGATATAAGGACAGTTTAGAAGGGGCCACAGTTAGGCAGGCTTATGAGTCAGGACTAAAGAGACTGTATCCCACTCTATGTTTAGGACTCATGGCTTATTCCATCTTTTCAATGCTTTTTATTTTACAGGTAGAGAGTTCTTTGTGGGCATATCCAAGTGGACTAATCACAGAGGAGCAGAGATGGTTGCGGATGCTTTCAGGGTGAGATTGACCTGTAAATCTCAACACTCCCCTTTAAGATGTGTCATTGGTTGTTGCTTTTCTGTTTTCTTTTACCTCACCATAATAATAAAATAACAACAACAACAACAACAACAACTTTATTTTTGTATCCTGCCTCCATCTCCCCAAAGGGACTCGGGGCAGCTAACATGGGTCCAAGCCCGGATAATTACAGTAAAACAGAATAAAATGCATACTTAATACATTTCATCAGAAGATAAAAATACATCAAAATAAAAACATAATTATACACAATAACATAGTAAAAAATAAATAGTGACAATGGTATAGTTAGACGTAATATAATATCCCCCCCCTCTCTCTCTCCACTATGGATTGGACCAGGGCTTCAAATTATTCTTGCTAGTGGCAACTCATAGCCTTCATAGCAATGGGCAGGAAGTCCACACAAAAATACCTTTGGAGAGCTTCTGAGATTAGAACTCAGAATGGATTTATTACCCTGCTCCATAATCAACTCAAAGTGCACCCTAGAACACAACTGTGAGTTTGCATAATGCACATTGCAAATGGAAACTTGATTACGTTATTCAGTTTATCTTCCAAGAACATTTGTCTGCCACTGTTAATCTTGTTCATCAATTCTGATGCTTGGAACATATTTTGAAAACCACCCAACAGATAACAACATCTCTTCTAGCTCTCCCCGGGTTCACTCAACGGTTTTTCCTATGATCACACCCTGTTGCAACCCAGCGGATCACATTTTCTTTCTTTAAAAACCGTATTGACATACACATTTTAATGATGTAAAGCTACATTTAGGATATCCAAAAAGGAAAATAACAGAAGCAAAAAAGACAACAGAATGGCCCCTTGCCTGTTGTACTTCCAGCTGCAGGCTAAAACTTTTTTATTCAAGTAGGCTTTTAAAGAAAGTTTTCAAGACCAAATCAGGGAGTGCTGTGTAGTGTATTATTATTTTAATAGTTTTAATGTTTTATTGGTTTTAACTATGTATTTTAATAGCCCTGTTTCATTGTTTAAATAGCTGCTTTAAGCATCCTTGTGGAGCGAAAAGGCATGGTATACATAATAATAGTAATAATAATAATAACAATAATAAAATATATATCTAAAAACCTATCTCTTCCACCAGGCTAACCCAGCTAGTTGAAAGCATGAGTTTTAAACTCATGTCCTGTGTTTTGGTCTCTGTCCTGTGTGATTAATGTGTATTTTACAGAAATGCTTTGATCTGTATCTTTTATGGAACTGCATTTTAATAGGTGTGTTTGTAGAATTTTTATAGTATTTGTATGTTTTTTTTTACTGTGCTGTGCTGTGACCTGCCTCAGGCCATGGGGAGAGGTGGGTAAGATCACTATGCTGGCTTTTGTATTGGATCACACATTGGACATTTCCCAAGTGTCTAGGACTATGCTTTATCAGATGTATCAGCGAATAATTTGTGCATATTCGAGTAGGGTGGCCAATAATAATAATAATAATAATAATAATAATAATAATAATAATTTATTTATTTATTTACAGTATTTATATTCCGCCCTTCTCACCTTTTAACATGGAAACTCTGTTATGAAAATACAGTAAGAACCCCAAAACTACAGAAGAAATGTTGGTGGTTTCACTTTCGCATGCCCCAAGGAAGAAATAGTCACTATAGGAATTTGCTAGGTTCCCCAGTATGATCCTATGGTATTCTCCCACCAATCATTGTAACTTATTTATTTATTTATTTATTTATTTACAGTATTTATATTCCGCCCTTCTCACCCCGAAGGAGACTCACATTGCACATATATAAGGCAAACATTCAATGCCATAACATAGAACAGAGACAGACGCAGGCATGGGCTGGCCTCAAACTCATGACCTCTTGGTCAGAGTGATTTGTTGCAGCTGGCTGCTAACCAGCCTGCGCCACTGCCCTAATAATATGTTTTAGGTTTTTATTTATGCATTGTTTGTAGTATTGTTATTCACACTGAGTATCTCTTGAGAGAGAGAGAAAGCAGGATATTATTATTATTATTATTATTATTATTATTATTATTATTATTATTATAGCAAGATATTATTATTAGTACAGATAATGATGCTAATGCTGATGATAATGATTAATTGTATTTAACACCAGATAAAATATCAAATACATATAAAGAACATGTAATTGCATTTCATTTCAGAGGTGAAGAATCAGTAGGAATGGGGACCCACTAGACTCCTCATTTTTAGCTTTATTGGCTTTGGCTGATGTTAGTTAAGGCCAGCCAGAGCCAGAGAATTACAGGTTCCCCAGCCTTGCTGTAGTTCTTTTCTAGCTCAGCCTAATATCTCAAAAATATGTTAGACAACAATAGATTTGACTACAGAGGAGAAGGTGTGTGTGTGTGGAGGGATCATGCTGGTCACTGAGTAGCCTCTGCCATAGTTCAAATCAATATTTTTCCATGCAGGATTTTGCTGTGTCTACCGTTCCTGTCTCAGGCACATTGCATCTTCGCAGCTTCTGCAGCATGGCTGGGTCTGACACGGTTGTGATTGGCAGCAGTGATGTGGCCAAGAAAGCCATGAAGGTAACACCTAGAATTGCTGGGTCTGGGATGGTGGGTTTATGAAAAGAACAATAGGTTGAGTATCTTTTTTATCACAGGTGTTTTGGCCTACAACTCACAGAAATCCCATCCAGTTTACCGGCTGTTAGGATTTCTGGGAGTTGAAGGCTAAAACATCTGGGGCCCCACAGGTTGAGAACCACTGCTTTATCAGATATCCATGGGACCATACTATTTTGGGATTGGGATTTGTATTTTTTTCAGATTTATGAATGTTTGCATATACATGCTGGAATATCTTGGCGGTAGGACCCAAATCTGAACATGAAATTCATTTATGTTTCATATACACAGAATGGGAGAATAATTCCTATGCGATATTTTAATACTTTTTTGTATGCAACAAAACTTGAGTACATTGAATCTTCAGAAAGCAAAGGTATCACTGTCTTAGACACGCATGTGGATGATTTTGGAGAATTTGGGGTTTTGGGTTTTCAGATAAGGGATTTTTTTGTCATACTGCAAGTTGCTTCTGGTAGGAGAGAATTGGCAGTCTACAGAGACATTGCCCAGAAGACACCCAGATGTGTTCCCATATTGCTGGGAGGCTTCTTTCATGTCCCTGTAAGCTAGAGCTGACAGGCGGGAGCTCACCCCATCTCGCAGATTCGAAACTGCAACCTTCGGGTCAGCAATCCAGCCGGCACAAGGGTTTAACCCATTGCACCACCATGGCTCCAGAGATAAGGGATAACCTACATAAAGTTCTTAGATTTGCCTCCTTTCCATCCTAGCCTAACCATCCCAGACTTCCTAGACCAGCTTTGCATGAAAGCACAAGTTTAATACACACAAATCCATGCAGACAAGTGGGCAGGCTTGTTGAAAAGGAATGGGGTACTCTTTATCTGTGCTCAACATGGACACCAAGTAGTCTGTCAGAAGGACAGCTTTTCTTCCGCATCCAGCAAAAAACGCAGCAGGCTGTTTGTTGGGGGATCAGAATTATGTCTTTCCTTGGCAGCCCTTGGTAAGGGAGGTGGAGAAAAAGCAGTCTGCTCATTGTGCAGACTATTTTTCAAGGTTATAGTAACACAGCTGGTTTCCCTTAATGGCTGGCAACATCTGCATAGGGAGCCAGCATGGTGCAGTGATTTGAGTATTGGACTAGACCAGCATTGAAATCCTTGCTCAGCCATGGAAACCTACTGGGTGACCTTGGGCAAGTCACACTCTCTAGCTGTTAGAGGAAAGCACTTACAAATTTCCGCTAAACAATTATTAGCAAGAAAGCTCTAGTGTAGAGTCTCCATAAGTGAGGGTCAACTTGAAGGCAGAAAAAACAACATAGGTATATGAATATATTGCACTGTTTCATACTGAATTAGACCATTAGTTTATCTTGCTTTGTTTTACCTACTTTGGTTGACAGACTGCAACCACTCACCAAAGTTTCAAGAAGGGTTCTTTCCTAGCTTTTACTTGGAGTTCCCTAATGCTCTCTTAGCCAAGACTTGATTCAGCTTAGCCTCTGAAATTAGATGGCATCAGATTTTTTTTTTTTCGTGTCAGGAGCAACCGGAGTTGCTTCTGGAGTGAGAGAATTGGCCATCTGCAAGGACGTTGCCCAGGGGACGCACGGATGTTTTTGATGTTTTACCATCCTTGTGGGAGGCTTCTCTCATGTCCCCGCATGGAGCTGGAGCTGATAGAGGGAGCTCATCCACACTCTCCCCGGGTGGGATTCGAACCTGGCAGCTTTCAGGTCAGCAACCCAACCTTCAAGTCATGAGGCTTTTATCTCCTTGGCACCGGAGACTCCATCGTATCAGATGTGTTAAGGGCAATATATAATGCATTTGGCGAATCATTTTTGGTGGGTGTGAGTTTTCAGCTAAATCAATGCAAGAAGTGCCTTGCTAGATCACAAATGAAATCATCCACTCCAGTAATATTTTTCCAAAATCAGTCAATCAGACACCCCTGGAGATTCACAGGTGGGAGAAGAAGGCAACAACCACCTCCAATTTGTTCTCGGTATACAGTTCTTTAACATGGAAACTCTGTTATGAAAGTACAGTAAGAACCCCAAAACAACAGAAACAATTTTGGTGGTCTCACTTCCCCATGCCCCAAGGAGGAAATAGTCACTATAGGAATTTGCTAGGTTCCCCAGTGTGATCCTATGGTATTCACCCACCAATCATTATAACTTACTTACTTACTTACAATATTTATTTTCTGCCCTTCTCACCCCAAAGGGGACTCAGGGTGGATCATAGAACACATATATGGCAAACATTCAATGCCGTTATACATAGACAGGACAGACAACAGTACAGATAGAGGTATATAGGCATTTCCCATGTTCGGCATCCTGGATATTGTGCTCAAATTTGGCCACAGGGGGGTGCTTGTCAGGACCCAGGCTGCAGAGCACCAATAACCATGCGCAGAGACCAGAATCTATCTAATATCTTTATTAAAGGAATATATAAAGTCAATAAAAACAAGTGAAGAATATAGTTCAGAAGTAGACCTTTCAGGAAAGGTCAAATATAGTCCAGAAAAACAGTGTCCAATATGAGATATTAGAGTCCAAAGTTATAATCCAATAACCGAAACACACACTTTGCCAAGCAAAGTGTGGGGAAATGACAAGGTCCTTTAGTCCAATGGAGCTTGACAAGAAGGCTGGAAACAAACCGGATTCTTGGCAAACAAGACTTGATACGTGGCAACAAGAAACAAGAACAAGGTCCGTGGCGAGGTCCGTGGAAACAAGGAAGGCTTGATACTAGAACAAGGTCCGTGAAACAAGGCTTGGAACTTGGTCCTGAAACAAGGAACTGGAGTAACGTAGTCCACACGCGATCTCACTCCACAAGATGACGAATTGACTCCGCAAGGATCTCCTTGCGTAAAACAGCTATATAGGATCTTGTTTTCCCGCCAAGGAACACTTTTCCCTGGGGAACAAGAAGTGAAACCCAAACTGTGTCCAGATGCATGACTCCATAAGATTTCCCAAGGGAAGCAGGCTTAATCAGCTAATTGTCTGGCAGCGATCCTGGCGCTTCGGCGCTTCGCCTCCCTAGCGCCTCTATCTCGATTAATATTATCCCTACGAGAGTACGGGGGAGAATTCTGCCCAAGGCTTGTTTGGCTGACTTCTTGTGGGCAAACATCCTGCAGGTGCAGGGCCTCCGTTTCTGGCTGAAACGGTGGGAAACCCAAGTTTTCCTCTTTGTCTGCCACAATAGTACTAGGAACGGGACTACATGGCCCATGAGCCATCACAGTGCTGTTGCTCCATCCTCCATGTCGAAAAGCCCTGTTCACGGACTTCCTCCTTTCATGGTATTTCCTTACGGTGCCATTAAAATACCTTGCCGCTAAAGCAATGCCTATTTATCTACTCACTGCTGTTTTTGATCTGTTAGCTGGGCAGTGAGCTGGGCTGAAGGTCAAGCACTCACCCCCGACCTGAGCTTCAAACTGCCAACCTTTCAATTGGTTAAACTGCTGTGCTAAAGCTCGAGTCAAGTTGGAGGATCTGACAAAGTCATAGAGGAAATACCTCTTTTGAGATCTTTAGGCCCTCCAGCACAACTCTATAGTATGCTGGGACTTGAAGTCAGATAATTTGGTGGCATTTGATCATATCTGTGGTTTCAGGTAACTGCAATTTGGCTGGGAATGGTTTTTCCACAGATATTAATAGACCTTGAATTTCTCTCAAATTTCATGAAAGCCATTCAAGCTGGAGGTCATGTATTTAATCAATTCTGCATGTTATTAAGATATTATGTGTAGAGACACGTCCTCTTAGCAGCCTTGTTCCTATTGCTCTTCAGGTTTTTTTTACCATGGTATGATTGAGCAAGGCACTTCTTAAGCTTGTTGAAGGACAGATGGGTATATAATCTGAAACCAGCCATGAAAAAGGAAAATCAATCAGTCAGAGAAAGGGGTTTGTATAGGACAAAGGACAAAGAAGTGAAAGTTACATCATTTCACAATTTTGATCAGAGAAGTAGGTTTTGGTTAGGTTGGCCTTACATTTCATACAACAAGACAGATCTTCCAATGACTTGACTTCTCTTGTCACTCTTCCAATTTCTTTCCTGAAGACCATGGAGCAATTAACAGACCACCACTATGAAACGCTGACAGTGCCTGATGACCCAGCTGCCAACTGCATCTATGCTCGGCTGGGCCAGAAAAGCAGTGTCCTCCTGCATCGCAGTACAGAGGAATACCCCAACAGTGTGCAGGTCAGATGAACAGGGGCCTGGTCGAATGGGAAAGAGGGTTGGGGTTCATGACAAGAGCAAAAGTGATCACTGTGGCTTCTGGAAAGACATGCAAGCTCTGTTTGTGTACATTTGGGAATAAATCTAAACCAGGTTAAAGATTGTTTGCTAGCTGAGTCTGCTGTGCAAGGGTTGATAACTTATGTGTTGACCTGTAAACCCTTAAGAACCAGTGCAGAACTTTGTATGCTTTATCTCTGCACAAGAGCTGCTGTTAATCCACAAGAGTCTTTGAGAAAGTGGAATAATGAACAGCTAACATTTCAAAGGAGTACAGAGGATCAATACAGCTCACTGTTAGGTCTCATAGGTTGACGGTTTGGTTATTTTTCAGAAGAAGACTTGGAAATATACTCAGCTGACGCAGTAGTCTTCATGTACCTTTGGAAGTCTACTTTATCTGGATTGTGACAAACAGAACAAATAAGAGCCATGATTAGAGATATCATAGAAGTTTTGAAACTTTGAACTGCTTTAGGGGTTGGATTTGGTTCCATGGGAAAGGTCCTATAGCAGGCATGGGCAAACTTTGACCCTCCAGGTGTTTTGGACTTCAACTCCCACAATTCCTAACAGCCTATCGGCTGTTAGGAATTGTGGGAGTTGGAATCCAAAACACCTGGAGGGCCAAAGTTTCCCCATGTTTGTCTTATAGCAAACACATTTGCAGGTTTAATGTTGTGGATTTGATTATTTGTAGATTTGATTATTTGTAGATTTGATTGCATTCCTAACTCCCATGAAATCAGAAGGAAATCTGAGTGTCAAGAGTGCATTATACTATACAAAATCCCAGAATACTTGTAAAATATCTACACAAACACAAGATAGTCTATGTACAAAGAAAATATGTTCAAATAACATATAATATTATTAAAGTTCCCCGTACAAAGCTCAATTTGACAGTACCAGACAAAATGAAAAGGACAACAGCTCTAACACAAAAGTTATCCAAGTCTGATATTGGTTCCAATGTATATACGCTTCAGGGATACATGGTCAATGAAAATATCTTTCAAAAGTAATGATGGAGCACCACTCTCAAAAAAGTCTTCGAAATTAACATCCAAATAAAGTCCCAAGTCGCCAGGGGTCCCGGGTGTTTTTGTACCCTGTTTCAGGGAGAAAATCCCCTTATTCAGGAGTTCAGCAACAATGAACTTATATATAGTGCCTAATTGCTTACACTGAGTGACTCTGCTTGTGGTGATTTCAACTGCAACCAATATCAGACTTGGATAACTTTTGTGTTAGAGCTGTTGCTCCTTTTCATTTTGTCTGGTACTGTCAAATTGAGCTTTGTACAGGGAACTTTAATAATATTATATGTTATTTGAACATATTTTCTTTGTACATAGACTATCTTGTGTTTGTGTAGAAGAGTGCATTATACTCAGTTTTCTCTCCCTCCTGGGAAGCTGTTGATCCTTCTGCTGACCAGCGGAGAGGGAGAAGAGACAATTCAGACAAGGAAGGAGCAGCTGGTCTTGACTCAGGTTGGGAAAGAAATTATGGTGGGCTCCCAGCTGGAGTGCATTCTTCTTTCCCCTCAAACCAATTTCATCTAGACTGTCTAAATTGTCTGTCTCTACCCTCTCTCCATTGATCACCAACAGCTGTTGCCATCACTGGTTCTTCCCTTCCCAGGACTTAAATATTGCTATAGGAAATATTTTGGAGCAGGTTCATGGGGCAGGAAAATAGACCCAGTTTTTCTCCCCCTCACTCAAAAAAAGAGAAAACATGTAATGCTTGAATGTCAATAACATGATGCTGCTCGGTGAGTCCCAAGAAGCAATGCTGCTCTTCCCTTCCCTATGTAGAGAAGAAATGAAAAGCTTAAGCCATCTTACTATGATTCCTTGGGGTTTTTTTAGACAACCCCTGTATCCATGAGAGATATGTTCACAGACCTTGAAGGGATCTGAAATCTCAGATAATATTATACTTGGCCACAGTGTCTGAATGCCCAATCACCGTCTCCCAAAGCAGTTACTATACTCCCAAATCAAGAATGGAAAATGGAAGGTTGATGGACAGGAAAAGAGATTTAAAGATGGGCTTAAAGCTAACCTTAAAAACCTTGGTATAGACACTAAGGACTGGGAAGCCCTGGCCATTGAGCGCTCTAACTGGAGGTCAGCTGTGACCAGCAGTGCTGTGGAATTCAAAGAGGCACGAATGGAGGGCAGAAAGGAGAAACGTGCCAAGACGAGGGCACATCAAACCAACCCTGACAGGGACTGCCTTCCATCTGAAATCAGATGCTCTCACTGTCAAAGAACATATGGGTCAAGAATAGGACTCCACAGTCACTTATGTACCCACTGCCAAGACACTACACTTGGAGGACCATCATGTTCGGACAACAAGGGATCACCTAAGTAAGTAACTTGGGCAGGGAGCACACCATAGACTTGCACTGTAGGTTCTAAATAGGTTAACAAAAGGAAATGTTTGTGGACCTTTTTCAGTCCTCCAGTGCTATCTATAGTGTGCTTGGACCAGAAGAAGTCAAGGTCCTAGAGATTCCCACAGACACTTCAAAGGGGAATATTTTTGTTGTGAAACCATGGATATTAAATCCATGGATAGGGGGACTTGCTCTCTTGCTGCACTATACTTAAGAAGGGGGAGACATCTTGACCTGCTTTGCAAATGAAATATTTACACTTACGATAAGACTTTGTGATAAGGCTCCTTTGGATAAAGTCTGGGTCTGACTTGGCAGGGTGAGGCAGATGCATAGCCCAAGGGTCAACTTTTGTGCTCTATGGCGACAGGGTTTGTTTGGTCTCTGCAAAGGCAGAGTTAGGGGGATTTCTATTTGGAAAGAGAGCTAACATATTTCTCACTGTTCCCTTCCTCAGCCCTTCCAGAAACTTCCAGACTACACTCTCATCCCTGCTGCATGCACCGAGGTAGCCAAACACGGGGGGACTCTCAGTTCCTGCTCTCTTCTGATCAACAAGAAGCTGGAGATCTAGTGCCTCTTTGAACCCCATGGAAAGCTGGGTCCCTGACGGTCAACCCCATTTTCCTCCGTTCCTATGTGCAGAGTGACATCCCTGCGTCTCTCAGCTTCTTTGTGAGCCAAGAACACCACCCGCGCTCCCAAATGTGCTAATTTGGCCAGCCTTCAATTTTGCAGATGTTTCTTTTTCTATTTGCATTGGACCTTCCCTGCAGCCTTAGCCGTCTCCATGTCCTGGCTCTGGTTGCGACTGTGAATGACTGTCACCCTAGAAATGTGTGAAGAAAAACCCTAGTGAGAAACCAGAGGCCATTGCTCATCAGTGAGCCATATTAGCAAGGGTTGCTGAAGTGTTATTAATTCATTCAGCACCATTAACAGTAGCATTGCTTTTCTCTCTTTATTTCTGATTATATCTGGGGGAATCATTTAGGAAGGTACAAGAGGAATGGATATAATCCATCATGGAATTGCAAACCCTAAATGGTGACCAAAATAGGTCCATTCTTCCCACGTTTACACAGGAGAGCAGATGATGTTCTAGTATTGGAGGCCTCCAATGGTGGTCTACAACTGTTTTGGTGGGTAGGCCAATATTGTCTTGTTTCCCAGTTGGACAATGCCAATACTATGGATATAGGATTACTTGGAGACTTCTCTGTTTGTACAGCAACCAACCCTAATGTTGGATGCGTCTTGCTATATACAGAAAGATGTCACTAGTGCATTGTGTATGTCTTACCCTAGGATCTTCTGTGACTTGGTTCTAGAAGTATTCTTAAAGCAGAACAGGCTAGAGTAACCAGTGGTGGAGATGATAAAAGTCCTGTGGGTCACATATTCCCCATTCTCCAACTTTAACTGTCTATCTTATATGGTCCCTATGGTCTGCTACATTCATTTCTATGGTGCTGCAGGTTGGAAAGGGGGAGTTCAGGTAGATTCATTGGCCCCCTCCTCCTTCAACCCAAACTCGAACGACTGCTTTCCCACTGCCGCCGCAACGGATGACCTCTCTGCATATCTTCAGGGTCGAAGCAGCCACCGAGGAACAGCTTTGGAGGAATACGGCACTTGTGAAGGCTGCTGCTTCCTCTCCCAAGGCACCGTGTACGTGTTTTGTGTAACTGTAGTTACTTAGAGGGCGTTTGTAGGAGTGAAAGGCGTAGAGGGAGTGCCCTCTGTTGGGGAGTAGGCGTAATGACAGGATGTAGGACTTGTGTAGATCACTCACTGCCTCTTTAACCTCTTGTGAAATTTGGAAAATTAAAAAAAGACTGAACCAAAACATGAGTTTGATGAATCTTTCTTTGGTGTATGGGGTTGGCTTCTGGGCTTGTAAATGTATCATCTCCAGTTTTTTTTTAATTAGGGGACAAATACAACTTTGTCCAATTTTAGATAAAAATATTATAAAAGGTAAAGGTTTTCCCCTGACGTTAAGTCCAGTAGTGACCGACTCTGGGGGTTGGTGCTCATCTCCATTTCTAAGCCGAAGAACCGGCATTGTCCATAGACACCTCCAAGGTCATGTGGCCGGCATGACTTCATGGAGCATCGTTACCTTCCCACTGGAACGGTACCTATTGATCTACTCACATTGGCATGTTTTCAAACTACTAGGTTGGCAGGAGCTGGGGCTAACAGCGGGCACTCACTCCGCTCCTGGGAATTGAACCTGGGACCGTCTGGTCCGCAAGTTCAGCAGCTCAGCACTTTAACACACTGTGCCACCAGGGGCCACCTTGTCCAATTTTAAGTGAAATTATTATAGGGGGACAAAAATACTTTGTGCAATGGGTTCTAGGTATTAATTGGGGATTGGTTTCAAGGCCCCTCTCCCGTGCATACCGAAGTCCATAAAGTCCCATTATATACAACATAATGTAATAAAATGATAGGTAAAAGTAAAGGTATTCCCCCGACATTAAGTCTAGTTGAGTCCGACTCTGGGGGTTGGTACTCATCTTCATTTCTAAGCTGAAGAGCCGGCATTGTCCATATACACCGACATGTGACCGGCATGACTGCATGATTTCGAACTGCTAGGTTGGCATAAGCTGGGGCTAACAACAGGAGCTCACCCTGTTCTGCGGATTCGAATCGCCGACCTTCCGGTCAGCAAGTTCTGCAGCTTAGCAATTTAACATGCTGTGCCACCACAGCCCCTATATACTGGTGGTAGGTGCATCCAAAATGTAGGATGTGATTTGATTTCTTACAGACTTATTCTTGATATCACAAGGTAGCAGAAGAAGATACAAGCACTTCTAATTTCACAGAACTTTGTAAAATTTAAAAATCAAAGGTTCCATGTAGGATCTCTTATGAGGAGGTGTCAGTGAACTATTTATAGAATAGTAATAAGGAATGCAATTTCTGGCCTTTTTTCCTAGCATTTCAAGATAATTTCGCCTGTAGAAATCAAAGTACAATTTGGGGTCTGCGATTTCCTGTAGTCTGAAGTGGTTAAGGTAGTTTAACCCACATTAATTTGTCAGTCTTCATGGATGATGGAGACTATTCTGATCTCAGTAGAGCCAAATCAGTTAAAGCAGATCTGCTTTCCCTAACCTGTTGCCTTTCAGATGTCTTGGGATTGCAATTGCCACTGTCCTTGGCCTAGGCTGGGTACATTGTCTGATTTGAGATAGCTCTTTATAACCATGTATGTCCTCTGGCGTCAGATCAAAAGCATGGGAAAAACTGTCTCCCATATTTCCCTTCTCCTCTTACTGTCTTTCGTTAATCTGACTTCTCAGCTTTTTTGTGTGTGTGCATGGCAGGCAGAAAATCAACCGGGGCACCAAGCAAATATCAAAGCAAGTATCAAAATATTTTGAGCTATGTTTACAAATGACATACTTACATACAGTTACTTGGACTGATTAGCAGATTTACACAAAGGCATCATATTTTGAATCATTGGATTCAGATTTAGTTATACTTCGAATAGTCAAGACACAGACTTGGATCAAGGTCACCGAGACTATAATTGAAGGAGGGTGAAGCCCCTCTATTAACCATATTTGGACCAGAAATACTCCTGTGTAATTGAATCTACTCTGGAACTGTCATCTCGTAAACATATTAACTGGAAATTACTTTGCTATTTCATGGTATTCAAGTTATTATTACCTTCAGTTAGATGAGGATTAATGTTTTAATGAACTGGGTTGGACTAGATGACCATATGGGCCATCTAGTTCAACCCCTTGTCATGCAGGAACCACAATCAAAGTATCCCTGACAGATCAGTTATCATAATCATGATAAGAAATAACCTCAAATCCAGTTTAAGACTGGATATAGTGTAGTCATGATGATAGTCATGGTTGGAAACAGTCTATACAAGGCCTGTACCAACTTTTAAACTGGATCCACTGTAATCATGATAGACATGGGCAGAATAGACAGTGAAAGGCCTGCATCCAGTCTTAGAAACTAGATTTGTTGATGGTTAGAACAGACTCCACAAGGCTTGATTCCAGCCCTAAATTGGATCTATTATAGTCATGCTTAAAACAGATCTTACTGAGTGTAGCTCCAATCTTCTGTCAATTAGATTGCCTCCATGTAGTCCTCATGGAAAGATAGGACAGTTTCCAAGTTTCTTGTTTTTCAAATGAGCCCATGAAAAGAAGGAGTCTTGAGCAATGTAGTCATGTCTCTTCGGGAACTGTTTTGGACTCACCACACCAGACTCTCTATGTGTGGCTGAACAGTGGTTGTCAGTCAGTCTCCAGTCCATTAGGCTCAAATTCAGTCTAAGCTTTCATGTCAATCACAGCTTGGATGGCTAAAGTGTCATTACAGATGTATGAAGTCCTGGGAGAATGGAGTACATTCAAGGGGCAAAACTCAGGAAGGCCACTGGCCACATTGGTTTCATTCACAGGACGCTGGAATGAAGATGATGACTCCAGGGGTCGAAATGATGTTGAAATATGTTGCTTGTTGTCTTGATCCAGGAGAGTGAATGTGACCTGAGAACAAAAAGGCATGTTTCTATTAAAATTTCTTGATACATTAGAACTGTCCTAAGAAATCCAGAGAGGAAAAGCTGAAGCCAGGTTGTACACGGGAAGGAATATTTAGTCCTGTACATGTGTGATCACACATCTACAGGACCAATATCTATAATAACCTGAAGGAAAGGAGGGTAAAATTTATCTCTATAGCATGCTGATAGTATGATAATCATACAGAGAGGTTAGCTTTATGTCATTCTTCCATCTCAAATATATGGTGATGATGTGACTTGGATTTGTTAAGGTTTGCCTGGTGTGTTAGATGTCTAGGGGAGTGCTGTGTACTTGTTTTCTAGTATGTGATGAGAAGTCTTGTCAAGTGTGAATTGGACTTTTGACTTAGATTATGGGAGATCTGGCTTCACCTCCCAACTGTTGGCATGGAATTCATGTCAACAAGCCATTATCATTTAGTTTTGGCAGAAGTGGACTAGGTTAGGTAGTCCTGGTGGTCACTTCTAACCCTATGAGTCTAGGTTCTCCATCTCTAATCAAATCTCAGATATATACTGACAAAAAGCAGCTCTCTATAAACAGGGGTGGCCATCCTGCATGGGGAGTATGTCCACTGACATCTGGAGGATCCAAAAGTTCTTTAGGTTCTCAGCAGGTTTTTGCTACCCTTATTTTCTGAATGTCTTTGGCTAGAGCAAGAATGGAGGACCTATGATGCCCCATTTGTTGTTAGTTGCAGGTCATAGTATCTCCTAACCCCTGGGCTTCTTATCTAAAGTGACTGCAGTTAGCGTCTCACAACATCTGAATTGTCACAGGTTCAGCATCAGAACAGTCTCACTCCTGAGGCCAAAGAGAGACCAGCAAAGAAAACAGTGTCTCTCTTGCGATTGGCCAATTCTAAGTCAGTATCTCCAGATGTGGTTGGATGGAGCCTTCAGTAAAATGAACAGTATATGGTGAAGGACTGTGGAAATTGCAAAAAATCTGGAGGGTCACGTATCCTCTAGTTGTGTATTAAAGCACCTCTGATTTGTGTTACATCATCCTGAAAGTGTATGGCTACCTGCAGCTATCAAAAAGTCCTCTTTGGACAGATTAAAGTCTTTCTAAAGTGGCAAAATTCAGAATGCCCAGAGTGGATGTCTGGAAATAGAGTAGTCCATTACCAGAGTTGTAGACCACTTTATACCCTTTCCTTCCAAGGGGAATTAAGGAGTTTCATCATTATGTATCCTGCAGTTTTTACCCTGTATTGGGAAGGTTTTCTGTTATTGTATAAGCAACTAGCTGTGCCCGGCCACGCGTTGCTGTGGCTTATGGGAATCCTTATGAAATAGCAGTGAATAGCCTTGCAGCCTCAAAGTCTGGCCGTTTTCTGGAGTAGCTGGAGCTTTTTGTTGTATGAACTTAGAGGCATGGATGAGGGGTTGTGCTGCCAAGTTTAGTGTTTCTGGGATGTGTAGTATTGTTGTTTTGTCCTAGGCCGAAATTTCATTACCCTTTTATATATATAGATCATGATTACACCCAGAGGTGGATGAAAGGTCCTCCTTTCATCTCAGCTGCCACTGTCCTGGCCTCAGAGGGAGAGAAGAGGTGGGTACAGCTCCATCATATCTAAACCTATAAGCCAGTGGTTCTCAACCTGTCGGTCCCCAGATGTTTGGCCTTCAACTCCCAGAAATCCTAACATCTGGTAAACTGGCTGGGATTTCTGGGAGTTGTAGGCCAAAACATCTGGGAACCCACAGGTTGAGAACTTCTGGTATAAGCAGATGAAAGGTTGACTTCATCCTAACTTCCCTGTCCTGGCCATGGAGACAGAGAAGAAGAGGCAGGCACACTTCCATCATACCTAGGTTTAGAAGCAGATGAAAAGCCCCTTATTTATCCCAATTGGCACTGCCTGGACTTGGACAGGGAAAACAAAGAAGAAGCAGTATCTGAAATCCTTTCCATACTGCCATTCTATTTTCCTTTTACAGCATGTCTCAATTGCATTGTGAGCTTGAGGTTAGGGAACTGTTTTGTTGTTATTTTACTTGCAAGTGCCAAGTTACATGCAAAGTTTTTAAACCCAGATCTGATGTTTTTGGGTATTATTCAGGCCTATAATCTTGGGTGGCAGTTATTCAGTTTCCTCTCTTCTCTGGATCGTAGAAACAAACTATGCCTGGTTACACAATGTACAGTGATGGTAAAAGATTTAAAAATGATGATGATTATTATTTCTCGTACTCTTTTACAAACGTGGTATGAAAGCTCCTCCTACCTTATGTCGGAAAGGCCACTTGAGCTGAAAATCATATTCGCCTTTCATCAGGACCAGGAAGAGTGAGAGATGGGTTCCAGTTCCTGTCCCCTCTCCATTCAGGAATACCTTGAGGCAGACTTTGTAACCATAGCGGCTGGTGTAAAATGCTTTGATGGCAGAGAGGAGAAAAATAGGTAGTGTAAGGATGCAGGATAATGATCTTTTTCCATCCATCAGATGGATGGAGTTAAAGTTGTAATGGAAATTGTGGTATGGGTTTGGGGTGGGGGGAGGGAGGGAGGGGAAAAAAGGATGAATAGAACAATGATATATTAGATAAGTTATAATATAATATAGATAATATAGAATGGAAGGCGGCAGAGAAATGTGGTAATAGATAAACGATGTGTATAAATGTATTAAATGTGCAAATCTACTCACAATAGGAAATATAAACATATTTTTTAAAAGAATAATGTTCTTTTTCAGTGGACAAACATTGTTAATGTTTTCTGTCATTTACCAGACCAACACGCGTAGTCCATGATAAGTTACCTGCATTGTACAGACCATGAGGTTTCCAACAGAGCATTTTTGATAAAACAAAAACACCCCTGTCTCTCTTTTTTCCACCCACATTTCTGGTCACCTACCGGGGGAATAGCAGGCTGGGCGATTTCCAGTTCGTGCTTCCCGACTTCTAAGTCCCACCTCAGGGATTTTCCAGAGGAGACAGCCATCATAAGTGGTCTGCTCCAAGGTATGGATCCGGGATGCCAGGTTGCTGATCATTACATCCTTCACGGCCAGGAGTGAGTCTTGCTGTTCCACCTAAAAAGAGATGTGTGGAAACAGGGTTGTTGTATGTCTTTTGGGTTGTGTGGCCATGTTCCAGAACAGCCCGAAAGACATACAACAACCCTGTGATCCCGGGCATGAAAGCCTTCGACAACACATGTGTGGACACAGTTTGTGCAGGTTAGCATGAGTCTGAATCAGAGATGAGCAGCACACTGAATTGGGGTCTCTCTCTCTCTCTCTGTTCAACTCAATTGTTGTCTTAGAGTGATCCCATGCATTTCATAGGGTTCTCTTGACTAAAACAAAATATTCAGAGGTAATTTTGCCATTTCTGAGTCTACAGAATCTGGGATTACTAACCAAAGCTTATTCTTTATATCTTATAGGTTCAGATGCGATTTAGGGCATTAAGGCAAAGCAAGGTACAATTAGATAACAAAACTATAAGATAATGGAATATGCTGCCTTGAAGTGTGGTAGAATATCCTTTTCTGGAGTTTTTATGCAGAGGCTGGATGGCTATCTGTCGGGAGTGCTTAGACTGTATTTTTCTGCATGGCAAAAGGTTGGACTGGATGACCCTTGTGGTTTCTTCAAACTATGATTCTATAATGCTATGAATTCTTGGACTTGCATTAATCCATAAGCCATTGGCAATTTGTGGAGAGTTTCCAGGAAAGAAAGAAAGAAAGAAAGAAAGAAAGAAAGAAAGAAAGAAAGAAAGAAAGAAAGAAAGAAAGAAAGAAAGACAGAAGAGAGAGAGAGAGAGAGAGAGAGAGAGAGAGAGAGAGAGAGAGAGAGAGAGAGAGAGCGCTGTAGCCAATGGACACGAATAAAGTGCAATTGGAGTGGTGTTCCCCAACCCCCACATCATATAGAATGAGAAAGACAGATAGAGAAAGCAATTTCACACTTCCCTAAGTATTACTCTATATTGGCCCAATTTGGTTGAGGAATCAGCTTTGAGCCAGCCAAATTGGTTCCACACTAAATGTGTCCTTATTTATATAGTATTGCTTTTCATTGTGCACTATATTATTGTTGTACACTGTTTTTCAAAAACAGCAGGCCATTGGTATCCACTGGGTTATAGTTCCAGGACCCTTTGAGAACACCAAAATACATGAATAAACTAGTCTCTTTATATACAATGGCATACTAAAATCGTATCCCTTATACAAAATGGCAAAATTAATGTTTGCTTATAGGATTTTTCTGTGCGGTGGAGTTTGAATCCATGGTTACACGATCAGACGGCATCGGTTTATAAATATTTGTAAATAAATGTTAAATAGGAAGAAAATAAGCTGCAGTGCTTTTTAAGTCATGTTGGGAGAAATCGGCAGACTTGGAACACGGTCTTTTCTCTCTTGTTTCCCTGCTGTTTTTGGAATAAGATTTTTTTTAAATAATAGATTGAAAGGATGTCTGAGCCAAGTATTCTCAGAATCCATTATCCTATTTGAAAGTAGCGCACGTGAACAACCAAATAGATTTGACATGGGAATGGTGAGTCCTTGCCAAATACTTCCCACTCCCTGACTTTTTGTTTCCTTGGTAGTGGCTGCTTCTAATTCTCTTTCACTACTTTGTCCTTGTGTAACCTGGCTTCGTTTGCACATACTGTCATTCCATCTGGTTTGGGGATTCATGTGGTTTTTGTTTACAAGCACCTTATGATACTCAGCTTTGCAATGTTATTGATAAAAAAAAATCACAGCCAGTAGGATTCAGTCAGTCATGTCAGCAGTGCCTACAAAGGTAGAGGAAAGAGGATCTTTTGAAGAAGGGCAAGAGCAGCACTATATACAAGTGTCTCCCACGAACATTATTGATTAAAAATGAAAGTTTTGGTGTACTGGAATCTTAAAAAGCAGCAAGTCTAATTTGGCTGGCACTTTTATAGGCTGCAACCCATTTTGTCAAGAACTAGGCTCTTGTCCACAAAATCTCCTCTATATTATAATTAAAAATTTTGTCTGTTATACTATTGAGACCTATATACCTGATCAAAGTTAGCAAATAGGTTAGAGTACTATTGGTTTTTTCCAGTTAGAGTAGTCCAATTAAATCAAGTATTAAATTCAGATCAACACCTAGCTAATGCCACTTTTAATAGGTCTACTCTAGATGGGATCTACTTTACGGTTTAGCCCAGGAATGCTGTCCTGCCCCTAAACCAGTGCCTGTCATCAGTGATGGACTGGATGAGGGCTAATAAGTTGAAATTAAATCCAGACAAGACAGAGGTACTCTTGGACAGCAGATCAGCGTGTAAGATTACAACCTGTGTTGAATGGGTTGCATTCCCCCTGAAGACACAGGTCCACAGTCTGGCGGTACTCCTGGAATCATCGTTGACCCTGGAACCCCAGGTGTCGGCGGTGGCCAGGAGTGCCTTTGCACAATCAAAACTTGTGTGACAGCTGTGTCCAGACCTTTAGACAGCCAATCTGGTCATGGTAATTCATGCCTTACTCACATCCTGCTTGGACTACTGCAACACTCTCTACGTGGGGCTGCCTTTGAAGACAGTTCAGAAACTTCAACTGGTTCAGAGATCGGTAGTGAGATTACTAACAGGAGCCCCGTACAGGGAGAGATCCACTCTCATGTTGTGGCAGATCCACTGGCTGCCAGTCTGCTTCCAGGCTAAATAAAAAGTGCTGGTAATTACCTTTAAAGCCCTAAACGGCTCAGGTCCAGGCTACTTGACGGATCGCATCCCCTCTTACAAACCAGCCTGGGCACTGCAGTCAGCAGAGGAGTCCCTGCTCTCGGTCCCACCTCCATCTCAAGTACGGCTTGTGGGAATGAGAGAGAGGGCCTTCTCCGTGCTCCCCCACCTCTGGAACTTCCTCCCTAAAGAAATAAAGCTGGCCCCCTCCCTCCTCTCCTTCAAATAACAACTAGACTTACTTTTGCTCATTAGCATATGGAGAGGAGGAGGATTAATTAATTTACAACATTTACAACAACAACATTTTTACCCCGCCTTTCTCACCCGAGGGGACTCAATGAGAGACCACTTCCAGATCCTGATTGAGAACTATGCTGTATCTGGGCTCTGTTAGTCTATTATGTCATCTCAATTTACCACCATAGGCTACATAATCTAACCCACACAACTGTGTTGAACTTCAGTTGGCTTTTGTAAATTACCGTAAACGTTTATTTAGATTTTATGTCACTATAGAATTCTTGTCTGATTCTGTCTGACTATATTGATTTAATTTATCAATGTTATGTTCAATTCACTGATAATAGGTTTAATTTGATGTTAGGTTTTTAACGCTGTTTTCATATGTAGGATCTTGTTGGGATTTTATGCCAATATTTATCTGTTTTATGAAGGCATTGAATGTATGCCGTTGTTTGTTGGAATCTGGCTTGAGTCCCTTTAGGGAGATAGGGCGGAATAGTAATAAAGTTTTTATCATTATCATCATCGTCATCTTGGGTCCTACTGGCTGTTAGGGACTGTAGGAATTGAAGTCCAAAACACCTGGAGGGCCCCAGTTTGCCCATGCCTGGTTTAGCCCTTAATGTGTTATCCAGTGGGATCAAAACAAAGACTGTGGTAAAGCATTCCGTCAACTAGTTTCCCTTCATTAAATACCAGAACCACAGTATCCATCCTATAGTACAGTCTTCCCTTAATATTTACTGTGAAAGTGGGAAAACCATGTTTATTTTTGTATTAAATGAGGGAATACTCTGAGAACTCTGGGACTCAGGGCGGATCACATTACACATATAAGGCAAACATTAAAAGCCTTAACATAGAACAAAGACAGAGACAAACGCAGGCTCCGAGCTGGCCTCGAACTCATGACCTCTTGGTCAGAGTGATTGTTGCAGCTGGCTGCAGCTGGCTGCTCACCAGCCTGCACCACAGTCAAACCTGCATATGTGAAGGGTAGACTATATTTCCAGTGCCTATACTTGGTTGTGAAAGTTGAACAGTGAGGAAAACTGACAGAGAGGGAGAGAATCTGCTCATTTGAAATGTGATGCTGGAGAAAAGGCCTGTGGATACCATGGACTGCTGAAAAGACAAATAAATGAAGCCTGAATGCTCCTAAGAGCCAACATGACTAAACTAAGGCTATTATGCTTTGGGCATATCATGAGTTGATACAACTCATTAGAAAGGATGACAATGCTTGCGAAAGTGGAGGAGATAAGGAATAGAGAGATGTATTATGGATACATTGGATCAGTAAAGAAAGTTTGAAAGATCTAGGCAGGGCTGTTGATGATCTGGCTTTTGGGAAGTTTTTGGCCACAGGGTCACCATTTGTCAAAGTCAACTTGACAGCAAGTAGAAACAACAAAGTTTGGACCGAAATTTCCACATTAGCAAACATGTCATGTTGCTTTATGTTTTGCTTTTGAATGAAGATTTTGGAATCAGTTTTGACCAAACACGTACTTTAGACTTCGGTTAACATCCCACAATTTTTCCTGCAATGTGTGTATATATAAATGCTTTCATGTTGCCTGTTGAACTGTGGCAACCCCTGGAATTTCATAGGGCTTGCTTAAGCAAGGAATACCATTAGGCAATTTTGCTGGCTCCTTCCTGTGAATTTATAGAAGCTAGACTTGGAAGAAACCCCAAGGGCTATCCAATCCAACTCCCCACCAGGCAGGAATGCCCAATCAAATAACTACTGACAGATAATCATCCAGGTTCACCCCTTCTGCTGAAGGAAGTACACAAATGGGTGGGTTTCAAATAGATTAATGTACAAGAGGGTACTTATTTTTTTAATGTTTTAAGCTGCCTTGCTGCATCATGCAATGCAATACTCTACAACTGGGCACATTCCAGATCTCTATAACTACAACTCCCATGACCATGCCACCTAGGACATATGGGTCCAGAACACTGGAAAAGGGTAGCAGGGTGAGTAGACATCCACAGCCACAGGAATTATCTTTGATGAATTCAGAGCCAGAATCAACAGTCAGCCCTGGCGTTCTATATTATACTTTCTCTCCTTCTGTTGTCTTCCCTTTAAAAAGAAAGCAGAGGCCAATTCTGAGCACAAAATTTAATGTTTTGTATTGTCACAGAAATTATATCAGAACTGAGCAAAGTACAACTCTAGGACCAAACCAACCCTAAGATTGTTTTTCGCGGCCCACAATACTTCAAAACTCCTTTTTTACTGCTCTCCAAAGACAAATGGCCTTTCCTTAAAACTTAAAGGTTCTCCATATCCACAGATTATGAATCCATGAATTCAACCAACCACAACTTGAAAATATGTGTGGAAGGGAGTTTAAAAAGCATGCTTTGATTTTGCCATTTTTCTACACCATTGTGAATAAGGGGACTTGAGCATCTATTGATCTTGGTCTCCATGGAGAATCCTAGATACAAACTCCAGGGGATACTGAAGGTCCACTGTACATTTAAAAATTGTCAAAACTAAAAGTGGATTTCTGGCCATTATAAAGGTAAAGGTAAAGGTTTCCCCTGATGTTAAGTCCAGTAGTGTCCAACTCTGGGGGTTGGTGCTCATCTCCATTTCTAAGCCGAAGAGCCGGCATTGTCCGTAGACACCTCCAAGGTCATGTGGCTGGCATGACTTCATGGAGCACCGTTACTTTCCCGTCGGAGCGGTACCTATTGATCTACTCACATTGGCATGTTTTCGAACTGCTAGGTTGGCAGAAGCTGGGGCTAACAGCGGGTGCTCACTCCGCTCCCCGGATTCGAACCTGTGACCTTTCGGTCCGCAAGTTCAGCAGCTCAGCGCTTTAACACACTGAACCACCGGGGGCTCCAAATAATATAGAGTTGGGGATATTTTGGGCATTCTGCCACTCCTAAAGAACCCCTGGAACATAAAATTGGCTAACCACAGAGATAGTACAAGTCAGCAATAATCTGCTGAACAATTTCAAACACCCTGTTGACCCAAGTGCTCTTTGTAGTCCAATTGCCTGAAACACTACCATGGCCAAGAGCAGGAGGGATGAACAGGTCCTTCATACTTTGATTAGAATCCCTGTCCGTGTCCTTGTTGTGTGCCTTCAAGACAATCCTGATCAGGACTTGGGTGAGGGTCTATAAAAGAATACCAGGCACTGTAGACTAGATTTCAGAGGAAAGGCCTGGCAAAACCACCTCTGAGTATTTCTTGCCTAAGAAAACTCATAGACATGTATGGGGTCATCAGAAGTTGACAGATAACTCAAAAGAACATGCAGAGATAGTGAGATTGAAGCCTATGTAGCTATGAGACCATCTCTTACCTTTTGCTCTAGATAAATGATCCTGGCCATGGCTTCTCCCAGGGTGACTCCAGAGACTCCCTCTCTTCTTCCCAGCTCCCGACTCAGGACAGAGACAATGTTCTCCAAGGTCTGTTGCCGGCTTTCCAGCTCAGTAACTTTCTGGTGGAATGGGAAACCAGTCCTCAGGCTCTCCCATAGCTTGTCAAGGGGAAGGCCCAGGTTGGCTAACTGATACAAAGCTTCGAGAAGATGTGGATGCTGCTGAGATGTACCATTTTCTCCTTCTTGTTCACCAGGCATCTGCTGATAGCGAAGTCTCACCTGTAGAGTGGCATCTACTATCATTTTGGAACTACAGCATATTATCTACTCTCTGATAACATTTTTGCCATACTGAATGCAGATACTTTTTTTTTTTCGTATCAGGAGCAACCGAAGTTGCTTCTGGAGTGAGAGAATTGGCCGTCTGCAAGGATGTTGCCCAGGGGACGCCTGGATTTTTTGATGTTTTACCATCCTTGTGGGAGGCTTCTCTCATGTCCCCGCATGGAGCTGGAGCTGATAGAGAGAGCTCATCCACACTCTCCCCAGGTGGGATTCGAACCTGGCAACTTTCAGGTCAGCAACCCAACTTTCAAGTCACTTAGTCCACTACGCCATCTGGGGGCTCCAATGCAGATACCCTTCAGCTTCTCAAGTTCCCAATCGATGTGACTATTTGTCATGAATTCTAGAAGTTGAGGTCCTCAAAAATCTAGAGGATCAATGTTGTATTAGACAGTTTTAGTATTAGACAGTTTTAGTAATGCAGATACTAAAACTGTCTAATACAACATTGATCCTCTAGATTTTTGAGGACCCCAACTTCTAGAATTCATGACAAGTAGTCAGATCAATTGGGAACTTGAGAAGCTGAAGGGAAAAATAGCTAGAGTTCCAAAGACTGAGTGTGCATCTACATTGTAGAATTAATGCAGTATGACACTACTTTAACTGGCAAATAGTGCTGGGGCCTCATTACACTATAAATAACAGGATTCCATTGCACTGAGCCATGGAAGTTAAAGTAGTGTCAAACTACATTACTTCTATAGCACAGATGCATCACTAGTGATCATGTGGATAATAATAATAATAATGATTATAAATAATAAAGCAGAGTATTAATACTACTACTACTACTACTACTACTACTAATAATAATAATAATAATAATAATAATAATACCCCACTTTATCTCTCCTGCAGGAGACTCAAAGCGGCTTAACATAAAAACATCAGCATACAGTTTAAAATATACAAATATTAAAACAGCATTAAACATCAATAGTATTAAATCAATTCAGATTAAATCCACAAGGCAGAGAGAAGGCAATGGAATCTATACCCTTCAATTGTCCCAATTTATTAGGCACAGTTCTGACTATTTCTCTGTCATTTCATTTTCCAGTAGTTTTTAAAACTTCCTTGTTTCATTCTCTTCCTCCCATCTTTTCCCTTCATCTTACTGCCATTGCTGCAAACTGCGTTCAAAGTGCAGAAGTAGTTCTCACTGAATTGATTCAGCAAAGGAGAGAGGAGCGGAGAGATGGGGCCTTGCCTCTAACAAGCACATGCAAACTGTTGCAGCCTGTCCTGGCTTGTGTGTTCTTCGTCAAAGGTTAACCTTTTTGATCTTGACCACATTCTGATGTGGATTGTTCACACTTGTCCCAGTTTTCATTTGCAAAACATCAGACGACATAGAAGTCCAACCATCTCTTCAAACTCACCTTGTCAACAAAACTGACTTGCTCAATTTCCTTATTCTTCAGGAATTCAGAGGAAGACATTTCACTGCAGCTACAAGACAGGAAAAACAGAATTATTAACATAAATGATTAAAAATACATACAGCGTGATGTAGCAGTTTGAGCATTGGACTAAAACCCCAGGAGACTAGGGTTCAAATCCCCATTCAACCATGGATATCCACTGTTATTAATACCAGTAACCATGGGCCAGTTACCCTCGCTCAGTATCAGAGGAAAGCAATAACAAACCTCATTTGAACAAATCTTGCCAAGAAACCCCTATGATAGGTTCTCTTTAGGATTACCCTAAGTTGGAAATGACTTCAAGGCACACAACAACATGATTAAAGAAGAATCCAGGCAGCTCTCACACTGTGTAATCCAATATGTTGTTTCACACAGCAGTGAAGTAGACAACCCCAGCCCTACCATTAATAGAAAGTAAAGAAGCTGCTTATTTGATAGACACAGGGGCTGAAGGCAGCTGGGAGAGCTCCTCCAATCATCTTGACTCCATAATGATCTATATCTATCTCTATCTATCTATCTATCTATCTATCTATCTATCTATCTATCTATCTATCTATCTATCTATCTATATGTCAAACCTCCTCTTCTGAACTCCTCAACTCCCTAATTGCTCTATGGAGCAGTCTTATTGACAGTGTTGAAATAAGATGTAGTTGGCCATTGGGTTTGCGTCTGTCCATCAAAGGGTGTCATTTTGTCCTTTGTGTCAAGCATCAACATGTCCTGGAATGACACAGTGATCTGGATTCCCCAGATTATAATTTTCCCTCCCATAGGAAGCTAGTTTGACACCTTCTCTGTTCTCTTTCTGCTGAGAACTGATGATCTCTGTGTTCACCTAGGACTTTGATTATTAACTATCTGTTACAGAATATGCGCATGAGCACATCCAAATCCTGTATAGAAGTGGTTCTCAACCTGTGGCCCATGGCCCAGTAGTGGGCTCCAAGAATGAAAATCGGGTCCACAAACCACTTTCCTCTTTATTTTATTTTATTTTATTTCTGCTCCTTTCCACAGAACTGACCAGAGAATTAACAAAATCCACAGATAATAACACAGTCTAACTAAAAACATTTTCCTTGGTGTCTTTGTTTTTAGGCCTGTTCCTGGGGTTATTTGGGGTGCTGATTCAGAAAATTGCATTGGATAGACCACATCAGCTCTAAATTATTAAATATGGTTTTCTGTAAACAAGCACATGGCGACAACTGAATGGCATATGTTCTGTATCAGAAACTAGAGTTGATGTGGTCTATCCAATGAAATTGTCTGAATCAGCACCCAAATAAACAAACCGAATCTAAAGTTGACCAAAAACTGATTTGTAATCCTTTTGGTACTAATGTTGGAGAGTGGTCCCTGGTCTAGCGGTTCCTGGTCAAGTGGTCCCTGGTCAAGTGGACTCTGGTCAAAGTGGGCCCTGGTCAAAGTGGTCCCTGGTCAAAAAAAGTTTGGGAACCACTGCTGTATAGGGTGCCCAAACTTTGTCTTTTCTCATCTCCATGCTCCATACAAATTGGAGTTTCCAGCGGGAAACTGCATTGCCTTGCTTATAGGGTGTGAGGAGAAGAGACCTTTAAGGCAACAACAGCAAGAACATTTCTTTCTTACCAACATTTTGTTACAGATCAAAGTGAGAAAGAGTAAGGGCACCAAACCACAGACTGCTGCATCCCCATGGCAGCTCAGAATAGTCAAGGGTCACCAAGTGATGCTTAAGGCAAAGTATCCTCACCCTCTATGTCAACCCAAGTGTATTTCCAGGAACTATTTTGATAGATCCTATGCCAAGGGCTTAGATGAGGTAGACAGAAAAGGTAATTGCTTCTGACACTGTGATGCCCTACTAACTATTCTGGAAGTTGGTTGACTAGAGTATTTTGCTTGCCTTAGGCAAAAAAGGGAAAAGCAACATAATGAATAGACAGGTAAATATGATGAATCCTTGTTTGATCAAGCACAAATCACACCTGGCTAAAATACAGCAGACATTAACTGCTGGATTTTTAGTGAAGTGCTAATAAATCTAGTGAGCACTTATGTGAAAAGTGAAAAGTATGTGTTTCTCAAGGTTTCAATATGAAATGGAACTATGTTTTTTAAAGTAACTTTGTCTTCTTGCCATTGGCCTGCAATATGGCCGTGATGTCTTTCCTTCCTGTTCTTTTGCATCAGAAAAGAAGCATAGTGCTGAAGAGAATCAGAATAGTCAATAAAATATATTTAAAAGGTAAAAAAAGAGAGAGATCAAGGTGAGGAACATGAATGATGTGGAAATATAATACCAGTTATAATAGCATATAAAACCAATGCATAATAAAAGCAATCGAGGTGAATATGTGTCTTCAAATTGTCTGTGGGCTTCTGGCAACCACATGACTTTCATAGGGTTTTCACGGGTAACAAATACTCGGACCAGGTTTTCCCAATTCATTCCTCTGAAATTTAGCCCATAGCACCTGGTCTTGGTTGGCAGTCACACATTCAAGTTGATCAGCTTCAAATATCGGGCAGGATATGACCTACTGGAGGAGATTCATCAGCCGACTACTGGTTTAAAATTAGTAACAAAGACTAGTCTGTTGTCAAAGGCTTTCATGGCCAGAATCACTGGGTTGCTGTGAATTTTCCGGGCTGTATGGCCATGTTCCAAAAGCATACTCTCCTGACATTTCGCCCACATCTATGGCAGGCATCCTCTGAGGTTGTGAGGGCTGTAGGAAACTAGGCAAGTGGGGTTTATATATCTGTTTAAATATCTATTTCTCACAAACTGGACTTTTCACAGATACAGTATATAAACCCCACTTGCCTAGTTTGCAACAGACTTCACAACCTCTGAGGATGCCTGCCATATATGTGGGTGAAACGTCAGGAGAGAATGCTTCTGGAACATGGCCATACAGCCTGGAAAACTCACAGCAACCCAAAGACTAGTCTCTTTCAGTAGCCTCAACCAGTCATTTCTTTAAATCAACACTTTTGAAGAATGCAAAATTTATATTTACTTTTGAATTCATTGATTTAAAAATCATCTAGTTAGACCTGCTGGAAGTGACGATCTTTGATGTTATTTAAAACTTAGAAAATATATTCTGTTGATGAATCTCCTCCAGAAGTCCACTCCATAGTTAAGGTAAGGTAAAGGTTTTCCCCTGACATTAAGTCCAGTCATGTCTGACTCTGGGGATTGGTGCTCATCTCAACTTCTAAGCCGAAGAGCAGGCATTGTCCATAGACACCTCCAAGGTCATGTGGCCGGCATGACTGCATGGAGTGCTGTTACCTTCCCGCCGGAGCGGTACCTATTGATCTACTCACATTGGCATGTTTTCGAACTGCTAGGTTGGCAGAAGCTGGAGCTAACAGCGGGTGCTCACTCTGCTCCCGGGATTTGAACCTGCGACCTTTTGTTCTGCAAGTTCAGCACCTAAGTGCTTTAACACACTTCGCCACCGGGGCTCCATAGTTAGGGGGTGGCTAATAAATATCCTTTGAGTGACAGTTGTCTACCTAGTTTTAACTAAAGTAAATGTCCCCCAGAGGATGCTGAGAGTAAGTACAGACGGGGCGTTTTGATAGTGAACTTGCCTCTGGGAGAGCTGGGTTCAACTCCATGTCATGCCAGTACTAACAGGTGGACCTTGCCATGATACGCAGTTCCCTTTCTCAGCTTCACTTCCTCTTCCATAATAGGAACAATAACTTTCCTCACTGCTTTTAGTTTGCGGTCAGATGAGCGGAAATCCTGCCGTGTAGGAAATATGCTTCAAAGGTCCACAGCCAAAGAATAGGCTGATTGCTTTCAAAAACAAACACGTAGGAAGCAGATACTTTCCAACATTTGGGGGATCTTTTTATTCTTTAAGGTTCCTGTTCACAATGCTACTGCTTCCTGATCATTTGCTGTTCTTCTTACAGTCTCTTTTTGGCCTTCACCAACCTGTTTCTACTCCAAGGCATGTGTGAAGTTTGAACCCCATCTAAATTGAAAACGGTACAGCCGTTTGTCATATTTAATGCAATTTGGGGCACTAGACCTACACAAAAGTGAAAAATTGTAAAAAAAAAAATTCTATATATTACCCGAGGGAACATTACAGACCACACAGAAATCCTCTTCATGTGTTAATGGCTATGAGTTACAAGGAGATGCCTGTGGGTCTTCTCCCATTCTTAATCCTTATAGCAACTCCTTAAGGCAGGTCAAACAGAGAAAAGGGATGGAGTCAAGGTCATGGCTCAGTGGGAAGCAAGTCTGGATCTCCCAAGTCATATCTAAACATGCAACCTACAAATCCCACCATTCATCAGTAGCAAGAGATCACTGGCCAACATTCATTTCGGTGCCTCAAATGTTAGGACTGTTTTTGGATATATATGACCTGCTGATTCCAAAAATGGCCCTATATGTGCTAGTTTTTGTGATACAGAACATATGCCATCAATCAGCCATCATCAGAGAAAACCTAAGAAACTAGAGCTGGAGTGGTCTATCCAATACAATTGTTTCAAATTAGTGGCCCAAATAATCCCAAAAAACAGATCTAAAAGCCAAGAGACCAAGTTGTATTTTGTTGGGTTGTATTATAGTATGTGTTATTCGACATGGCACCCTAATTTGAGCATTGAGCTATGATTCTGGATACCAGGGTTTGAATCCCTGCTCAACTTCCTTCGTAAACTCAGGAGGTGCAGTGGTGCAGCGGATTAAACCACTAGCTGCAGGAAAAGCTGCTGACTGGAGGATTAGCAGTTCTAAGCTGTGGTTCGAAGCAGTTCAAGCACACAGTTGGGGTGAGCTCCCGACTGTCAGCCCTAGCTTCCGCCAACCTAGCAGTTCAAAAGCATGCAATGTGAGTAGATCAATGGGTACCACCTCAGCAGGAAGGTAAAAGTCATGCAGTCATGCCGACAAAACACGATCAGAGATGTCTATGGACAACAGACTCCTCGACATGGAAAAATGGAACAAGAGCACCTCCCCATGGTCGGAGTTGAGCATCGTCCCCAGATGCCAGAGATGAAAAGGTGAAGGCCTTTACTTTGTCAGTGTATTGTATGTCATTGTGTAAAAGGCATGGAATGTTTGCTTTATATATGTACTGTAATCCACTCTTGAGTCCCTCTGGGGCAATAAAGTGGAATATACATAAAGTGTATTATTAAACTTGGGCAGCTTACACTCTCTCTGTCTCAGAGGAAGGCCTATGAACAAATCTTGCCAAGAAAACTCTGTGACGGAGTTGCAGTAGATTATAAATTATTTGAAAGCACACAATAGCAACAACAAAAATACCCAAAATACCACAATTGCTCACCTTTAACAGTCTCAACAACCTACATATAGCAAGATGTCTTTTCTTGTCATTGAATCTCTATTGCTTCTCCACACAAGCAAAATGTGAAGAAGGCTGATAATGTGTGGTTTCTGGGCTGTATGGCCATGTTTTAATAGCATTTTCCCCTGACGTTTTGCCTGTATCTGTGGCTGAAGATCTTCTGAAGATGCCAGCCACAGATGCAGCCGAAACGTCAGGAGGAAATGCTGCTATAACATGTACGGACAGTACGGACACCACACGACACTTCAGTAATTTCGGTAGTGAAAGCCTTCAACAATACAAGGCTGATAATGCTCCATAAATGATAGCTTGCAAAAAAAAAATACACAGTGCTGCCTCCCCTTCACACACATATACACAGTCTAGTACCTCAGTGTTGCCCAGATTCCCATTCTGGGTATTTTTTTCTTTTTGATAGACCTAGCTGGGATTCAGACAGTCATTATTTCCTCTCCTCAGACATAGCAGACACTTACTCCACAATACCACGTGACACCAAAAAGTTGGGGGATTTTTTTTTCTGCAGTAAGAGAAAGATCCCCAGGGAAATCCCACTTTTGAGATGAACTATCACTGGAAATAATTGGTTATCGGGGTGATGACAACAGGGCAGCCAAATGTGATCACTGGTTCAGAGAAGGAAAGAGACTCTTATTCATATTATACGTTTCTTTGGTTTCATCTTCTAATAATAGCCGTTCAATCCTCACCAACGTGTTCCTGCTCCATGGTCAGAATGGAATTTTTATTCCATCTGAATGAGTATTGTACCTTTCCATACTAAAGTTGAAATCTTCTTTCTGTGGGTGCCATGAGAGAAGGGATGCTATCTCCTTAGTTGATGATCTGCCTAGGGAACTTGACAGGGGGAGTGTGTCCCTCTTGGTTCTGCTGGACCTCTCAGTGGCCTTCAATACTGTAGATCACGGTACCCTTTTGAGACACCTCTCAGGAATGGAGCTGGGAGGCACTGTCTTGCAGTGGCTCCAGTCCTTTCTGAAGGGTCATTCTCAGTGTTGTTGGGGGACACCTGCTCGGGCCCACAACCATTGACTTGCGGGATCCCACAGAGCTCTGTACTATCTCCTATGCTGTTTAACATCTACATGAAGCTGCTTGGAAAGATTATCCGGAGTTTGGAGTTCAATACCATCTGTACGCAGATGACATCCAGCTCTATCACCCCTTTCCACCTGTTGCTAAGGAGGCTATTCAGGTCTTGAACCGGGGCTTGGTCTAGAGAAGAGCAAACAAATTGAAATTGAATCCAGACAAGACAAAGGTACTCCTGGTCAGTCAAAAAGCCAAACAGGGTATAAGATTACCCTGTGTTGGATGGGATTACACCCCCCCCCCCCCGGCTCGCAGCTTGGGAGTTCTCCTGGATTCCTTGTTGAGCCTGAAACCCCAGGTTTCAGCGTTGGCCAGGGGAGCTTTTGCACAATTAAAACTTGTACTCTAATTGTGCCCTTATCTTAAGAAGCCAGACTTGACCACAGTGGTCCATGCTCTTGTTACATCTCGAATAGACTACTGCAATGCACTCTACGTGGGGCTGCCTCTGAAGACTGTCCAGAAGCTCCAAATAGTCCAACGGGCGGCAGCCAGATTTCTTACTGGAGCAACCTACAGGGAGCGTACAAACCCTCTGTTGAATCAGCTCCACTGGCTGCCAATTTGCTACTGGGCTCAATTCAAAGTGCTGGCTTTGGCCTATAAAGCCCTAAATGGTTCTGGTCCAACTTACCTGTCTGAACGCATCTCCCTTTATGAGCCAACAAGAGCTTTAAGATCGGCTGTCAAACTACATTCATTCTACAGTGCTGATGCACTCTGTGTCTTACTTGTGCCTACCCATCCCTCCATGAAACTAGGAAAGACATAGGGACTTACAACAGTTGAAATTTAATGCAGATCAATTAATGCTATCACTCCAGATCTAACAGGCTTCAGAAAAGAAATATCTTAGATCTGAGATAGAAAGAAAGAGAACAAATTTTCCTGTTTAGAAGGAAAGACAACAATCTTAGCTAAAGGGGTTGTTTCCAGATCAAGGTGAAATGAGGGGATTAATCCTTCTTATTTACAAAAGCAGATAAGATAAAGCACATTTAATCTACTTTACTTGCCAGCAGCCAGAAATTGTATGCAAAGGAGGAACACGTGGGGAGAACCTTGGCACTGCAATTTTTTTTTTTCATGTCAGGAGCAACTTGAAAAACTGCAAGTTATTTTGGCTGTGAGAGAATTGGCCATCTTCAAGGACGTTGCCCAGGGGATGCCTGGATGTTTTACCATCCTTTTGGGAGGCTTCTCTCATGTTCCCATAAGGGAAGTTGGAGCAGACAAATGGGAGCTCACCCCACTTCCCAGATTCGAACTGGCAACCTTCAGGTCAGCAACCCAACCTTCAGGTCAGCAGTCCTGCCGGCACAAGGGTTTAACCCATTGTGCCACTGGGGGCTCCTGGCACTGTAGTGACTGCCATGAAAGGAGGAAGCTAAGTAAATTAACCTGCATACATCCCCAGAAGAGCCTTTGAAAGGAAAAAATGGATAAAATTATGCAAATTATAGGAAGATACTGCCTGAGAACAGGGTTCAAATCCCTGCTTGAACATAGAAAATCACTGGGTGAGCTTAGGTATGTCACACTCTTTCAGCCTCAGAGGAAGGCCTTTGTGAACTAATCTTACTTTGATAGGGTATCCACAAGTTGGAAATTACTTGAAAGCAACAACAAACTGCCTTACTCAAGCTTGGAGATTTGTACACAATCCATTTCTCTTGCTTTGAGAGCTCTAAACTGGAACATTTACACTCTGCTTCCTGGCTAGAAATGATCGATGAAAACTGTAAAGTCCAAGCCCAGAGATCGAGCAACCTTAATTGAATATCTTTACGCTGTAGCCTGAATTCTGTTGGTGCAATTGTTGGTGATGGTGACAATCACGACATGAGACAAAAGACAACTGGCACAGAAATATGCTCAACTATCCTGTAAAATGTTTGACCCACTAGCATAATGCACCAAATAGGATGTTGGTTTCACTGTGTTCAAAGGGAAATCCATCCCACTTTGTATCACAGTATGACAGGACACAAAAAACTACCAGCGGCTGGATCAGATCATTTATCTAAAGCAGTAGATTCCAAAACTTTTATTTTTTGCATTTATGTAAGTGGTTTGCAAATAGCTGCAGGTCTTTCTGGGCAAATCAATAAATCTGTTTGTAGATCGTCAAAACATATCAATCATTCATAATTTAATAATGCCAAAGGAATAATTTTAAAAAGAAAAATCATAATCTGCATCCATGAAAATAAAAGAACCAAAGCCAAAGGCTGCTTGATAACATACTCCCTCTTCAAAATATGTTTGATACCTGTGATCAGGAAAAACATTTCAAGAATAGAGTGAGAAACAGAAACATCTATGTACAGCATAATGCTTTTGCAGATGGGTGAGCTCCTATCTGTCAGCTCCAGCTTCCCATGTGGGGACATGAGAAAAGCTTCCCACAGGATGGTAAAACATCCAGGCGTCCCCTGGGCAACGTACTTGCAGATGTCCAATTCTCTCACACCAGAAACAACTTGCAGTTTCTCAAGTCACTCCTGACATGAAAAAAAAAGTTAAACTGGTGTCAAATTGCATTAATTCCAAAGTGTAGATGCACCCTTAGTGGGGTTAAGAAGCACTACATTTCTTTCTCCCCAAACTTCATAAATCCTTCCTCCAGTTCTGCTTTCCACAAAACATTTCCTTTCTTCCCACTTAGGCCCTCTTGAAATATCACCTTCATGAATGCCCACATACCTCATTGTCTGTGTGCTTTCTTCAACTGCCTGGCATCTGCTTCTCTTTTGCAAGATTTATGAGTTTCCATGCAAACCTGGAGTAATTTTTTCCCTCAGTGATGCATTCAATATGTGATGCACAAGTGGGCAGCAGGAAGGCTTGTTGGTTGGCTACGCTAGTTGGGCAGGGTGGGGAAATCCCATGGTTGGGGAGGAAGTGAGTTATAAAAAAAAATAAAGTTATCAAATTCAGCACTGAAAAATAATAACAATTTGGAAAAAAAATCCTTCAATGTAATTTCAGAATCCTCTTGCTTGAGACAGCATAGATTTCTCAAGCCAATTTATTCTGAAATCACTCCATTTCTGAGTCAACTCCCTTAAGATAGCATAGCATTCATGCAGTGAGTCAATCCAGGTTAGAAAAGTGTCTAAACTAAGTTAATTATTTTGAAACAAATCCATTGTTTCAAATATAGATGCTGTGTGATTTCAGCTCTGTTAAAATTACTGGTTCTGGTCCAGGAGTCTCAAGCTTCCAGAAGACCGGGTGAGACACAGAGGGAATGAAGGCAAAATCAGAGGCTTTATTCTCAATGGCCAGAGAGGATGTCAGAAGAGATAGCACTCCAAAGAACTAACATACTGCAATTGCAAATACATAGCATATTTACTGTCTTTTGACAACTATTCAAGTCTACTATGCTGGCTGCAGATTGGTTGAGAAAGGTCCCTGAGTGGTCCAGGACTTCATCCAATATCATCACTGGTTGGCCTTTGCCATGGCAAGAAACTTTCATAAACCGTCAAGGATTATTTTAAAGATTTGTGTCCACTTATTGATTCGCCCATGAGAGGTCGGAAAGGTGGGGCAAGTGATAATGGGCTTAATATTCTAGCTCTGGTTGATACAACTGTATTAGTCCAGAAAAAGAATGGGTGCTTAAGGTGATGGCCATCTCAATAGGCATCACAATGATGGATCAGGTTTGGAGGCAAAGAAAAAGAAGTGTTCCCAAAGATAACTGGGATCATATCAGGTGAAACTGGAAAGAGGATCCAGGGGCTCTGAAGCAAGTCCATTGTGTGTCTCCACCAAGTCTCCCAGTTCATTGTGAAAGAATTTGGGGAATGATTTCTTTCCAAGGAAATTCAAGAAGGATTATTATAAAGCAAAATGAAGAAAGGCAATGCGGCCATGCTGTATGTCTCAATGGATTGTCGCCTCATAAGTCATCATTTTAGGATCTAATTTTCAATAACGGCTGGATTAGAACCCAAGAGTTTGAATCCCCACTCAGCCATGAAAATATACTGGGTGTCCTTGGACTAGTCAAAGTGTCTCAGCCTCAAAGGGAAAAAATGGCAAAACCGCCATCTGAACAAATCTTGCCAAGAAAACCCAATGGTAGGTTCATCTTAGTGTTTCCGTAAGTCAGAAATAACTTGAATGCAAACAAAATAACAACAACAACAACAACAACAACAACAACAAAAACAACAACAACAGCTTGGGCTGTGGCACAGGCTGGAGAGCAGCTGCAATGAATCACTGCAATGAATCACTCTGACCAGGAGGTCATGAGTTCGAGGCCCGCTCGGAGCCATGTTTGTCTTGTCTTTGGTCTATGTTAAAAGGCATTGAATGTTTGCCTATATGTGTAATGTGATCCGCCCTGAGTCCCCTTCGGGGTGAGAAGGGCGGAATATAAATGCTGTAAATAAATAAATAAACAACAACAACAACAAAACATAGGTAGGAATGGTTGCTTTGTACCATGAGAGCACACTTTCAACTGGAAGTGATTTAGCTGATATTAATTTGTAGAATCTTTACAAAATCTACTCACACTAGTTGCTACTCATATCTGGAGTGTTGCCCTGTTTGAGCAGAGTCTGTAAAACAACTTTTTGAGAACTAAAACCCCCCAGAATCTGGCCACTAGTGTGGCCCTTGGTTAGAAGATTCTGGGAGATTTTGAAAAGTAATTTCCCCAAGGATGGCACTGAAGTATTGTTAAGTTCAGTATTTGTTATCAGTATTAGCTATTTATAGATACCATCCCCATATGAGACTGCATTCGACTCAGGAGTCATTTATGCATCATGGGACAACTACTTGCAAATGAACTAAAGGAATTGGGTCAAATAGATTTCTCCAATTTTGGGGTCTTTACCTGAATCTTGGATCCTGGCTCATTTCAGGGTGAGAAAAGGAATCTCAGGACAAGAGCTCTGCTTTAAAAGTATTTTTAATAAAATAATTAAGTAATTTTTATATGAGGAAAAAACAAATTAAAAGACAAGCAAATGTTCGGATGTATAAAACTAAAATCTACACAACTAGTTACTGTCTGCTACTACAAGCCTATAACTAAACAAGTTAAAAATAAAATAAAAGATAAAAACAATTACACAATCAAAAATTGTGCAAAGAAAAAACAGATCTGCAAGCCCCCCACTTTCTATCTCATGGTTATTATTCCTTGTTAGCCTCCTCCTTTTAAATGATATTATTTAGTCCCACTTGTACTTTTGAGAGTGCTCTGCTAATTCATGAATCCTTTAGTTGAGAAATACTCCCATCATTGTCATGAAAAAAGTAAACAAATTCCAATCTTTTTTGAAGTTAGTCAAAGATTTCTCCTTAATCAGAATAGTCAAATTTTCATGATGGGATGGAAGTGAGAGATAGGGATATTTTTAAAAGCCTCTGAAAAAGTAGGACAGAGGATAATGCCAATTCTGGACAGTTGGAAGGAATGCAATATGGTAGAGATTTGAAAAAGAACAATTTAGTATCAGATAAGGATGTAGGAAGCTCATAACCCCAATCCTACCTAATGGAAATTTCCTCTCTGTCTTTAAATTCTTCTGATCTCAAGACTGTAAAGGTAGGAGGGGAATCTCCCATTCAGATCTCTTGGCTTGGTTGTTGCCAACTTTCAAGACAACCCCTGCTTTCCTCAACAGCAATTATTTGGAATTCTTAAATTGTCCTCCTGTGACAAAGTATCATCAGCTAAAATTCCTGCAGATGGAGATTGCACATAAAACATAGAAGTCTTGACTGAGATTATTTGTAATCATTTGGCAATCCAACTTCTGAACTTTTCCCTTCTCTTCTGCTTCATTCATGTCTTGAGCAAGCTGTAAACTGGGAAAGAAGCCATAATATATAAAGATGTGTTCCAAAGGTGGATTTGAGTGATTCTGTTTCCCCAAAATATTAAAAGGCCTGAGGCACCTTTAAAAATGGACATATGGATATTTTTACATTACACAGTTATAGGAGTTTGTTACCACTTTCAAGGCCATTGCCTTCAGCATATGGAATCCTAGGATAGATAGTTTTTTAAAATTTTTTTATTGTTATTATTATTTGAGAAAGTTACAATTATATAAACATATTCTATACACTTCCCCCTCTTTTTATTACCTTCACCCCTGTGCTCCCCTTCCCCAGAGCCATCTCTTCTTCTGTAGTCCCACCAAAAGTTCAATTCTTCATTTGGAGGTAAATTCCCATCTTCTTTTTCCAATAATTTTTCTAGAAATTTTCTCCAAATACTTTCAAAATAATTTTTTTTCCATAATCCCTTCTTTACTTTTAAACTTGATGTTAGCTTGTCATTCAGATAGTTTTGTAAGGTTTTGGAATTCTTTGCTCTAGTTTCTCATCAATATGCAAACTCCAGGATTCCATATCTTTCAACATTTCACAAGTGAAACAGGGACATGTGTGGTCAAGTAACACTGGAATATGGTCAAGATGACAAAAGTTATTAATGAAGATGCCAGGATAGGCTTGCTTTTGCCTGAGCCTGGTCCAAAAGGCAAAATTATGTCCCCACTCTCCCTATCCTACTAATATTATGGAGTTTTGCACATACAGTGGAAATAAGCTGAGGACAAATGATGAATATGGGAATAGGAATAGGAACTGGAGCACTTCAAAATGATTGAAAAAGTGGAATGACAGAGGAATAATTGGGAATGTCGCTGCCAAATCAGGAAAGTATGGATTTCCATTACATGAAGTCACTGTCGTTTAAGTGTAAGCATACTGCTATAACTGTGAAGTGTAAAAGGGCCCATATGCATGTGAAGGCACTGACAGGATTAATCAGGAAACAATGCGGAAAGAGCAGCAGTAGGAAGAGGAAGAGCAGAACAGAAAGCCAGAATAGGGATTTTGAATGACAAATGTCAAAAACTACCCCGTCATCCAACACAATGGGATTCCCCAAACCAACCAACTGCAAGTTTCCAGACACTGAGTTCCCACACAAAACCACATATAATACTTTCTTTTTGAGCTTCAGGGAAACTCAAGTGCTTTGAAAGAAAAGAAACCCAAAGGGCTGCAATGTCCTTGCAAAGCACTTGAAGCAATGGTGAGTTAATCGAAGGGCAGGAAGTACCTGAGGAAGTTAGCATGTTGTTTTTGTGTCCCTTCAAGTTGCTTTTAACATTAAGGCAAGCCTGTCATGAGGTTTGCAGGGCTGGGAGTGTGAGGCTCACCTAAGGTCACTCATGATGTATCTACGCTGTGAAATTAATGCTTTTTGACCCCACTTTAACTTCCATTGATTAAAGCTATGGAATCATGGGAACTGTAGTTTGTTTTTTTCACTTATTACATTATTATTTTTTATTTAAACGTTTAAAACACAATACAATTGTCTTTTCACATCTTCTATACTTGCATAGCATTATAAAAATACAACACTGTCAATTCTGTTACTTCTATATTATTCTAATTTTATCTGTTACATATAATATTGTAAAGGATTATTATTATGCAACCACAATCTTCTTGGACATTTGGTGGTTTAAATTCCCGATTTCTTTTACACATTAAGCTAATAAATGCTTTCCAAGTTTTATCAAATAGATCTGCTTTCAGGGTTGTTGTGTGTTTTCCGGGCTGTATGGTTATGTTCCAGAAATGTTCTCTCCTGACATTTCACCCACAACTATGACAGGCATCCTCAGAGGTTGCAAGGATGTCTGCTATAGATGTGGGTGAAATGTCAGGAGAGATTATTTCTGGAACATGGCCACACAGCTGGGAAAACACACAACAACCCTGTGATTCCGGCCATGAAAACCTTCAACAATACAGATCTGCTTTCATTTCTCCATTTGCTAATCTTAATGTATAGGTCAACTTTTCTAATACCCTATTTCTCTGCACCTTTCTTGAGTGATCTCAGCTATCCACTAAGCCCAGCATGCTGCTCCAAAAGTCAAATTAAATGCTGTAATCCACTATGAATCCCCTAGGGAAGAAGGGTGGAATATAAATAAAGTATATTATTATTATTATTATTATTATTATTATTATTATTATTATTATTATTATATCAGGACACAAACTGGGGCTGGATCAACACTGCCCTATATCCCAGGATCTGATGTCAGATAATCTAGGATCAGATCCTGTGATATAGGGCAGTGTAGATCTAACCTGGCTTTGAAGGCAAGTGACCAGAGGTTTATTTCTTTCAGGACTGAAAGGATGTTGGATAAGAGAGTCTGTGTTCTCAAAGATCTGACATACCACATTGCAAAATACAGAACATATGTATACTTTTGATAGCTACTCAGAACACTCGTGACAGCCTTTGAAAACTGGCCCAGCTAAGATTCGGACTCCAGTGTTCTCTTGCTACTTTGCAGTTCACTTTTCGCTCCCTCACTGTTTTGCAGGTTTTTAATAAATACTAAAATAATTGTAAAATCATAAAATATTATAAATCCCTATTTTTTACTCCCTTCCAAAGGAGAAGCTTAAGGAAGGGAGGGAAAAGGAGGCTGAAACAGTTTTGTTTTCGCCTCACAAGGCAGCAGCAGCAGTGGGAGCACACATGCACATGTTTGAGAGGCGAGGAGGAGACAGAGACGCTATTTGCAAACAAAACAAATATAGCATCCATACTTCACGGATTTTTACTTATTGTGGTTGGTCCTGAAATGTAACCCCCGCGATAAGTTAGGGAACACTGTATTATTGGCTGCCAACTCCATGAGGCAGTCTGGAGATTGGTTCTCCTGGAAGCAGAAAATTCAAGGAGATGGATGTCATTTGTTGATTTGAAGTGTGAGACTATTTAAAGGTCCACCCTGGAGGAAGGAGCAGACCTCCAGAATGTGGTGGCGCAGACCTCCAGAATGTGGTGTGGTAATTTCAATATGAGGGTTAAATTGAGACACATACAGCTCTTCGTCTCAACCTCCCTTTGTCAGCAATCTAGCATCTGCTTAGACGCATGAACAAACATGCAAACGTGCAGTCATGGTTGTCTGCCGAGCCCAGCGGGAATTAACTTTATTTACAGGTATTTATGGGGGCCTTTGGTGGCACAGTGTGTTAAAGCGCTGAGCTGCTAAACTTGCATACCAAAAGGTCCCAGGTTCAAATCCCGGGAGCAGAATGAGTGCCTGCTGTTAGCCCCAGCTCCTGCCAACCTAGCAGTTCAAAAACATGCCAATGTGAGTAGATCAATAGGTACTGCTCCTGCGGGAAGGTAACGGTGCTTCATCTAGTCATGCCGGCCACATGACCTTGGAGGTGTCTACGGACAACGCCGGCTCTTCGGCTTAGAAATTGAGATGAGCACCAATCCCAGAGTCAGTCACGACTGGACATAACGTCAGGGGAAACCTTTACCTTTACCTACAGGTATTTACATAAGCACACAGCCGGAGAAGTTCACTCTCATGTCCGGCAAGATTGATGGCGAGCAGCTGAAGAACACATCAGATAACATTGGTGACTAATGTCCAGCTACTTAACAGAAGCTACAAAGTGTCACTCTAGCAATCAATCTCTTACTCTGTGTGTTTAACCATTGCACTACTGGAAAGCTGCACACTCTGCTTTAAGAATGAGTGAACATTTCACACTACACAAACCATTACTCTGTCAGGTAATATGTAAAACAGTCCATGATGGGATTAATTGCTCAGTCCAGAAGTATGATAAACACAATAGTTATGTTGATGGAACAGTTCAATGCATGATATACATTGGTAATCTGTGCATTTATCCCCAGGAGCAGATACCTCTGGATATCATAAATAAGTCAAAAAAACCTTACATGTTGGTATTAATCTTCACAATAAGTGAGAAACAGGGAGCACCTCAGGTATGCAAGCAGCTATTCTAAATCATTTAACAGGTTTCCTGGAACTTATGCACTAAACCATATAAGTGCATGTGTCCGTACATAGCATCAGCGCACATAGTTATATTTGATCAAGCAGAGCATTTATGAATTACTGACTATGTAAGAATTGTGAATGGAGCTGTGCAGAGTTTATGAATGAGTCCAAGGAAAGCATAACAATTCATGTTTAATCATACTGAGTTCACATTGAGTTTGTAGTTCAAGAGGGGGGGAGGGGTCCTATATCTAGATAATATACTCTCCAACATAGAGATTTTATTAATTCTATGTAGTTTGAGTGGATAATAGTACCATCTATGCATAATTTTCAGAGTATTTTTCTCTCAGTTATGCTGAAGTTGATTCATATGCTTTCTCTTCTATTTTAACCCTTAAATCTGATTACGGTAACCCCTAAATCTGATCAGTAATTAGTGGTTAGGTTGCTTTGCAAAGTAACAATGTCATCTTCTGCAATACTCCAAAAAAGAAAACATTTCATGCAACCGTTCGAATGTGTTACTTCCATGCACTGAAACTTTGTTATAAGCCTTCTCATCTTTACAACTTGTCAACAGGCCAGGAAGTCTATGCAACTAATTTAGAGAGGGATAATTTAGAGAGGGCCCCCCCCCAATAGCGTAGTGTGTTAAAGCGCTGAGCTGCTGAACTTAACAGACCAAAAGGTCCCAGGTTCAAATCCCGGGAGCGGAATGAGCGCCCGCTGTTAGCATCAGCTCCTGCCAACCTAGCAGTTTGAAGACATGCCAATGTGAGTAGATCAATAGGTACCGCTCCGACAGGAAGGTAACGGCGCTCCATGCAGTCATGCCGGCCACATGACCTTGGAGACGTCTATGGACAACACCGGCTCTTCGGCTTAGAAATGGAGATGAACACCAACCCCCAGAGTCGGTCACGACTGGACTTAATGTCAGGGGAAACCTTTACCTTTACTATTTTTTTTCACCATTGAGTTGTTGTTTTACAAAAACTTCAGCCTTCTCTGCCAAAGAGTGGTGGTGCCTTACCAAACTACAAATTCCAGGATTTCATTACATGGAAGTTAAAGTGGTATCAAACTGAATTAATTCTATAAGCAACCTTAGATTCCTAGAATCCTTTTTCATGTACTATTGCTAGTAGAATAGACTTCCCGGAAGTGTGGTGAAGTCTCCTTGTCCAGTGGTTTTTAACCAGAGGCTTGTGTGGTCATCTGTTGAGATTGCTTTTGGCAGAATGGGATGGACCTGGTTAGCTTTGGGGGTCTTTTCCGATTCAATGATTCTATGACTCCAATGTAAGATCTTGGTCATTACGTTAATGGGTTGTTACTCTGAGCTGGCATTTGGAAGCCTTTTCTTTTTCACCATGTCATTCCACAGAATGCTGTGGTTTTCCTCTGTTGTAGTTTTGTCACAGTTCCTCTTCTGACCTAGCTGCTTTCTTTGGGTGAGAGGGACATAGCAGAGGAGTATCGGTCTTCTTTTCCCAAGGACATCTGCATCATCCGCATGAAACGGTTACTTTTCATATTTGGGGTCTTGGCAACCCTAGCTCCAATAAAAACTCGCTCTCCAAATGGTAAGTGGCAAATCCTCTTTTAAGGGCCCATCTACTACATCTACTGTGGAGTGAATGCAGTTTGACATCATCTTAACTGCCATGGCTCATAGCTGTAGAATCATGGGGGTTGTAGTTTTCCAAGGTCTCTTTTTTAGACATATATTGTATGCACATTAGAAGCAGTGAAATGTAGAAAAATCAGGCTCTCTCTGTGATAAGATTTTAGGGATGCACAAGCTGACAGGACGGGGGGAGAAGAGGGGCCTGTTATCTATACATTCCAATACAAGATGGTGTCAGGTATGCAAATGGAGGGAGAGCTGACTTCTCCCCCTCCCTTTTGACAGGTCAAGAGTAGGCCTCTTGACAGATCTCTCTTGGTATCTGCAACTTGCTATAGGCTTTTATAGTGCTTAGATAGGAAAATGTTGATACGTGCATATTTATGCCCATGTATGTAAACATGTGAAGTGACATACTAATGACGAGATGTATGTAGAAGCATGTTCTTTGTCTGAAAATGTATAAAAGGCAATGTCAACGCCTTGATCGGGGCTCTGGTTTGCTTTTGGAGGAAATTCCACATCCAGAGTCTTCAGCTGAAAATAATAAACCAGACTTTTTGGCCTCTCAAAGGATCGCTCTTGGTGTTATCTCTCCTATCATCTACATCAGTTGCAGTGTCAAACTTCATTAATTCTACAGTGTAGATGCACCCTAAGACAGGCAGTGGGTAAAGAGAGCTCTCTTGGCAACATTCAGGGAAGGTCTAGATCTGAGTTGCCTCACAGAGAATTCAAAATGCCTCACCAAATTACAAATCTTAGGATTCTGTGGAAGTGGCAATTCAGGCAGTCTTTAAGATGCACTGTCAAAGATGCAAAAAATGACTGTATCAATTGAAATTAATGCATTTCAGTCGGGGGGGGGGGCATCTACACCAGGCGTGGGCAAACTTCGGCCCACCACATGTTTCTGGCTGTTAGGAATTGTGAGAGTTGAAGTTCAAAACACCTGGAGGGCCGGAGTTTGTCCATGACTGATCTACACTGTAACATTCATGTCATTCAACACCAAACTGCTTGGCTCAATGCTAAGGAATTATGGGATCTGAAATTTTGCAGGATCTTTAGCCTTCTCTACCAAAGAGTGATGCTGCCTCACCAAACTATGACCCATGGCTGTTAGAGTGGTCAAACTGCATTCATTCTACAGTGTAGATGCACCCCGTAAGACACAAGAGTATCAAAATGCAAAAATAAATAAATAAATACAATTTCAACAGAGTAAATCTAGGCTGGATCTACACTGCTGTATAATCCAGTTCAAAGCAGATAATCTGGATTCAGAACCTGGATTATATGGCAGTTTAGATGGGTCCGTAGACAGGGAATCTCTTCAGGGCACATACCATTATCATCGGCTGCATGGCTCCAAGGCATCTGAAAAAGAAAACGTCTCTAGAAAGCCACAGAAAAGCAGGAAATGAAGTGTGTCAAGTAACTGTCAAACCAGATTTCCCCTTGCACATTCTGAACTCCAGCTGTGCTTTAAGGAGAATGCTAGATGGAAATGTTTTAAAAATTAGTTGTTTTCAGAAGATTCTTAGGATTAGGAAGGTTTGTGCCTTCAGGTCATTTCCAATTTTTGGCAACCCCAAGGCAACCTTATCAGGACTTGCCCAAGGTCATTTAGGGCGCTTCCAGATAGCCTCATAAATGTCTGACTCTGGGTTGGTGCTCATCTCCATTTCTAAGCCGAAGAGCTGGCATTGTCCATAGACACCTCCAAGGTCATGTGGCCGGCATGACTGCATGGAGCGCCGTTACCTTCCCTCCGGAGTGGTACCTATTGATCTACTCACATTGGCATGTTTTCGAACTGCTAGGTTGGCCTCATAATCTGGGACAAATAAGTGGGGCAAAAAATTGCAGTCCCTGACATAAAATCCAGACACTGAGCTGTCAATCCCGGTAAATGCTCCCCCACTGTCCTGACATGTTCACATGTAGCAGATTTTAGAAATCCACAAAATGGACAGGGGACATCCGCTGATGATGTGCTGGACCTCATAAGCACTGATGAAGATATCTGAATGTGTCGATAAGCAGATCTCTTGTGATTATCTCTCCTCACCCTCCTGTTGCCTTTACTTTTTCCCTCTTGAACCCTGCTTCACTTTGGGGTTATTTTTCTGCCATGCTGGTGTCTACTGTGTAAATTCAAGCTCTGTTTAATTTCATAAACATCAGAAAAAAAGGAATACCTGCAGAGAGTTTTCATGGAAATCGCTGTCCTTTTAAAAATTGGAATAATTTTATTGTGTTATGTGAAAATAGCATACAAGATACAACATTCAACAATTAAAATGCAAATATTATTTCCCCAATCCCATCCCATCCCCATTCCCACCTGTGAACCACCACTCAGTATGGAACTAGTATCTAACAAAAAACTATCCTTATCATTACATTAATAGATTCCCTTTGTGGCTATTCCAAAGTCTATTTCTGTGTTCTTTTTTAAATACCCAAAAGCAAGTCTCCATTTTCCAGCAAACTCATCATTGTTTCCTCTCCTTATGCCATTCGAGAGCTTGGCTATGTACTCAATTAATCTTCTTCTCCATTCCTTAATGCGAGTTCTTTTCCCCCCTTCCAAGGTTTTGTTATTGTAATTCTTGCTGCCACAAAGCTATATTAGCAAATGTCTACAACTTCTTTATCAATTATCTCAAGAAACAAACAAAATTGACACATTTTCTTAATGTATTAGAAATCATTTTATTAGTTTTTTTAGTCCCCTCTTTCCAAAAACCTTTTACCACCCTATAGATCCACCAATCATGGATGAAGGTGCCTTTCTGCATTTTGTATCTCCAGAATCCCCCCTATTGGGTTTTATCAATTTTGGCCATTAATTGAGGAGTTATATAATTTCAATTGAACATTGCATACATGTTATACAGAAGGGCAGGCATAGCACAACAGGCTAAAGTGCTGTGCTGCAGAAAAATCCTACTGATCGAAAAGGTCCTATCTAGTTTACAGCATTCCCCTGAAACATCACATATAAACTGAAGCCATTCTACTGTGTAGATGCACCCAAACCTTTGTTGTCTGTGGACAACTGCCACACTTTCCCTAAACAATCATAGGATTGTTGTGAGTTTTCCGGGCTGCATGGCCATGTTCCAGAAGCATTCTCTCCTAATGTTTCATTCACACCTATGGCAGGCATCCTCAGAGGTTGTGGGATCTGTTGGAATCTAGGCAAGTGGGGTTTATATATCTGTGGACGGTCCAGGGTGGGAGAAAGAACTCTTGTCTGTTTGAGGCAAGTGTGAATGTTGCAATTGGCCACCTTGATTAGCATTGAATAGCTTTGCAGCTTTAAAGTCTTGCTGCTTCCTGCCTGGGGGAATCCTGTGTTGGGAGGTGTTAGCTGGCCCTGATTGTTTTCATATTTTAAAAAATGCTGCTCTATGGGATTCAGGGTTTGATAGTATTTAGTAGATGGTGCACATGAAGATGAAAAAAAATTCATATCTGCCAATTTGTTAGCATTCAGAAATGATGCCAGCTCAAAGATCTGAAGTTTAGTATTTGCATTCAGCAGTTCAACTAAATACTTTATGAGCTTTAAAAAAAGACAAATGTTGATTTTGACCCAAGAAGTGTAGCCAATGCCATATCAGATTTCCCCCAAATTACCAAGTGCTTTTAGTGCCCTGTGTTGCTGTGTCATATCAAAATAACTTGATAATGTTGATTTCATATTGATTTCAGAAAGAAAGGTAGATGTTGGATCAGAAGTCCAGATTTCCTGCAAATTGAAAGGAACCAAAGTGACATGGTATTGGATTCCACGCTATCCCGTCTGCCTTGGTATAAAGGGTGATAATAAGGAGATAGAAATTTTCTCTGTGATTTCTAACACAAGTCAAACGCGTGAGAGATTTTGCGGTCGCTTGAACCAACAATTAGAAAAAGAGAAGGTAACCTCTGTCATCCTCAAACCTCTCTACATGAATGACTCGGGTATTTTCTACTGTTCTAATGGTAGCAAGGAATCAGCACGGATCTCAGTCACTGTGAAACCAGGTAAGAACAAAAGCAACACACATCCACATTGTAGAACTAATGCAATTTGACACCATTTTAAGAGCCATGGCTCAATGTTATGGAATCCTCGGATTTGTAGTTTGGTAAAGCACCAACACCTTTTGGCAGAGCAGGCTAAAGACCTCATAAAGAACAACTCCCATGATTTTATCACATTGAGACATGACAATTCAATTGGTAGAAACTGCACTAATTTGACAGTGTAAATGTGACCTTCTGCCTGTCTATTTGTATCTCTCACATTGGTGGGATTGGGAAAATGCACAGAATTATAAGAATGGGTGCAGAACAGTGTGTGGTTCCTAGAAATTGTAAAGCAGATGCTGTCCTGGGTGGCGGAGAAGAGCCACTGTTCAAAGTATCAAAGAGCCATAGCTTTTTAATTTGTAGGAGTGTATCATGCATTCAAGCACAACTCTCCTTCCAGCCAGGCTTCCCTGTTCTTTCACAGTTTAGGTGCAATCTCTTTGTGTGTGAAGCTAACTTTTTAAAAAAGACAACATATTCTGGGGTGGTTTGGTGTTAAAGAAATCATTATATTTATAAAATACCTGTTCCTGGTAGGGATGAAAAATGGATGCACAGAAATTGTAGCGGAACCTTTGTGCTACGGTCCTTGTTGAGCGCAGTGGAGGGATTGGAGACGGACAAATGGAGTAATTCCAAGAAAGCAGTTTTATTTGGCTAATGGCCACTAGGGTTCCCCCTCGCACAAAATAAGTGCTTTTCCCAGGGAGAACCCCCAGTGGCGGGCTGAGTAAATATTTATACACACTACAGGGTTCGGGTTATGCCCGCCCACAAGCAAATTCATTGGCTTAGAGTTGTGACGCTGCCTGACTTGGACCCAATCAGTGCTGACCAGCGGGCCGGCCGCACTCTTTCTGTGCCGTGCTCACAATCATTCAGAGCGCCTGCGTACGCATGCGCTGTTTGTTTATCTTTAGCTTTCATTTCTTCAGAAACACATGATTTCCCAGAAGTCACATGTTTCTGTGAGTTTATGCACCCGGGTCGCTAGCTGTCGCCATCTCTGCCCATATATGGTATTTCCTGGGGTTCTTTAACCTCCCGCCTCACTCCCCCATTTTCTTTTTGCGAAGCGCATGTACAAAAGCTGAAGCAAAGCATTATGGTTCCATCCAATCCCGCTTGGCTTGGAGTATGGCTATCTTTTCTCCAGGTAAAGATTGTGTGACACACCTAGTACACATTTGCATCATTATTGGAGTGCAGCACATAACTATGAGAACAATGAACAATCCTAAAATCCCTACCAACAATATGTCCTTCAACCATTCTACTGAGGGTAACCAGCTAGTCACCCAGGAGAAGGGAGACCAACCTTCTACCTCCTGGACATTATTGTAAATTAGCTTTTGCAATGACTCGATGTCATCTTCAATAGTACTATTCAAGTTCTGAAATTTCACTACACAACGCCCTCTAACCATGGCGCATAACCCCCCCCGGCCGCCAGTAGGTAGTCAAGGGCCAACTTATGCTGTAGGGCCATCTGGCTGATTTCTTCTACTTCAGACTGGATTTCCCGGAAAATTTTACCAGTGGCATTTATGGACTTTTCAAGGCGGCAAGTCAGGCCTAGAACACTTCTACGATTTGCTTGAGCTACAATCCCTGGGTAAGCACCCAGGGTCAACAAGCCTGTGATCAGGCCTCCTCCTACACGGGAGGCTTCTGAACCTGACAGGGCCTTGTTAATAATGACCTCATCCGAGCATTCTGGTCCTAGAGGGCCTGTTTGCACAATGTCCCGTTTCAGGCGCTGATGCCTTTTGTGTAAGACCTGAACTGGGAATGTCAAATAACCCACACCGACACACTGGTAGTTGCCGGGGTGATAATTTGTGGCCCATTTATCAAAGAAAAACCATAGATTTGGATCCCTAATTTGCCATAACGGACAGAGGCTTTTACCTAGGCTCAGTTGGATTAATTGTTGCAGTATGTTCATATAAGATTTTAGGCCCTCAATAGAATCATTCACACTAAATGTAGGATAATCTGGATACATGCTAGCCCACTCGGTTGCGGTTAGATTTAATCGTGAGACATAAGATGTATTAAATCGTCCATGTAGATAGAACCGGTCTCGACAATGGGAGTAATTGCCTAATCGGGAAAAGAACGCCTGCCTAGTTCCCCAGTGTCTCCACTCAGAATTCCATATTCCCGATCCTCCACAACAGAAGCACAAACCCCTGGTGGAGGTATGGTATCTAAACCGTCGAAACCGAGTTTTATTTATTTTTTGCGGTATGCTAGAAAACACGGTAGGTGGACCCTCCTTGGACAATCCCTCCAACACAATCTGTGGTTCATCAATTAAATCGGGAAGAAATGAAAAATCTCCTATGGTGAGGGGGTGTTCATATATTAATGCTACCTCTTTCCCGTGCTGCTCAAACATATAATTGGCATGTTCTTTTATCCAATTCCCATGTGCTCTTTTTCCAAAAGAGAGAATAAAACTCAGCACAAATAATATACCAAACACAGTGCGCTTTCCTCCCCTCCTCATAACTTGTCTCCCACTTTCTCCTCTCAAAATGTCTAGCCACCATCTCCCGGAGAGCGCCTTTGTTGGGCCATGCTGCGACATACTTGACCACCGACGCTCCGTTGCACCCGAAGGGATCAGCTTCATGGCCTTGTTGACCCCTTAGGGAGTTGCCGGATGATCCTGAGTCTCAGGTCCTCACCAGGAACTCGCTCCGTCCGCCACTCCTCAGGTGCTAGTTTTACACGGGTGTAATGTATCCACGGCTTAATCTCCTTCACCTTCACTGCAGTGGGGGTAGACAGGAGCACAACATAGGGTCCTCGCCACTTGGGTCCCAATGGCTCAATCTTCCAATCCTTGACCAGAACCTCGTCACCTGGTGAAAAACAATGTAGAGGTGTGGTAGGGAATGGTGGGTTCAATTCAGAAATGTATTTTTCTAACTGCTGCATTTGTCTGCCCAAAGCCTGAACCTGGGCCAATGTCTGTTTCTCTCCTATGAGGTGTTGCTCAGCTCCTGTCTCTAAGGCTCCCTTCAAGTTCAAAGGGGGTCGTCCATAGAGTCTTTCAAAAGGGGAGAGTCCTGTCCGTTTGTGTGGTGTACATCTGATTCCTAATAATGCCATGGGCAAAACCACCTTCCACGGCAATCCTGTCTCTTGGCAAAGTTTCCCAAGCTGAGCCTTTAATGTCCTATTCATTCTTTCCACTTTTCCAGAAGATTGGGGTCTATATGCACAATGTAACTTCCATTTTATGCCCAAAATTCTACATAATCCTTGCACGGCCTGTTGAATATATGCGGGGCCATTATCTGATCCAATTTCTAAGGGTATGCCAAATCTGGGAATAACATCTTTCATTAGAGCTCTTGAAACCTCCACAGCCTTCTCAGTCCTTGTAGGGTAAGCCTCCACCCATCCTGTGTATGTGTCCACGAACACCAGTAAATATTTGTATCCTTTGTATGGGGGCATTTCTGTAAAGTCAGTGACTAAAGCTTCAAAGGGTACCCCACCCACATGTTGGACTCCTGGTGGCTTGAGGGGTCCTTCTCTGGGGTTATTTTTGATACATGTCCAGCATCTTCGGGCTGCTGCTGCCGTTAGGCTATGTAATCCATCGATATACAACTGTCGTCCTAGCAGATTTGCCAATGCCATTTTTCCTAAATGTGTGTTTTGGTGCATGTGTTGGACTAAGTGCCATGCCAAGTCCTTAGGGACGTAGACACAGGCGTCTGGCATCACTATGAGTTCTCCTGACCACTGACCCTTCTCCTTTAAGGCCCATTCTTCTTCCTCTGGTGTATATGTAATGTTATGTTCAGTTAATTCTACCTGTAGGGCCATTACCTGATGTTCAATATAGGGCAGCCTAGCTGCCTCTTTGGCTGCCAGATCAGCCTGCCTATTTCCTTGCACTACGGGATCGTCTCCACGTTGGTGCCCTTTACAATGCATCACAGCCACCTGCCTTGGCTTCCAAACCGCCTCCAGGAGATCCACAATCTCTCCAGCATGTTTCACGCACTTTCCTCCAGACGTGAGGAGCCCGCGCTCCTTGTACAGTGCTCCGTGTGCGTGGAGGGTAGTGAAGGCATATTTTGAGTCTGTGTAGACGTTAACCCGCTTTCCGCTTGACAATTCCAACGCTCGGGTCAGGGCAATCAATTCGGCCTTCTGGGCAGAAGTCCCCGGGGGCAGTGACCCTGCTTCCAGCGTCTCTCCCCCCCACCGGACAACCGCATAACCTGAGTGTCTTTGATTATTTTCCATAAAGGAGCTTCCATCTGTGAACAGAGTGTCGTCCACCTTAGTCAGTGGCACATCCTTCAAATCCGGTCGACTGGAGAATACCTCATCCATCACCTGGGCACACTGATGGATCTTGGTGTCTCCTGGAGTCGGGAGCAAGGTGGCCGGATTCAGAGTGGAGCAAGTCTCCAGGGTCACCAGTGGGTTGTCACACAACAATCCCTCATATTTCATTAACCTCTCACTTGTGAGCCAGCGCGGTCCCTTAGTGTCTAACAGTGCCTTAACGCTATGGGGCACCTTAACTGTCAGTGGCTGTCCTAGGGTCAATTTATTCGCTTCTTTGATTAAATCTACTGATGCTGCCACAGCCCTCAGGCAAGGTGGCAATCCACGAGCCACTGTGTCCAATTGCTTTGACAAGTAGGCAATCGGCCTTTGCCATGAACCTAGTGGTTGGGTCAATACTCCAACCGCTGTTCCTTCCCGCTCTGCAGCGAACAGAGTGAATGGTTTTTCCAAATCAGGCAGTCCTAATGCTGGAGATGACATCAATGCTTCTTTTAATGCCTTAAACGCCTGTTGACATTCTTCTGTCCACTCAAACGGATCTTCTCTTCCACCTCTCGTAGCCTGGTACAGTGGCTTAGCCAACACGGCGTAGTTGGGGATCCACTGTCTGCAATATCCTGCTGATCCCAAAAATTCCCGCACCTGTCGCTGGGTACTGGGAGTGGGGATGGCGCAAACAACTTCCTTTCTTTCAGCTCCTAACATCTTCTTTCCTTCGGTCAGATGGAACCCCAAATATTTCACTGTGGGACAGCACAACTGGGCCTTTTTCCTTGATACTTTGTAACCCTTTATTTCTAATTCCTTGAGTAGCCTCAAAGTATGGTCTCTACTGCCCTCTAGTGTCCGGCAAGCGACAAGCAGGTCATCTACATACTGAAGCCAAATTCCCTCTTCCTTAGGTATTACAAAATCCTGTAAGTCTTTGGCCAGGGCTTGACCAAAAATGGTCGGGCTGTCCCGGAACCCCTGAGGAAGGCGTGTCCAAACATACTGGGTCCTTTGCCCTGACTGCTGAGATTCCCATTGGAAAGCAAAGATCGGTTGGGATACAGGGGCCAATCGAATGCAAAAGAATGCATCCTTTAAATCCAATACAGTAAACCATTTGGCAAATGCTGGTACTAGACTCATCATGATGTATGGATTAGGCACTACTGGGGTTAGGGGAACGGTGACTTGATTTACAGCCCGCAAATCTTGAACTGGGCGATATTCTCCTTGTCCTCCAGGTTTCTTGACTGGGAGCAGGGGCGTGTTCCATGGGGAACTGCATGGTACCAATATCCCATGCTGCAGAAGTCGCTCTAGATGCTTTCTGATCCCCTGCACCGCCTCTCGACTGACGGGATACTGTGGCTTACATATGGGTCCCATTCCTCTTTTCACTTCCACCACCACCGGTGGAACATATTTAGCTAATCCTGGAGGATTATCTTCTGCCCACACTAAAGGAGTCTCATGCCATGGCCATTGTATTTCTTCAGTAAAAATCCTAACTTGAAACAGTCTCCATTCCTCTTCCATGGGAAATGATAGTTCCATTTGTCCATTCTACATGAACTGGAGTTGTGCTTGTAATTTTGATAAAATGTCCCTTCCCAACAAAGGGACTGGGCAGTCTGGAAGATATAACATCTTATGCTTGACCTGATGTCCGGCCAGATTGCAGGTGCGTTCCTTGAGGAAGGGGCACTTCTGGGTCTTCCCAGACACCCCTATTACTTTCGTAGTTTCCCGAGTTGGTGGACTAATTTTTGTATTTACTACTGATTTTTCGGCACCTGTGTCCACTAAAAAGTCCAATTGTTGGTCCCCGATTTCAAGTGTGACCATCGGCTCCCCGGGGTCCAACAAAACAAGAGCCTGGCTTCCTCATTCCTCTCCTCCATCCATATCTTCCCATTCTTCTTCCATCACAGCTGCTGCAGCTATCACCTCTCTCGCAGGAAAAGGTACGTAGTTTCCACGTCCTCTTCCCCTTCCTGGGTTTCTTCCTCTCTCAGGCCTTCCTCTTTCTCTCAGTCCTTCCTGACTTCCTTCTCTTCCTTCTGGGCATTCACCTTTCCAGTGTCCAAACTTCTTACATTTAGCACATTGGTCTCGACCTAACCTCCGAGGGGGCCCTCTTCTTCCTCCTTGTCCCCCTCTGGCATATCCTCCTCTTCCTCTCTGTCCACTTGCACTCTGTTCCATCATGGTGACTAATGCTTGGTATTCCTGCTTCTTCTTCCTGTCCTTCTTCTCTTCTTCTACCTGGTCCCTTGCCATATAAACTTGATCTGCGAGTGCCAACAATTCATTCATAGTCTTTCCTAGAAATCCTGGTTGCTTTTGAATCTTTCTCCGGATGTCAGGAGCCGCTTGACTGATAAAAGACTGTTGAATCGCCCTCCTACCGTTTTCATCCTCCAAATTATACGGGCTATACTTTCTATATGCTGCCTCCAGCCTTTCCAAAAAGGCTGTTGGTGACTCAGATTTTTCCTGTACCACTCCCTGAATTTTTATAATGTTGACGGGTCGCGGCGGGCCCCTCTTTACCGCTTCTACCAATATACGTTGGAATCCTTTCAGTCTCTGCAAATGTCCTTCTTCTGCGGTGTCCCATTGGGGATCTATCTCCACAGGAAACCTCTGTGCTCCCCACTCGGCTGCATCACCATCTTGTGGGGCCCCAACCTGGGCTATGGCTACCCCATTATTCAACACTGCTCTTCTCTCTTCTGATGTGAACAACATATTCAACAATTGTCTGCAATCTTGCCAGGTGGGATTATGGGTTGCCATAATCCCTTCCAATAGCCTAGCCATAGCTTGGGGTTCTTCACTATAAGGTGGAGTATTATTTTTCCAATTCAAAATGTCACTACTACTGAAAGGCACTACCTGGTATGCTTGAACTATCTCATTCCTGTTGTTTATCACAGGCACCGTTCTCAAGGGCATCTGGAGGGCCGGTCCGGTTGGTGAATCACCAGGCCACACTGGAGCTCCATGTCTCCGAGTTTGTGCCGGAGAAGCATCACTGGGCATCCGTTGTGACCTCTTCTTTTCCTTTGTTTCCTCCTGATATTTTTCTAGGCTAGGATAGTGTTTCTTGGCTGCTTCGGTTGACTCTGGAGAGTAGGGTGGGGGTCCCGTTCCTAGTGTAGGTGCACTGGGGGCTATTCCCTGGGGTGGGGGCGGTGGCGGCAGTATTTCCTGTTGTCTGGCCTGTACACTCAACTGTAAATCTGGGTAGTCCTCCTCGTTGGATTGGAAAACTTCCTTCTTTTTCCCTTCCTTCTTCACCACCATACATTTGCCATTCCTGCACTGTCGAACCCAACCTGGATCTTCTCTAACTACCCGTTCCCAAGTAGCAATATAGACCCACTGGTTCGGATGATTCACAGCACAATATTCTTCCACTGTTCGGATCAGTTTCAGATCCCACGTTCCTTCTACTTGCCAACCTAACCCAAACTCTGGCCATTCTCCCTGACACAAATTCCTCAGTCTATAATCTCTCAGGTCCCTTGGATTGCCTGCTACGGCTCTGATAGCAAAAGAGCCAAAGTTATCTAAGATGCATTGTAAGGGAGTGGAGCTCTTTGAATTTTTCCCTCCCATCCTGCCTAATAGAGGGGACTGCCTTGGCCTGGGCACCCGGCCACTCAACGGCATGCGTCAGGAAACACAAGACAGAGCCCCTTTCTACCTCCCTGGGAACTTTTTTTTGTGTCCCTCCCGGCGCCGGTGTTCCCTTAATGTCTCATGCAACCACTATACTTGCCAGATTTCTGTAGACGTCGGACCAACCTTCGCCCCTGGACTTTTCCCTGGATCCTTTTCCTCCTGGCTGGTTTCTATGGAACCTCGCTGGTGTTGCAGCTCCCACCGTCAGTCGGCGTTGGCATCAGAGGCAAGCACCGCAGCCGGTCTTGCAATATTCAGGGGCCCCTTCTCGTCTCACTGTAGTTGCCTCTGGCCCCCACCGCCGAGTTGGGGCCGTCCCGCCAACGGGATCCGTCTCCAACCTCCTGGCCCGCCTTATAGGAAATCACGTCGGGGTCACCAAAAAATGTAGCGGAACCTTTGTGCTACGGTCCTTTTTGAGCGCAGTGGAGGGATTGGAGACGGACAAATGGAGTAATTCCAAGAAAGCAGTTTTATTTGGCTAATGGCCACTAGGGTTCCCCCTCGCACAAAATAAGTGCTTTTCCCAGGGAGAACCCCCAGTGGCGGGCTGAGTAAATATTTATACACACTACAGGGTTCGGGTTATGCCCGCCCACAAGCAAATTCATTGGCTTAGAGTTGTGACGCTGCCTGACTTGGACCCAATCAGTGCTGACCAGCGGGCCGGCCGCACTCTTTCTGTGCCGTGCTCACAATCATTCAGAGCGCCTGCGTACGCATGCGCTGTTTGTTTATCTTTAGCTTTCATTTCTTCAGAAACACATGATTTCCCAGAAGTCACATGTTTCTGTGAGTTTATGCACCCGGGTTGCTAGCTGTCGCCATCTCTGCCCATATATGGTATTTCCTGGGGTTCTTTAACCTCCCGCCTCAAAATGTGCCTCTTCTTTGAAATAAGAAGATCCCAATCATTCTGAAATTCTATACATTATACTTACTTACTTAGGCTATCCCTTGTAGCTTGAGGATGATGGTCCTCCAGGTGTAGTGTCTTGGCGGTGGATGCATAGGTGGCTGTGTAGACCTATTCTTGACCCACATGTTCTTCCGCAGTGAAGGCATTGGTTTCCAGACGGAAAGCGGTCCCAGTCAAGGTTAGCTTGACACACCTTCATCGTCCCCACCAAACGCGTTTGAGACAATGGCGGGAGCGAGAGAAGGGCCTCCCCGGTGGATCGTAAAGTTTGTGCAGGTACATAATAGAAGATGCGGTCACAAAGTTAGGCAGGACTGGAACCATTTAGGACTTTATAGGTAATAACCAGCACTTTGAATTGGCAACGGACATTTATCGGCAGCCAATGGAGCTGTTTCAATAGGGGAGTAGTCCTCTCCCTATAATTTGCTCCGGTTAACAACCTGGCCACTGCTCATTGTATTAGTTGAAGTGTCCGAGCCGTCTTCAAAGGCAGTCCCATGTAGTCCCATTACAGTAGTCCAATCTGGAGGTAACTAAGGCGTGGACCACCTTAGCCAAGTCAGGTTTCCCAAGGTACGGTCGCAGCTGGAGCGCAAGTTTTAACTGTGCAAAGGCCCAGCTGCCGACAACACCTGAGTGTCAACGCCAAGTCCAGGAGGACCCCCAAGCTGCGGACCTGTTACTTTAGGGGGAATGTAACCCCGTCCAGCACAGGTTGCCACCCGATATCCTGATCAGCTGTACGACTGACTAGGACAGTGATGGCCAACCTATGACACGTGTGTCAGCACTGACACACCTAGCCATTTTTGCTGACACGCTGCCGCATGCAGATTGATTGGATGACTAATCCAAATGGCCAAATTTGGTGTGATTTGGTCCAGTGGTTTTGTTGTTTACTCCATGGGAATTGTGCACATTACACACACACACACACACACACACACACACACACACACACACACACATATATATATATATATATATATATATATATAGTTTATCTATTATTATTGTAGTATATTATTATATTATTACTATTATATTATTATTATATTATTCATTATTCATGACTACATTGAAACTACAATAGAGAGAAATCAGCGTGGAAATTGCAAGAGGTACCATAGATTGTTGTACATGGAAATAATGGTAGAAAATAGTTTTTGATTTATTAAATACAGTTATATATTGCAATTATATATTTTTGTTATTTAAACTATATATATTGTGAAATTATAGTTTTTTTCTCAAAGTGACACACCACCCAAGTCATGCTAGGTTTTTTGGTGAATTTTGACACACCAAGTGCAAAAGGTTGCCCATCATTGGACTAGGAGGACTTCTGTCTTGTCTGGATTTAGCTTTAGCTTGTTCACCCTCATCCAGTCCACCATAGCAGACAGGCACTGGTCTAGAACCCGAGGGGCTTCCTTGGAGTTTGGTGGAAAAGAGTAGTAAAGTTGGGTGTCATCTGTGTAGAGATGGCACCCAGCTCCAAAACTCTGGATGACCTCACCCAGCACTTTCACGTAGATGTTAAAAAGCATGGGAGAAAGAATGGATCCTTGTGGGACTCCACAGGTCAACGGCCAGGGGTCTGAGCAGGAATCTCTCAGCTTCATCATCTGAGTACAGCCCTCCAGGAAGGAGTGGAGCCACTGCAAAGCAGCACCCCCAACACCTATTCCGGAGAGCCAACTCAGAAGGATACCATGGTTGATGGTATCGAAAGCCACTGAGATGTCCAAGAGAACCAGCAGGGACACACTCCCCATGTCTAGTTCCCTGCGGAGGTCATCCACCAATGCAACCAAAGCCGTCTTGGTACTGTGACCAGGCCTGAAACCTGACTGTGATGGATCTAGATGATCTGTCTCAACCAGGAACCCTTGGAGCTGTGAGGCGACCACCCGCTCTAGAACCTTGCCCAAAAACAAGACATTGGACATCAGGCGGTAATTGTTCAGCACTGAAGGATCAAGGGATGCCTTTTTCAGGAAAGGTCTTACTAATCCCTGTTTACGGTTAGATGGAAAACGTCCCTGGTTCAGCGAAGCATTCACAAACATAGACAGCCACGATGCCAATCCCCCCTCTGGCAAGTTTTGTTAGTCATGAAGGGCAAGGGTCCAGAGCACAAGTAGTCACCCTCACAGCCCCAAGGATTCCCTCAACATCATTAGGGCGAACAGTCTGAAACGAATCCATCAAAATCGGACAAGCAGATGCTTACAAGTAAGTATAAATGTGTGTGAAGAGGAACCTTTGCTCCTGCTGCTGCTTATACTAAGGAGAAAAGGAGGGAGGAAAGAGGGAAGAAATGAAGGAGGGAAAGGGGGAAGGAGAGAAGGAAGGAAGGAAGGAAAGAAAGAGGTAGAGAAGGAAGGAAGGAAGGAAGGAAGGAAGGAAGGAAGGAAGGAAGGAAGGAAGGAAGGAAGGAAGGAAGGAAGGAAGGAAGGAAGGAAGGAAGGAAAAATTATATTTATCAGTACCCAGCTTTTACTCTTTTCAGTCATTACCATTAAACCACAGGAGCTCCCAGATGGCGTAGTGGACTAAGTGACTTGAAGGTTGGGTTGCTGACCTGAAAGATGCCAGGTTCGAATCCCACCCGGGGAGAGTGCGGATGAGCTCCCTCTATCAGCTCCAGCTCCATGCGGGGACATGAGAGAAGCCTACCACAAGGATAGTAAAAAAAATTCAAAAACATCTGGGTGTCCCCTGGGCAACGTCCTTGCAGACGGCCAATTCTCTCACTGCAGAAGTGACTCAAGTCGCTCCTGACACGAAAAAAAAATAATTAAACCACACATGGCCACAGCAATAAATAAATTGCAATAAATAAATATTTTGTCAAACATAGATAAATGAACCTGCACATACCAGTCCTGCAGAAATATACTTATGTGTGTTTCTATTAGTAAGTATTTCAATTTTAGGGTTGTTGTATGTCTTTCGGGCTGTGTGGCCATGTTCCAGAAGCATTCTCTCCTGACGTTTCGCCCACATCTATGGCAGGCATCCTCAGAGGTTGTGAGGTATGGAGAAAACTAAGCAAAGTGCTTAGTTTTCTCCATACCTCACAACCTCTGAGGATGCCTGCCATAGATGTGGGCGAAACGTCAGGAGAGAATGCTTCTGGAACATGGCCACACAGCCCGAAAGACATACAACAACCCTGTATTTCAATTTTAATTTGCTTTAATTTGTTCTAATTTTAATGTTTTGAAAGTAATGTTTTGATTGGATATTTGACTGAATGCTCTTAAAATTATTTAACTTTATATTATTTTAGATTTTTTTAAAAATAATTTGGCAGCCCCTTTGAGTCCAATTTGGCAGTAAAGGGGAAATTATAATATAATAAGTAAATAAATATATATTTTACAGGTTATCAAAATGGGATTACCCATAACTACTCAGGGGAAAAGAAAAGCAGGATAATAACAATGACCTGCAACGAATGTAAGAACAAGATGAAGAAGGGGATTAATGGAGATGACACCATTATCAACTGGACGCTAAATGGCAATCCTTCTTCCGAAGAAAACATTGGCAGTGTAACAAGGAAGAGCCTAAGACTCCAAATACCCTTTGGGCGTTACTTTGGTCTGTGGAAATGCATCCGTCCTAATTGCCTTACAGAGTTTGACGGCTACTGCTTGGGAAATGATTCAGAAACTTCAAAGAATTCTGGTGATGTGGAAACAACTGCATCTCCAACAGGTAAAGGTGTGCGACACTGGGGCTTCTTTGGGTCTGAAGTAGCCATTCTTTGGGTAGAACGTATTTTATTTTGGGGGCTTTATTTCGAACTGGTGGTTAATGCTTTACAAAAAAGACCAATTCTTGGTGGAGAGTAAAATAGTGAGGGTGGGTATGGAGCCAACAGCTCTGGCTAAATTAATATATTATTGTTTGGGATGCAACTATAGCAGGCATGGGCAAATTTGGGCTCTCCGGGGGTTTTGGACTTCAACTCCCACCATTCCTAACAGCCTTAAGCAGCTGAGGGGAAAAAAGAAGGTGCCTGAGGCTGTTAGGAATGGTGGGAGTTGAAGTCCAAAACCCCTGGAGGGCCCAAGTTTGCCCATACCTGAGCTATAGAGATCACAAGTTGCTGTGGAATCCACTTATGATTTATGACAATCCTATGAATGAGCAACCCCCAAGATCCCCAGCCATCGATAGCTCTGCACAGGACTTACAAATTCAGAACTGCTATCACTTCCTTGAAGGACCTAATCTGCCTGTAAAGGTAAAGGTAAAGGTGTCCCCTGACGTTAAGTCCAGTTATGTCTGACTCTGGGGATTGGTGCTCATCTCCATTTCTAAGTTGAAGAGCCAGCGTTGTCCGTAGACACCTCCAAGGTCATGTGGCTGGCAGGACTGCATGGAGCGCCGTTACCTTCCCAATGGAGCGGTACCTATTGATCTACTCACATTTGCATGTTTTCGAACTGCTAGGTTGGCAGGAGCTGGGGCTAACAGCGGGCGTTCATTCCGCTCCGGGGATTTGAACCTGGGACCTTTTGGTCTGCAAGTTCAGCAGCTCAGCGCTTTAACACACTTTGCCACCGGGCCTGTGGTGAAGTGCAATTGCATTCTTTTCCTATACCTTCCACTTTACCTAAACTTTATCATAGTTTTTCAATGAGTTATGTAATCCCATAATATGCCCAAAGTTTGACAGCCTCAGTTTAGTCCTCTTCACTTCTAGAGAGCATGCTTGATTTGCTACAGGACCCATTCATTTGTCTTTTGACACAAACTCTCCTCCAGCATCACATTTCGAATGAGCCAATTTTCTCTCTATCAGTTTTCTTCCTTGTCCAGCTTTCACAAACTTATATAGAAATAGGAAAGATATGGCCTGGGTGATTCTGACTTTAGTGTTTTTAAAAGGTACATATTTTATTAGGGTTGTTGTGTATTTTCCGGGCTGTATGGCCATGTTCCAGAAGTATTCTCTCCTGACGTTTTGCCCACATCTATGGCAGGCATCCTCACAACTTCTGAGGAAGTCAAGGAAGTCAAGCCCTGAGTTTTCAAGGCCTGTTCATAAGAACGTCTCTCGGTGGTCTCTCATTCAGTTGAAGCTAACTTGAAAGTGATTAGCAACAACTCCTATATTCTATTGGACAGAATCCTGTTAACAAATTACAATGGCCAAGTCCAAAGTGTGTCTTTGCAGGCTTTCATTTTTTAAAATTGTCTCTCCAGTTCAATATGAGAAAATGAATTCTGACCCATATGTGATCGGTGGTAGCGTTGCTGGAGTCCTCATCCTTTTTTTGATATGTGTCATCATTTTCATCATTTGCAGAAGGAGCCGTTCACACAGTGCCAGGTAATTTGCCTTTGGAACATATGTCCCAGCTTATGCTATGGGGGATGCATTAGATATATAAAAAATGTGAAATTTTCAGGAAGGAAGTGCTCAGTGAATAACCATGGGCCTGATCGTTCTCTCATCTTGTACTTTACCAGGCCTGCTCTGTATATTTATTTATTTACTGTATTTATACCCCAAGTTTCTCACCCCGTAGAGAACTCATAGTGGCTTATAGAAAGGCACAATTCGATGCTGCATGTGTTTAGATTCAGAATTCTGCCAATCATAGCAACCCTATAACCTGAAATGGACCATAAGTCAAACTTGGATGTCCAAATAATGTCCAGGGATGTCCAGTTTTAAACATGGGGTAAACTGTGTTGCACCATTTCAATCCCATGTAAAGCAAAGTTGAGGAATGTTCTCACCTTTCACTAGATTGAATGTGGATAACATACTGGCTCCAAAACAAACTGGTCTGCTATCCAGATGGACCAATGCCACTGTTCCTTTTCCCTTACACTTGGCAACAAAGGGAAAAGGCAATGGATTGGGGTCATGTTGTTCCCATCATTACCCTCTTCCTGCTCCTTGGTGACATCAGCAAAGGCACCCAGTGACGTCCAGGAGCTTTGCAGTCAGCTGCAGCACCAATAGGGTAAGTAAGGATGACTGTCTAGTTGGGCCAAATTGGTTTAGACCCAACTGGACTACCTGGACTCTGCTCTCACCACTGCCACAGGTCAAAGGTAGAAAATCTGAACTGCTTGTGGGATCCAGAGAGCATTTGAGCTCCAGGCTGACCCCAGATTTTTAGGAAGCTGTTGATGAGTTCCTGGAAAGAAGTGAATGAGGAAGATAATATTCCGTAGCCACTGGGCTTTCTATACATCACTAAGGAATAGAGTTACCCTGGATTCCCAAAGCTAGTCTGATGCTCTTGTATCAGCTCCTGATCAGATTGTATCATCTTCATTGTCAAACTTAGAAAGGCCTTCAGCTTCACATGGAACAGTCCCATTTTGTCTTTTGCCAAAGTGGTTTCCAACCTTTGGTCCTCCAGGTGTTACCAACTGTTAGGAATTGTGGGAGCTGAAGTCCAAAACACCTGGAGAACTAAAGGTTGGGAACCAATGATTTAAGCAATCTAGAAGGTCTGTTCTATTGGGATAGATATGTAGGACCTACAACTTGCTGCCCTTAATTTTTCTTGGCTTGGGCAGTGGGTGGGAAGTGTTGTACTGGCTCAGTTGGAAGGATAGTTGTTTTATCTGTAGAAGCTCTTGGCAACTTGTATTCTGCAACTCCATCAAGCCACTGCTGGGTAGTGGCAGACAGCCTTCATCAATCTGATGTTCTACAGATGTTTTGCATTGTGCTGTCCATCATTCATGGATATTGACTACCTTCTCTGGGAAAGCTGAGAGTTTTCATCCAAAATATTTAGAAAACATCAGATTAGGAAAGCGTGGTGTTCTCAATGTCACCTAGGGCCCTTCCACACAGCCATATAACCCAGAATATCAAGGCAGAAAATTACACAATGTCTGCTTTGAACTGGGATATCTGAGTCCACACTGCCATATATTCCAGTTCAAAGCAGATAATGTGGGATTTTAAGGGGCCTTAGATGGCCAGGGCCTGGTTCAGACTCTCCAGCATTTGTGCAGATGAAGGTGCCAATTTTTCAGTTTTGGTGGGCTCAACTATGGATCAGAGGAGAAAGATGTGTGCAAATCTCCAGCACAGATAGGATAGTTGGTACTATTTGCAAGGCTTGATTTCCCTCCCAGGTGTTGTGACATCAGGACTCACCCTCCATTCTGTTCTGTAACCACATTATGGCTAGAAGCAAATAAGATGGATTAGGTGTTTCTAATTCCATCCCCTTAAATAAAGTGAAAAGAATAAATCCTTTCTCTTGAACCAATTCTTTCGTTAAGATTTCCCTCTATGTTTCCAAACAGGAAAATGTTGTCTTTTTGTTGTTCCCTTTTCAACTCTAGCTCAGTTTTGCAATCTAAGTGCACACATTCAGGATAATATTTTTATCTAAATAAAATATTCTGAAAAGCAAATTTTCTGAAAACAGTTCTCTGTCAACCTTTTAATCCCCAGTGAAATAACAAGAATGCCAGATAAGAAGGAATGCAAGGAAGCAACTAGTGAGTATTTACTTGTTTATTTCCAGAAACAGTGTGTATTCATACAATCTAGCAATTGTATTATTTTCATTTTTGTAGGATGTTTACAACAAAATGAAAACCAGCTCAATGGGAATGTGTTTACTTTTCTATCCACCATGGGTACCAAAATCTCTGGATGCTCATGCCTCATTAAATATAATGGCATAGTGAAATGGTGACCCTTATATTAAGTGGCAAAATCAAGATTTGCATCTTAGCCGTTATACCACCAGAGTATCCTGCAAAGAAAAGTAGTTGCTAACCAATCTTGCAACAGGTGCTACTAAAACAACCCCACACATTATTACAAAGTGTGCCCTATCCAATTTCTTATGTCGTCTTTTCATTTTAGGTTCAGAAGGACCTCCAAAGAGAAGAGAAGAAACTGAAGACTATACATCCAGAGAGGTAACCTCTTATTGTCCTGTTTCACTATCCATGCTGAAGATATCCAAGGGCTTAGAAACAACCCTTCCAGCTTCCACCTTTTATCAATTTCTTGAATTTTCCCAAATCCCCAGAATTGCCCAGATGTGTGATCCATGACCATGCTGTTTGGGAGATCCCAGATGTAGGTCAACTAAGTAACTGTATTTGAGGAGTTGGGATTACACAGTGTGTGGAATTAGGACACTGGGGCACCTTCCACACAGTTGAATAAAATCCCACATTATCTGCTTTGAACTGGAATAGATAGCAGTTGTGGACTCAGATAACCCAGTTCAAAGCAGATATTGTGGGATTTTCTGCCTTGATATTCTGGGATATAGGGCTGTGTGGAAGGGCCCTGGGAGATGGAGGATCTAATCCTTGCTTGATCAGGGGAAGCCAGGCCCCATTTACATTGTCATATAATGCCATTTCCAATTCATTACAGGGTCGGTATAGACTCATATAATGCAGATTATATGGCAGTGTAGATTGGATCCTTCTATGTGGCCCTGAACAAGTTGCATTCTTTCTTCTTCAGAAGAAGGTAATGGTAAACTCACTCTGACTAATGCCTTAGGGTCCTTTTAAATCAGAAAAAAAGTTTGGAATTCACACAACATAAACTTGTATTTAACCCCACTCTGGCCCAAATTTCACCTGAAGAAACATAACATAAATGCTATATAAATTATGCACATATTTTTGCATATTGTGCAAATCAGTGACATGATAGACCTAGTTTCACATCAAACTGTGAAACTAGAGATATATGTAGCACGTATATGCTCTCCATGTTCTCCAAGTATACTAGATCCAAGCTCCCAAAATCCAACTCACACAGTTCAATTTTAGTCAGATGCAACTGAAGAGCAGCAACATGGGGCAAGACATGGAAAAACAGAGAGAACATGGAAGGTTGATCTTCTGTTTTGAGTGATTCGCTCACTGAAGTTTTCCTCATATGACTCAGGAGAAGAAACATATCAACACAACAACCAACATTATTTGTGTCCTCTATGGCACTTTGGAATTTAGCTCTTCAGAACCCACCAATAGCTCGTTTTGGAGAGAGAGGCGAATTAGCCAGTTCTACAGCCAGTAATTAGCTATTAGGATCCTCCAGAATAGAAGTCAAAGTCTCATCCAGTTGAGGTGGTGGTGGTGGAATTGGTGGGTATGTACAATTTGCTACCTTTTGGAGAGTTATGATTTTTAGTAACATATTTTTTGAGTAATACATAATGGTCTGTGTTAATATAACTTGTTACTTTACAAAATTGAAACTAAGCCTGGCTATTATGCTCAGTTAGGGTAGATCAGTGGTTCCCAACCTTTTTTTTTTTTTTTTGACCAGGAACCACTTTGACCAGGGGCCATTCTCCAATATTAGTATCAAAAGTGTTACGAATCAGTTTTTGGTCAACTTTAGATTCAGTTTGGCTATTTATGGTGCTGATTCAGAAAATTGCATTGGATAGACCACATCAGCTCTAGTTTCAGATACAGCGCATATGCCATCCAGTAGTCGCCATCTGCTCACCCACAGAAAACCATATTTAATAATTTAGAGCTGATGTGGTCTATCCAATGCAGCTTTCTGAATCAGCACCCCAAATAAACCTAAGAACAGGCCTAAAAACACACTGGGGTACACAGACACTTAGAAGGTAAATACTTAAGTAAATTCCATCAATTCCATGGATATTGTCTATCTTGAGTTAGGCCATGTATTAATGCTTAACACAACAAATGGATCTCATTAATTTGCCATGATGAAACCAACAGACTAATTTTCACAAAAGGGTTGAAAATCAGCATGTTTTCAGGTGTGCAGATGTTTCCAAGTTCTAGTTCATAGGTAATATTAATTAATTTTCATCCTGGGTGAGAACTTAAAAAGAAAATACCCCCCAAAATACCCCCACAGCCCCATGTGTATGTCTTCTGACTGTTTTTTTTCTTTCTTTGATGCCATCTAGGGAGCAGCGGAAGGTATCCAGTACTCAACCCTAGAGTTCAAGGAGGCTGGCCAGCAACAAATCAAGATAAACAATGAGGTTTCTTCTGTTATATATGCTCAGATGCCCACTGGCCGCTGATCCAAAACAGTTGGCTAGTTTGCTTTGATCAAGTCATGGATGGACATGTATCTCAGGGGGAAAAGGGAAAACAATGAATGCATGTATTTTAATTTTAATGTCATAATCACTTGAAACAGCAGGGGAGTTTATATGAGGATGTGGCTTGCCTCTCATGGAAAGTATAAAATGCCACCATTCTGTTTTAGTGGGATCAGAAAGGAGAGCAGAGGGGACAAACTTATTATTATTATTATTATTATTATTATTATTATTACTCTATTTTCTCTCTCTAAAAAGAGACTAAAAGCGGATTACAGTAAAACCAATACAATACAATTTAAAACCTAAAATACAATAAATAAAATCAAATATTAACATTATTAAAACCCTTAAAACCAATTAACTGATTATTTATGATAGGAGTATAATCTGTTCATTTATTAGTGGTGAACTGGGAAGCCAAACTCATATTTAAATTTTATTGACTTACATAACTTAAATAGGTCCACCTGTATTTGAAAAGCATTACACCAAGGTTTTTTTAAATTGTGTCAGAAGCGAATTGAGAACATACTGCAAGTCGCTTCTGGTGTGAGATAGTTGGTCATCTACAGAGATATTGCCCAGAGGATACCCAGATGTGTTACCATTCTGCTGGGAGGCTTCTCTCATGTCTCCGTAAGCTAGAGCTGGCAGACAGGAGCTCAACCCATCTCGTTGATTTGAACCAGCAACCTTCAGGTCAGCAACCCAGCCTTCAGGTCAGCAGTCCAGCTAGCAGAAAAGTTTAACTCTCTATGCCACCACGGCTCCTATACCAAGGATCCTATACGACAAGCCGTAAATTTGATACTGATCATTCCACTGATGAAAGATTATATAGTAAAAGTTTATTTTCCCACTTTAAATTTTGAGATTGTACATGATTATGACTTGAACCTTGAGGCAGGGATTGTTCTTGTGACAAGTGATTAAAGGAACTGTTATCTTTCCCTGAGTTATCAGAAGAACATCATCTTTCACCATTGATATCTTCTTCAGATGTATTATTGGAAGACGTTAAAATCAGTGTTTTTATTATTATTCACTTTAAATGTGGAAATTGTATATGATTATGGCTTGAACCTTGAGGCAAGGATTGTTCTTGTGACAGGCGATTGGAGGAAATGTTATCTCTCCCTAAGCTATCAGAAGAACATCATCTTTTATCATTGGTATCTTCTTCAGATGCATTATTGGAAGACTGTTAAAACCAGTGTTTTTTAAAAATTGCTGGTCACCCATGGATAGACTTTTTCATTTTCGTGATCAAGTACATCTCTTTTAAATTTGCTCAATTTTCATGCTTTTAATTCCTCGTAATATCTCATCGCCACAACAGCAACACCATTTCTGTGACAGCATTTTGGGTAGAGATAATCACATAGATATGTGGCATAATTAGGGTCTACTGATGAGTTTTTCCAGGCTTGTCACAGACTGACAACAGGCCCACATGACATTGGTTTGCCATCTTCATGTTATAAAGTCTGTAATTTAGAGAATAACTGTGTAAGGATGTCTTGCCCTGAGTTCTCATTGGTCTTTCTAAAAAGAAACTAACAATGGTACCTGTCAAGAGAACGATGGTTTCCGGCACATTGCAAGGAATGCACCAAGGAAATCAGGCAGAGGAGCAGAATTTTGCATATTGCATATGGAGCAATAGTGAGTGAGCCTTAACATGGCAGTGAGAAATGACAGAAATGTCATCAGACTATGACTGCATACACGGTTGTGCTGTCAGGAGTTCGAACACTGGCAGATTTCCTTCGGGGATGTTGTAGCTGGGCATAATGAAGAGAAGCATGTGTCTGGAAGGAAAAACCACCAAGAGAAAATGCATTGATAGTCTTCAACCGATAATGTGCACTGGAACTAGATTTAAAACTTTCTTTAGATTAGAGTTCCCAACATTCCTCTTACCTCAGGGCCAATAGTTGGGGATTTTGGGAGCTGCAGTCCTTGAACATAATTTTCTCAAGTCCTCGTGGACAATAAGTTAAACATGAGCCAACAATGTGATGTGGCAGCTAAAAAAGCCAATGGGATTTTGGGCTGCATAAATAGGAGTCTAGTGTCTAGATCCAGGGAAATCATCTCCCCCTCTATTCCACCTTGGTCAGACCACACCTGGAATCACACTGTGTCCCATTCTGGGCACCGCCATTTAAGGGAGATGCTGACAAGGTGGAATGTGTCCAGAGGAGGGCGTCTCAAATGATCAAGAGTCTGGAGAACAAGCCCTATGAGGAGTGGCTTAAAGAGCTGGGCATGTTTAGCCTGCAGAAGAGAAGACCAAGAAGAGACATTATGAGGGCCATGTATAAAGATGTGAGGGGAGGTCATAGGGTGGAGGGAGCAAGCTTATTTTCTGCTGCCCTGGAGACTAGGACGCGGAACAATGGCTTCAAACTGCAGGAAAGGACACTCCACCAGAATATTAGGAAGAACTTCCTAACTGTGAGAGCTGTTCAACAGTAGAACTCTCTGCTGCAAAGTGTGGTGGAGGATCCTTCTTTGGATGCTTTTAAGCAGAGGCTGGGTGGCCATCTGTCAGGGATGCTTTGAATGCGATTTCCTGCTTCTTGGCAGGGAGTTGAACTGGATGGCCCATGAGGTCTCTTCCAACGCTATGATTCTATAATTCTATTGGCTTATCTTGTTCTATCCATGAGATCCAAAATTTGCCCAATTGATTCTTTACCTCATCCAGGCTCTCCCTTTTCATTATATCTTCCTCCCTTCTGGTGGCATTTCTCAGGGAAGCATGATCTTCAAGTCGTGGCGTTATAATTAAGGGAAGGAAAGTAAAAATAGACAGTGAAAATTAAGCATTGTACAGTTAATGGGAAACAAATAAAAAAACCTATGAGAGATCCAAAGGTCAAAGATTTCGGAGGACAACAGCCAGGTAATGGGACTAGTCTCTAGGACTCTAGGATATGGTTAGATTTTATTTAAAAAAAATATGAGTGAAAGATGGTGTAGCAGAAGTAGGTAAGTGAAAAAGGGAAGGTTTCTCATTCAATTCCTCACCTGTCAACTCTCTGTTTTCTCTGTTTTGCCTAGAAAAAAAATGACAAGAGTTTCAGGGTAACACAACATGTGATAAATGATACAGAAATGGTTAAACTAGTACCATAGAAATGTCACTTAAATGATGGCACTCATTTCATGCCCTTCTGTATGTCTAGCCCAAAATATTTTACTGCCTGAAGCAAAGGAGGTCAACAATATGGCAGTCCAGCCCAACTCTGCTTCTATTCCAGCCACTGAATCTGTATAAACTTTCTGTTCGACATTACTTCAACATTGGCAATGAGAGATAGGCCTCCATCATGTATGATGGAAGAAGGCAAGTTTTGGGAAGTGCTATTTGTGACGGTGGTTTGTGGACCAGTGCTGGTGTTTGGGCCATTAGCTGCCCATCCCTGAAATTTCCAGGAAAGGAAAGAATAGTTGCAGTCAATGGGAACAAATATGGAGCCAGTGTCTGACACATTTGGGAACCAGATAATATAAGAACTTAGGGTGTACAGGATAATGTGAAACACTCCCCAATCTTTTGAGAAAATGAAACTAATGAGGAAGCCAGAGTGAAGGAACTAAGGCCTGTTAATGATTTCCTCTGGCATCTGCCATCCCAAGCCAATTGCCTCAATCTGCTTTGGCTGCTATAGCAAAACCCTAGACTGCAACTCCCAAGAATACATAGGATACCTCCAGAGGTGAATTAGAAGTATAATTTGGCATGCCTTTACATATTGGTAGGGAGGTGTTCTGTGTGGTCTGGGGAAAATATTGCCCACTCCTGAGCTATAGGCCATAGCTGGATACTTCCTCACCACAGACACTCCTATTCATCTGCTAGTAAGTAATTGTTTTGTCACCTGGAAGGTGCTGCAGCTAATGCGTGGATTTTGAGCCATTGTCTGATGTTACTAGAGAATCCTGATTTCAGGAACCACCAAAATAATGAGTTATAATGGTCTAAGTTGGGCACATGGTTGTGCAAGATACTAAAAGGATGGCCACCCCTGTGTTTTACCATATAGGTCAGGCTTGGACAAATGTTGGCCCTCCAGGTGTTCTGGACTTCAACTCCCACAATTCCTAACAGTCTCCCCACTCACAAGCTCTTTTGCAAAGCCCTTGACTTACCTGTCCATCAGCAATTTCTTCCGGAGCCACACAGCACCTCCAATGACAGCTGGGACGATCACCAACACAGCCAACACGGCCCAAAACCAGACTGCAGTCCCATTGGGAGTGTGTCCTGTGAATGTGGTTTCTGTAGCAATAGGAGGACGTGTCCAATGAGATGCTGCTAAAGAAGTGGGTGTTGTGGAAGGAAAATCCTTTATTTTAAAAAAACATTTTTAAATAAAATTTATTTGGAATACAAAGTATAAAAAGGAAAAACATATATAGATAAACAAATACATCTAATACAAGTATGTTGTTTTCCCAAATGCCAGCTTCCATTTTTTAACAAACTCTTCATTATTTCCTCCCTGGATACCATTAGAAAGCTTGGCCGTTTGAATATATTCTAATAACTTTTCTCTCCAATCCTTTGCAAATGGATCTTTTTCAGCTTTCCATGATTTTGCTATTGTCAGTCTAGCTGCAACAAAGCTAGATTGATAAATTTCCTCATCTCCTTTGCTAATTCTCTCTGTATATATTCCTAAAAGGCATATTTCTGGATTTTTCTTAGCTTTCTTAGTAGTTATTTTCTTTGTTTCCTTAACCCTCTTTTCCCAAAAATCTTGTACCATCCTGCAGGTCCACCAAATGTGGAAGAAAGTGCCTTTCTAGGTCTTGCACCTCCAACACTCCCTAGCTGAGTTTTATCAATTTTGGTTATTGTCTCTGGTGTTGTACAGCATCTATAAAACATCTTACACATATTTTCTTTAATGGAGCTAGCTTCCAATTCTCCAGATCAATATTTTCCCTAGATCTTTAGCCCAGGAGGTCATGGCAATTTTTATTCGGTTGTCCTCTAGATCAGTGGTTCTCAACCTGTGGTCTGTAGACCACCAGTGGTCCACAAAAACTAAAATATGGTCTGCGGGCTCACTGTTACTACACCATTGCAACGAGAGTAACTGGTATTATGAAACCCTCTTATAGTGCCAAGGTAATGGGGATGTCGGGAGGGGAGAGGCTGACTACCCATGAAAGGTGTGCCATCAAGCCTCCTGACTGCTGCTTCTCCTCCTCTGCCCTCCCTTTAAGCGGAGCCAATTCATGTGGCACCCAGAAGTCGGGGCACCTTGGTGTCTTCATTTTTAGGCCTGTTCCTGGAGTTATTTGGGGTGCTGATTCAGAAAATTGCATTGGATATTAAATATGGTTTTCTGGGCGTGAGCAGATGGCGACTACTGGATGGCATATGTTCTGTATCAGAAACTAGAACTAATGTGGTCTATCCAATGCAATTTTCTGAATCAGCACCCCAAATAACCAAACTGAATCTAAAGTTGACCAAAACCTGATTTGTAACCCTATTGGTAATAATGTTGGGGTGTGGTCCCTGGTCAAAGTGGTCCCCAATCAAGTGGCCTGGTCAAAAAAAGGTTGGGAACCATTGGCATATACCACGTAACTGCCAGAATATCACAACTAGAGCAGAAGGGAGCCTTCACATAGAGGCAGTACTGGAGCAGCAGCAATAATGGGAGGCATTGGTGGGTCTTCCTGCTCTGCCCATAATTGAAATGTAATGCAGCAACAAGGACAGACACAATTTTGTCTGATGAGTACAAGCTAAACATGTTATTATCCTGCTGTAATTCTAATTTTCCATCCTCACGTGATAAAGTCCTTAAAGCGTCTACCAAGAGTGCATTTTAACATCTAACTGTTTTTTTCCATTCTAACACCTGAAAAGTCTTCTTTCCTTTCAGAGTGACTAAAAGGAAAGTGGGAGGAGTGGGAGGATGCTCTAAGCTTTGTTTTTTCTTCTAAAAGCACTTTGGGGAATTGAGTGAAAAAACAAAAATGTTTCCAAATGTGCTTCTCCCAACTAACACAATTCTGGGAACAGAACACAGAAAGTAGAAAGGAGTGATATTCTAGTACACCCATAACTGAACACAGGCCCTGGCAGAGAAAGTGATATACTGCCTTCTAAGATGTTTTGCATAGCAACTCACATCAGAGGTTGCCAGCACAGCCTATAACAGGGATTACGAAAGTTGTTGCGCAAAATACCTTTCACACTACAAAATGTCAGAACTTTTATACACATGGTTCCACCCATTGGAATCCTGGGATTTGTAGTTTAGGAAGGAACCATTGAGAAGTCTAATTGAAAGAGTTCTAGTCTGTCACCAAACTACAAACCCCAGGATCCTAAAGGTTGCAGCTATGGTATTTAAGTGGAATTGTAGAGCTATAATTGTGTTGTGTGAAAGGGCCCTAAGTTTAGGAGACCATCAGTTCACTTAACTCCTACAAAGGTCTCTATGAAATTAGGCAAAGGACTCAGGCGGGGGAGGGGGGGGAGAGTTGAAGAAACGTTCCATCCCCACTTCCTCACCAGTCCTTTTACAGTGAGGCTATAACCAGTGGTTAAAAAGGAGCAAGAAGTGGGATAACCCAAGCATTTGATTCATTTGACAAGCAGAAGTAGTGTTATTAGGACAGCTTGCCTTCCAATTCTCACCTATCAAACTTGACAAAACTTTGGATACCTATATATGATTTTAGGTTGCAAAAAATAAATACATATTTCACTGTAGTCTTCATGTTTTCCCCATCTGGCCATGCTGTGGTGCAGCTGGTTAGTAGCCAGCAGCAATAAATCATCAGTGACAGAGAGGTTATTGGTTCAAAGCCCGGGTCGGGGTTAAGCACCCGACCGCTAATAGCCTAGCTTGTTGTCCACCTAAGTAGCTCAAAAACAGTTGTGTCTATAATCAGAGAGTTCTGGGTACCGCTTAATGCGGGGAGGTTAATTTAACTTAATTTACAACACCATAAAACTGCCGGCATCATGTGAAGGGTGAGAAGGGTAGAATATAAATACTGTAAATAAATAAATCTCTGAAAATTAATTCTTGCTATACGTGTTCTCCTGAGAATTGTCATCTTCCTTCCTCATCTGAAGTCTGAAGTTCAAGAAATCCTAACAGCTGGTAAACTGACTGGGATTTCTGGGAGCTGTAGGCCAAAAAACCTGGGGACCCACATGTTGAGAAAAACTGATCTACACAGTAGATTTAATGCAGTTTGCCACTACTTAAACTGCTATGGCTCAGTTCTAGGGAATCATGTGTGTGGTAGTTTGGTGAGGCACCAGTACCCTTTGGCAGAGAAGGCTTAAGGTGTGAGTCAAGGGCCAAGCCAGGTCTCACGATTCCATAGCACCGAGCCATGGTGTCAAACTGCATCAGTTCTACAGTGTAGATCAAGCATGGACAAACTTCGGCCCTCCAGGTGTTTTGGACTGAAACTCCCACAATTCCTAACAGTGGTAAGCTGTCTGGGATTTCTGGGAACTGAAATCCAAACATCTAGAGGGCCAAAGTTTGCCCATGCCTGTGTAGATGCATCATGGCCTTTCAGGCACTCTGACAAAATATTCATTAGTTAATTAATTAAGAAAGGCCAACTTTAAGACAATCACAATTGGTTTCAAAATTATATGTGCGTGAGAGAAAGACAGAGAAAGAACCATATATTTAAATATATAAAAAAGAACATTCAGTCCTACTGCTATCACTGGGGTGCCCACCTAAGTAGTTCAAAAACGGCTGCAACTGTGAATAGATAAATTAGACGCCGCTTAAGCGGGGAGGTTAATTTAATTTACACCTCCATAAAACTGCTGTTGATCAGAGAGCAAGGAGGAAATACTATGATCAAAAAGGACTTGGCATCATAGTGGGTGAAGCAACAGCTCCCCCTGTGGCTGGAATCGAGCATAACTTCCAGAAGCCGGTTGGAAAATGTTGAATTACCTCTATCTGTCAGTATGTGTTGTATGTCTAAAACCAGCATTGAATGTTTGCTGTGTATATGTGCATTGTGAACTGCCCTGAGTTCCCTTTGGGATGAGAAGGGCAGAATATAAATATGGTAAATAAATAAACAAATAAACAATCTCCCAAGCTTTTTGGATATCAGCCAGCAAGCCAACTCCTTAAACCAAGAAATAGCTTCTTAAGATCTACAGAGATACTTGCAGGAATGCCTCAATTAGTGGCTGATACCAGATGAGAAACTCCCCCCTGGGCACACAGAAGACTGGGCGACTTCGAAGGCACTGAACAGACTGCACTCTGGGACTATGAGATGCATAGCCAATCTTAAGAAATGGGGCCACAAAGTGGAGTCCACAACATTTGAGTGTGGAGAAGAGCAAACCACAGACCACTTACTACAATGCAGTTTGAGCCCTGCCACATGCACAATGGAGGACCTTCTTACAGTGACACCAGAGGCGCTCCAAGTGGCCAGCTTTTGGTCAAAGGAAATCTAGTATCATGCCAAGTTTTTAACTTTGTTTGTGGTTTTTCTATACATCATAACTGTATTCTCAATTTGCTTCTGACACAATAAATAAAAATCTCCCAGCATCCCTTCCATTGTTAATGCTGGCTGCGGCTGCTGGGAAATGTGGGCCAAATGTGTCCAGAAAATCTTATGATCCTTCCTCCTACATTCCAGGAATCCTACCTTGCTCCTCTTTGGATGGGCTCAAGCAAATCTCCGAGATCAACAAAGGATTGGCACGGGACTGGCACTCCCAGCGTCCCAAAGCCGCTTGCCGGATTGGATCTATTATTATAGTAGACCCTAAATTTCTCTTCTTAGCCCATCGGGGGTTACCGAGTCGCTTTGAATTCAATATCCATTGAAATGAGTTTCCCGTATCTGATGAATAGCAGTGATGACAGGTGAGCTTCATAGAGGATGGACCAAGCTGCTTGGAAGAGACAAGGAGATTGTTGTGGCACCCTGAAAAGAGAAGAGAAAAAGGGAGGTAAATTGGAACAATTCAGGTATGAAATGAGAAAGCACGTACACACTCCTTCAGTGGTAAGACACATGCCACAGAACTAATTGTCACTAATAACTACAATAACTATGAGCCATCATTTTAATTCTCACACAGAGCCCTTCCACACAGCCATATAACCCAGAATATCAAGGCAGAAAATTCTACAATATCTGCTTTGAACTGGGTTATCTGAGTCCACACTGCCAGCTGTGTGGAAGGAGCCACAGTGTTAGGTCACATAAAAGTAGATTTTCCTTAAACCTTATTTCATCTTCTAAAGAGACCTGCAGTTTGTTAAAGTCCACAGCTTGCTAACATGGATCTTGTTTTCCATACTAACCTTTCCATGGCATTATTGGAAGTTACAGTCTTTCCTGCAAGTTGGACCACATGAAAACTTATTTTTGGGGACTATGAAGATGACATGTATAAAGAATTGCTCATTGAAATAGGATATTCTTGTATTACACTGGCCAGCACACATTTGATGTCTCAAATATTAGACCTTTTTCTGGGTATATTTGACTTGTTGATTCCAAAAATGGCATTAGTTTCCCTATCAGCTTTAGTTTTTGAGATACAGAACATATGCCACATATGCCATCATCTGCTCACCCATAGAAAATTACAATAACCATAGTTAAGAAACTAGAGCTGGTGCTATCCATCCAGTGCAATGTTCTGAATCAGTGCCCAGAATAGCACCAGGAACAGACCTAAAAACCAAGACACCAATTGTTTTTGTTGTTGAATTGTATTATCAGTTTATGATTTACACATGGGGACTGACTTTACAAAAATACATGTCAGCAAATGTCTTCTTATTAGTTCATTAAGTTGTATTGCAGGTTGATGACTGATTTGATACCTATTGGTATGCTGGATTCTGGATAAAAAATACTGTATTTCATCGATTATATCATGTACTTTTCTCATATAAACATCTAAAAATGGGGCCTATCTTAAAAGTGAGAGTGCTATCTATCTATCTATCTATCTATCTATCTATCTATCTATCTATCTATCTATCTATCTATATACTAGCTGTGTCCGGCCACGCGTTGCTGTGGCAAAGTATGGTGGTATGGGAAATAAAGTATTGAGAAATTGGTGGTAGTTAAGGTAAAAGGTAAAGGATTTCCCCTGACATTAAGTCCATTATAAATGGGTTATATAGCTGTGTGGAAGGGCCTTGAGTTTACACTGCCATATAATCCAGTTAAAATCAGATAATCTGTATTTTATAGGCAGTGTGGAAGAGGCCTAAGTGAGGCCTAACTCTGTCTGTCCCCTGGGCTGAGTGGGTTGCTAGGAGACCAAGTGGGTGGAGCTTAGCCTTCTAACTGGCAGCAATTGGATAAAAACAATTATTCCTCTCCCTCTAATTAGGACTTTATTTTTCTTTTCTTTTTGTTGTATGAACGTAGAGGCATGGATGAGGGGTTGTGCTGCCAAGTTTAGTGTTTCTGGGATGTGTAGTTTTGTTGTTTTGTCCTAGGCCGAAATTTCATTACCCTTTTATATATATAGATATACACACATATACAGTTTTTTTTGTTGGTGATACTGAAATTACCATGTTGAATGTTAGAATTGATGGTACAAAATATTTGAATTGACAAAATATGATACTAATACTAACAATAAAAACTTGGCCACCTTGCAGAAGAGGTAAACTAAACAGAATTAAAATATCTGGCATCTTTAGTGCCTGCAAAATATGCCAACAGTTATAAAACTTCAACCCATTCAAGCCTTGCCTGAAGCACATATGGCACATGGGGATTTCTTTCTTGCTCTGTGCCACTGCCAGGAGTTGTAGTCCATAGAAGTAAGATTTGTTAAGTCTATGATGGGTATTGACACCGGGCCTGAGGAACAAAATATCTCAGCTGATAATGCTTCTCAGAGCTCCTCTTTAGAGTAATTAAAAAATAAATGCTTCCCAGTGTCTGGATGATTTCCAAGAATGATGTGAGAACAAAACAGAATGCAATAAATGCAGGCAAAAAGGCAGTTAATAATGACAACCAACTGACTTGCAAGCCAAATTAAATGTAAACGCAACTGTCAACATGAGAAAGGCATACCTTGTAGTGATATTTCTAAAAACGGTTAAAAAGGGAAAAACACACACACACTTTTGGTTAGTGGAGTTTATGCCTTTGCATAGATATGTGATTTTAAAATTGTTTTAATTTGTGTTCATGATTATAAAGTTTAATATACTTTTGGGCTGTTTCATTGTTTCTTTTTAAAATCTCGCTTCACTTTGTTTTAAAGTGATTTTATTGGTGTGAGATCTTGTGATATTGTCTATGGTACAAATATTCTGAGGTTTGGGGCTGAAGAAGAATTCTGCAAATACTATGGACCTTGAAAAGTCAATAAATGGGTCCAGCAACAAATCTAGCCTGATTTGGAAGCCAAGAAAACTAAACTGAGACTTCTGCACATTAGGACATATGAGAAAACATAAGAAAATACTTGGAAAAGTAGAACCCAGTACGAAAAGAAGAAGAATATATTGCAGATGGATTGATTCAGTTAAGGAAGCCATGACTCAGAGTTGGTAAGATTTGAGCAGGGAAACTGATGTTTGGCAGCTCTTGAAGGTCTCTCAGCTATGGGGTTGCTATAAGCTGAAGGGGACTCGATGGCAAATATCTTAATGAATCAATACATTTTAGGACTTTGAAGAAGGAACTGGTTCAAATTAACACACTGCTCCAACCTGCAATGCTTCTTATTTCTTTTCCCTGGGGGTACAAAGAGCAGAGTTTGAGACAGATTGGTAGAGAACCTTCCTTTTGTTCTCCAGGTGATTTAGGTCTCAGTTGTATGGTTAGTCCTAACTAGAGTAGACTCACTGGATCAATGAGATTCACCTATGTCAGTGGTTCTCAACCTGTGGGTCCCCAGATGTTTTGGCCTTCAACTCCCAGAAATCCTAACAGCTGGTGAACTGGCTGGGATTTCTGGGAGTTGTAGGCCAAAACACCTGGGGACCTGCAGTTTGAGGATCACTGTAGGCCCTATGTGTTGACTCATCATTCAACAGTTGATCCTGTAGATTTACCCTACTTCACTGGTTCTCAACCTGTGAGTCCCCAGATGTTTTGGCCTTCAACTCCCAGAAATCCTAACCGCTGGTGAACTGGCTGGGGTTTCTGGGAGTTGTAGGGCAACGTATCTGGGGACCCACAGGTTGAGACCCACTGCTCTAATTGGGATTATCTAGTAATATTCTGATTCTGCATTTCAAAACTCATGGTCCCACAGCCCTGGCCATGCTGGTCTGCATAGCCCTGGGTTAGATTTTCTAACTTGTGAATGGATTTGTTGAAGGGATATGCGAATGATTTTTTTTGTTTATACAATATCTTGACACTGTATCTTGTTTCCATCTACTTCTCTTCAATGAAACAATACTCTGCACACCTGGAGACATAGTTGTCCTTTGAACCCAAATAATACATGTCCTGGGGCGATCAAACTTTCCAGATCAGAACATGGCCTTCCAGACCATTTTCAGAACTGATATGGTTGCAGTCACACAGGCATTTTAGTCAAAGCAAGTGTGGGATGCAAATGCTGTCGTGTTTCCTTCCTCTCTTCCTCCTCCCTTTCCCACTTGCTGGTGCCTTCTCCTCAGGCAGCTCCATCTGGGGAAAACAGATAAATGACTAATCTCAGACCCTTGGCTGCAAGGCGCTTGGTTCATTTTTCTCCGGCTGAAGCACGGAAGAGAGCTGACAAGCGGCATATGTTCAGAAGAAGATTGTTAAGTTGCATGGTGTAGGCTTTATTTTTATCTCTCTCTGAAGTGAGAACCGGCTCTACCATTAGGCAGAATGAGCTGAGGCAGATTATTTGAAATGTCATCTAAGGCACAATGTGATTTAATTAGTTCTTGTTTTCGTAATGGCAGGTGTACAGAAAAGATACTTATGTGATTTTTCTGCTTCAGATACTACACATATTGATTTGCCTGCGTTCTGGGCACATTTTGGTGTAGTCCTGACTATTCTCATCCTTAACATTCAAAATATCAAAGAATTGTGAGTATACTTTAGACTGGTAAAAACACAAATAACTGGATCCTAGAGTAAATCAAGGCTGAACTCTCTCTAGATGCCAAGATGACTAAACTGAAACATGGATGAGGTCCAGCATTGTGATTTGCTAGTCTATATAACGGCGCTCCATGCAGTCATGCCGACCACATGACCTTGGAGGTGTATGGACAACGCCGGCTCTTCGGCTTAGAAATGGAGATGAGCACCAACCCCCAGAGTTGGTCATGACTGGACTTAACGTCAGGGGAAACCTTTACCTTTACCTTTGATGGATCAAGGAAGGCAGCAGGACAATCCCAGCACCCCACCCAACCAACAGTTGACGCTTCTCCATCAAACATGGGTAAGTGTTGCCACATGGCTTAAGCCTGTGGTAGCCCCATTGTTCCTAATGTAACACAGGGAGGCTAATGTGTTGGTGGCATAGTGCCCTACCATGCTTCTGCCCCACTTCACCCTTCTGGAAGTGAGGCTAAGTCACTTGATGGGCAGCATGGGGCATTGTGAGTGAACTGAGGCAGAAGCGTTCTATGACGCTGATTTTTTTCACATGTGATGAGGTCCAAACATAATTGACCACATCATGTGGAGACAGGCGGATCTTCCACATAGCCATATAACCCAGAATATCAAGACAGGAAATTCCAAAATATCTGCTTTGAACTGGGTTATCTACCAAGTCCTCACTGACATATATTCCAGTTCAAAGCAGATATTGTGGGATTTCCTGCCTTGATATTCTGAGTTATATGGCTGTGTGGAAGGGCCCAGGATTCACTAGAAAACACAATAATGTTTGGTAAGGTAGAAGGCAGCAGAAAAAGAGGAAAATTACATTACAGGACTTCATAAAACTAGAACTCCTATGCATTGAGCAATAGCGGTTAAAGCAGTGTCAAACAATTCTAAAGTATAGATTCACTCTAAGAAGATAAACTCTTACCTTGAGTCATCCAAAGGGTGGTGCGGGTCTCTGAGCCATTGGGAAGCCGGCACACATAGGTCCCTGCATCACTCAAACGCAGATCCATGAGGAACAATGACTCTGGAGCTTGATTCAATCGCTTGTTGAACTGAAGAGGAGTCACCTCATGTGTGGTATGATTTTGAATTATTTCCACACTTTTTCCAGTGATGTTGACACATCTAGAATGCAGAGGGAACCAGAACCAACGTGTTTGGGGATTTGTAGCTTCACAGGGAATTAGGACCTTTTCCCCAGAAATGCGGAAGACCTCTAAGGGAGAAGAGAAACAGAAGTTTGCATTTCAGCCCAAGATTCTCATCATTGTCATCATTTATCCCATTCTTATCCAAATGTTGTGACTCTAGGAAGCTTACAATTTAAGGAAAATGGCTAAAAACGTATTAAAAATGAACGTTAAAATGGAACTGAACTACAGTAAGGTCTGACATCTGCTGAATCCGTATCCACAGCTTCACTTATTTGCACTCAGGAAGAAATGGTCTCTCTATGACTTTTTTGGGTCCTTCAAGGATTCTATGGCATGTTTTCCCCCAGAAAGGATGCTGCTTTGGAGAAACTAGATCTTCCAACATAATGTATGGCATGCTGGGACAAGGAGTCTGCCAATTTAATGGCATTTGGTCGCATTCCTGGTTTCAGGTAACCACAGTCAAGCCAGAAATGTACTCCCCGTGGAAATGCGGGATGAGGTTGGGGTCTCATTGACAATATCAAAATATTTTAAAACAACACTTCAACAATTAAAAGCATATGAAGCAATTAACATCTTTTAAAAATGGTAAGAAAACAAGGGATTTAAGAGATATTGATAGTAAAATTTCAGGATCAGGAGTGGAATGACAGGTCCAATGAACCCCTTGGAAGTATAAGGTGCAGACCTGGGCTTCAGTTAGCTCAGCATTTCTCAACCTGAGGGTCGAGACCCCTGGAGGGGTCACGGGGGGGGGGGGGGGTTCAGAAGAGTCGTCAAAAACCATCAGAAAATACATATTTCTGATGGTCTTAGAAATCCAAATCCCTCCAGTATTTTCTGTTGGTCATGGGGGTTCTGTGTGGGAAGTTTGTTCCAATTCTATCGTTGATGAGATTCAAGGGGTTCTTTGATTGTAGGTGAACTATAAATCTCAGCAACTACAACTTCCAAATGTCAAGGTATATAGTATTTTCCCCAAACGCCACCAGTGTTCAAATTTGGGCATATTGAGTATTCGTGCCAAGTTTGGTCTAGATCCACCATTGTTTCGAATCTACAGTGCTCTCTGGATGTAGGTGAACTACAACTCCAAAACTCATGATCAATGCCCACCAATCCCTTCCAGTATTTTCTGTTGGTCATGGGAGTTCTGTGTTCCAGGTTTGGTTCAATTCCATCGTTGGTGGAGTTCAGAATACTCGATTGTAAGTGAACTATAAATCCCAGCAACTACAACTCCCAAATGACAAAATAAATCCCCTCCCAACCCCACCAGTATTCAAATTTGGGCATACCGGGTATTTGTGCCAAATTTGGTCCAGTGAATGAAAATACATCCTCCATATCAAATATTTACATTATGATTCATAACAGTCGCAAAATTACAGTTATGAAGTAGCAACGAAAATAATTTTATGGTTGGAGGGTCACCACCATATGAGGAAGTGTATTAAGGGGTGGTGACATAAGGAAGGTTGCAAACCACTGAGCTAGCTGGAAATAAATGCTCCGACCTCAGTAATATTTTCCCATTCTGCCATCCACCACACACACACACACACACACACACTACTCTCTCTCTGAAATCTCAGGTGCCCACAACTGAATCTGTTACCATGTCCTTTTGTCAGGATGTAGCATTCCATCAGTATGCACAGCAGACAGAGCTCCATGGTCGCCTGCTCTCTCTTCACAGCACTTTGCAATTTATTTCAGAATAATGGAAATCCTGAGGCGAGAAGAAAACATTTAGAGTGTGAAGCTAAAATTATTCATCCGGAAAAGTTATCTCTCCCTGTGGTGGGCTTGGGTGTCTCTCACAGGGGCAAAGGAAAGAGCAACTTTTAATCGGTTTCAGCCAGTCGGAGAGGAACTAACTGCAGGAAGGTTTTCCCAGACAGAAAGGAAGGAGTGTGCATTGAAAACACTTGAAGGGTTTTTATTGAATTTCCTTCTCTTTGGAAGGAATTTTGAAACAGTCTCCATTGGTGCTGCTTAAGAAAGTCAAAGCGATAGAAATTGTGACCCTGATGCCCATATCATACCATATTTTAAAATTAATTTTTAAGAGACTATGATAAAGAAAGAGTAGGCTTGCTTATGAAATTTGCAGATGAAACCTATTTAGGAGGAGAAGCTATTATCCCAGAGGACTGGGGCCGGAATCCAAAATGACATTAACAAATTGGAGAGCTGGGCAAAAACTAACAAAATGAATTTCAAGTGGGAGAAATGTAAGATATTACGGAGATGCTGAGAGATTTCCAGGATATATGGCCATGTTCCAGAAGCATTCTCTCCTGCTGTTTCGCCCACATCTATGGCAGGCATCCTCAGAGGTTTTGAGGTCTGTTGGCAACTAGGCAAGTAAGGTTTATATATCTGTGGAATGTCCAGGGTGAGAGAAAGAAGTCTGTTTGAGGCAAGTGTGAATGTTGCCATTGGCCACCTTGATTAGCATTTAATGGCCTTGCAGCTTCAAAGCCTGGTTGCTCCTGCCTGTGGGAGGTGTTAGCTGGCCCCGATTGTTTCATAACTGGAATTCCCCCCTTTTTTATTCACTGTCCTGATTTTAGAGTTCTTTTTAATACTGGTAGCCAGATTTTGTTCATTTTCATTGTTTCCTCCTATCTGTTGAAATTGTCCATGTGCTTGTGGATTTCAATGGCTTCTCAGTGTAGGCTGACATGGTGGTTGTTAGTGTGGTCCAGCATTTCTGTGTTCTCAAATAATAAGGTATTACACTTCAACAGAAAACATGAGATGCACAGATATAGGATGGGTGACATCTGGCTTGATATAACTATGTGTGGAAACGATTTGGGAGTCTTAGGGCCCTTCCAGATAGGCCCTACATCCCAGGATCTGATCCCAGGTTTTCTGTTTATTCAAGATTATCTGGCAGTGAGGACTCATATAATCCACTTTAAAGCAGAAAACCTAGGATCAGATCCTGGGATATAGGGCCTGTCTGGAAGGGCCATGAGTGAATTGCAAAGTGAAGGTGAATCAGCAGTGTGGTGCAGCAGCTAAAAATCCAATGCAATTCAATAGGAATATGGTACCGTATTGAGTTTGAGGAAAGTCAAAGTCTCACTCCATTCTGCTTTGGTCAGACCTCATTTGGAGTAATGCTGTGTCCAGTTCTGGGCACCACTGTTCAAGGATATTGACAAGCTGGAACATGTCTGGAGAAAGGCAACCAAAATAATCTAAGGTTTGGAAACCAAGTACACTCAGATGAGCTCGCCTCTTTCCCACACATTTACACAAAATGTTTCCCTGCTTCAAGTCCTTTTCCTTTAATACCCCCAGATTTTGTTTTACAAGTTTTTCTCCTCCTTCCTGCAAACACTTGATTGCTTCCCCTGGAACCGAAATGATTTTAAACTTTGGCAACAGTCACTTGTGTTTTTCTCACTGCATGCCAAAGCACATGCTTCTGTGCGGTGTACTTGATTTGTGAATTGCTTTGCAGTTCTCATTGCTGAGATACACATTTCCTGCTGCTGAATGGGCTAACTATACATTTTGAATTTCTAGTTCTTTCCCTGCTCTCTTGTGGGCCGCATCAGGGGTAAGGGACACCTATTGTGTGTATATGCACACACTAGGGTTGTGCAAAATTTTGTTTGTGTGTTTGTTGTATCTATTTTGTAAGATTTGTACATACGACCCGATATTAAGAAACATGAGGGCTGTCCACACAAAGAACTTAAAACTCAAAACACTGACCTATGACATTCAAAAGAGTTATGTAAGTCTTGTAAATTGCTTCAGGTTTTTTGTTACGGGTGCTGCTTCTCCCCCCAAAAGAGCTGGGGTTGGTTCCCCCAAAGGGCCCTGAGGAGGATGGCGAGGCCTCAGACTGAAAGGGGAAGCCCCACTCCCCCCTCTGCACAATTACATGACGAAAAAGTAAATTTTTTTGTTATATCGTCATACTTATGATACAGACTCTTCACGATATTTTAGTAACACTTTAGTTTGAGTATTGAATTTGTGCGCCATCCCAAGAAGCGGGAGGAAATGGAAGGTAAGGATGCTTGAAGATTCTGGTATTTTTGCTACAATATTGTGGTATCGTGATATAGAAGGAAGTCTGTAAGACTGACACCATGAGCTACTACACCAACCCTAGAGGTACCAATGCATATAGTGACCATGTTAACACCAGATACGTCACACTCTTTGTAGTGAAATCACCATAACTGGCCACACATTTCCTCCTGGTGAACGTACCTTGCTGTTAGAGGGCATTCCACATTTCCAGACCTTGGAATTATTTTTGGCAACATGACTTTGGACACTCCATATTTTTTGGATAATCTCCATCATGCATGTGAATAAATGTGTGCTAATACTGATATACTGCCATGCAAGCATCTGTATACATATACCTTCTTTAAAAACAAAAACAAAAAACCCTAAAAGGTTCAAACTGGCTCATCCTTTCACCAATTAGTTATGTTGATCACTAACTTGGACAGGCCTTATGCTGAAGATTCCAGGTTTTCTGTAAAACATCAGGATAAAGGGCAAGGATTTTGAGTCCCCTCGGGGAGAAGGGCGAGGTAGAAATATTGGAAATAATAATAAATAAATAATAATGAAATAGATTAAAGCCCAAGAAAATAATTACAAGCAAATTGTCAGGAATATAGTTAGAAAATGTCTCCTCCTACAACTATCAAAAAAGGATAGATATGTCACACCCATTGTAGTGAAATCACAAGATGAAATCATCTATAGCTGGTAGCAGAACACACTCTTTCTAAAATATGTAATGAGATGGGAAGAAAAAAAAGTCAGCAAGTATAAAAAATACCATCTTTATTGTGAACCCTTGACAATGGTGCAAGGGCTTGGCGGTTTAGAGGATAAATATTACAGGGGAGAGGAGGCAGATTTACAGCATGTGGATGGGAGGATAGCAGTGACAGTTGGACATTTAGACACACACACGCAGGGACAGCCAATGCACTCGGCAGCTGAGCAAGGAAGACACCGATATAGGAAGCCATGAGTGTCCTGGGAAAGGGGATGCTATAAGCTCCACGGGAGGTGAAAGTCCTGCGGAGGGAGCGGAGTACAGTGTGTCGCCTCAAAGTTTTGGAGGTGCTTCCGGGCCTGTGAAGATAAAATGCAAAATTAAAGGGTTGCAAATTAAAATGATTCCTAAGATATAAACTTTTTTACAAGAATGGGATGATGGGCTTGGAGCATGGTGGGAAGCTGGATACAGTAGAAAGCAGGCATTCCTGCATTTTGCTGATGGAAAAATTATTGCACTGCTGATTTATACTATATATTCAGCCACTGGGTTTACAGCATGAACTGAAGAGAGGGTAATGCACAGTTTAATAGTAGAGGATGCCTACTCTCCATCCTGTGCAGGTAGTCAAGGGCTGGCATCCTATTTGAAGCTTCCTTACCATGCTCAACCAGTGCACAAACGTGGCAGTCTCATTTTGGAAGGCAAAGACAAGGGGTAGAAGGGAGCCTTCCGGCCCTCTCCCCAATTATGTGGGTCAGGTGGTGGAATCTTGCCTGGACAATCTGGTGGCAGTTAACAGAGCTTGGCAAATGTACTAAACAAGGAGGTTGTGGTTACATTACACGGTACCAGAAGGAAGAGGTTACATGAATGGAACTCTTGATTATACTAGTGTAAAAGACCCAAAAGGTTTCCAGCTAGAGTTCTCTGGGCACAGCATAATAAAGGCATGCAGGGAATTGCTTTTCGAAGTGTTCTTCTCTTTGGACTGTGCCACCTTCAGTGTGCCCTTGGAGAAAACCTTTGCAGGCCATTCAAAGTCATGCCACTGGGATTAGCAAGAGCTTGAGAAAATTTCCTTTTAGGGGTGAATCCCCGCTCGCCTCAAATTCGCCAACCAGCAAGAATAATAAAGGTAATTTCTCCAAGATCTGGGATTGAAAAAGAAGCCTTAGAAAATAGACTTTGGAAATGTTGCTATTTTAAACTACAACTCCCAGAACATTCCAGCTAGTAGTTGTGCTTGCTCGGAGGTTCTGGGACTTGCTATTCAAAACTTCAGCTTTTACAATCTGTGGAAGTGAACCTCTCGTTTGTTGGCCTAGAGAGATGCTGCCCATTAGAACAAACAATGCTAATCTAGACTGACCAATGGTTTGACTCTTTGATAGGAAAGCTTCTTATCTACATACTGAGTTAAGAAGGTTATCACAGGACTCAGATGTGATTGCTCCATCACACATGTACTACTTGATGTTGCAATGATGAAGGAAGTAATCAATGATCTTGGCTTACTGAGTACTTTCTTTCAGGGAGGCTTAATTAATAAGGGATGGAAGCATCTATCTAGTGCTTGGCAACACCATTGGCATCACAATGCATGATGCGAATGGCCTGGAGTGAGAATATTCTCAAACAGCGAAGGTATTTTCTTTTCTTTAGGATGCTTCTGTAGTTAACACATATATCAAAGCACTGATTAGAGAATGCAGAGACTTTGTGTGTATATGCACACATATACACACACGTTTTAAAAATATTGGCTAGAATCCTGTTACAGTATTACATCTTTGTAAGTGGGTGTACATCTGTGGGAATTAAAATTGGGCAATTCTGTAGCATTCTTAACCAGTAGAGGGCTACTGTTACATTACTATGTAGTAGAACCAGCAAAATGTCCAACAGACATCATGCACCAATACACATTAGTCCCAAAGTGCATTAGGAAGTCTTGCTGGTGTCTTTACAGTTCACAAGCAGAGTTTCTTAGTGCTTCTGCAACTTAGCTAACTAAATGTAAAGTAATATTAAGTAAAAGGAAATACACGATTCTGATTAATGTCACTAACCCAACAATAAAAATACCAGAAAATGAGATATACATGAGATACACATGCATGTAAATGTATGTAGAATTTGTGAGCTCTCACAAGCAAAAAGAACTTACTAAGAATAGTGCAAGCTGCCGTCGCCCTTCAGATGTCATATCCTCACCTGGTTTGAACAAAGAAAGGGAAGGGTTGGTTTAGGAAAGATCAAAGTGACAGGCAGCAAGACACAAGGGATAGGATCCTGATGCCTCTTTACCAGTATTTATCTCCTCTATAGTGTGGGTGTAGTGATTTGAACATTTAACCACAAGTCTGGAGACCAGGGCTCAATTTCCTGCTCAGTCATGAAAACATACTGGGTGACCTTGTACAAGTCACACCCGTTTAGCCCCAGGAAACCCTGTGATGGTTTCACCTGAGGGTTGCCATAAGTCAGAAACAACTTGGCAGCACACAACTATAATAACAGGAGTGTCCAATGATAGTTTTCTGGATGTGCTATTCCCATCGGTCATTGGCAGCATGGAATAAATCAGCACCCCAGTCACCCTTAAATCTACAAATCAGGTCTCATCCAAGTGTTTCTGCTGCTCCCTTTGCTCAAAGGCTTTGGTGTATCAAACAAAGGTGTTCTGCCTAATGGTAAGAAGTAATAATTCTTTAAAGTTGTCTTTTCCTAGCCAAAACCTAACTTCTCATAATTGTACAACCTATTTTCATTCCAGTGGCTAAATCCCAGTACCCTCCTGCTTTTGTTTTCCCTCTTTATCCCAGTGCTCACCAACACTCCAGGGAAATTGGCCTCCATCTTCAGCTTTGTATGACTTCAGTACTGACAGGCACCAGTCATCTTCTACTTCATAGCGGCTATAAACAGAGGCTGAGGGAATAAACATTTAATGTGAGCATGTGTCCCATAGACTGAGGTAAATGGAGATCCTACATTGCTGTGAAATGTAAAAACCCATCAGCAGAGATATATTCTGCTAACATTATGCAATTTCTGTACTTGACATCACTTGTAGTAAACTTTATATGGATCTCTTCTCTAATAAATGCACATGTGTGATACCCATTGCACAACTGCAGTGTGCAATAGGATCCATATAATCAAACTTGTGAATAATCAAATCCACAAAAGTCAAACCTGTAGCTATGGAGGGCAGTTTGCACTCTGTGTACATAACACCACATAGGTCTCCATATGTCATAGGTCCCCAGGATGCTGGTCATTATATATTGTCCTTGTAGCCATGGGAAAGCTACCTCAGGCATACCTGCCACTGTACTGCATTCTGGCTCATTTTGGAAGAATTGCTACAATTTCATCCTTTATAGTTTTACCACATGCACTATTGGCTTTGGTTCAATAGTCCCAAGTCTCACCTCCCATGCAAAGGAATCTTGCTGAACTCTAGAAACTAACTGAAATGATGAAATTGGTAACATGAGCTTTCATAGACTAAGTTTACTTCCTCAGGCACATGGAGTGAAGTGCCTAAGGACATGCCTTTGGTGGACAGAGTAGAAGGGATGATATTGCCTAAAGCCAAAATGAGTTAGTAATTAAATGAATGGAGGATAAAGTGCAGGAATGTAGTTGTCTGAAAACCAAAAAGGAACTGCGTAGGAAGGTCCTCATGAGACTGGGTTGTTAACTAGTGTTACAGTATGTGTTATGCACCAATGTGACAGTTTCCTAAGGACCCTCTTTCTTATTTATCATCAGGAAATGCTAAAATTACAGAACATTGTTTAAAAAAGAACACATTACCATAATTATAATTGCTATCATGACTGAGATAGACATGAGGCCTTATTTTTTGCAAATTACCTTCTTCCATGGGTGTAGAAGCTTCTAGCCATTGCCGTACAACCCTCACACCCTCTTCGCCCATAACTTTGGGATACCTAGATGAAGGAAAAACTTGTTAACACAGATTCTGAGAGTCTTCTGTCATCATTTTAACAAATGAGGTTTGAATTGACAGAATTTCATAAGCTGGGTTGGGCTGCCCACTTCATGGGCTGGGCTGTAGCACAGCTGGTAAATCATCAGCAGTAATAAGATGTACCAACCGAAAGGTGGCCAGTTCAAAGTCCGGTCGGGGTGAGTGGACCTCAAGCCCAGCTTACTGTTTACCTAAGCAGTTGAAAAACAGTTTATATGCTGTAAGTAGAGGAATTAGGTACTACAAATTGCAGGGGAGGTATTTTACGACACCACAAATAACAAGACCAGAAATGCAGTGACCGAAAGGAAGGTGGAAGGAGGAAGTTCCGATGGCTCTTCATCATAGAGAGTGAAGAAACAGCACCCCGTGACTGAATCTGAGCACAACATTAACCTCCAAGGCTAATACCTCCTTCTGTTTGTCTTACTCTGTTCTGTCCCGTTTCCAAACAGCATCTCAAAAATCCATTAGATTAATCTAGCTGCATCCCAGTTTCCATGACTTTTGATCAATTTTCCCAAACCAACATTTCTCACTTTTGAAGCCTGGGGCTTACCATCCATCAACATCTAGAAAGATTCATAGCTCCCAGTTGTGCTCTAAGTGGTTAATGTTACACTCTGATTTTGTTGTTACTTTCTGGTTTTATTTAGAGAGGACCCTTGGTATCTGCTGGGGTTTATTTCCATGATTCTTTGAGGATACAAAGATGAATCTGTGGATACGGAGGACTACTGTATTTATTTTAAACTTCTGTCTGATGCTGATGTTTGATTAGGTTTTTAAATCTTTCCAAACAGCTATTTTTAAAGATTTGTATATATTTTGCCTAATAAAGAATTGGATGATAGAGAAATGAATCATAAATATCTTGAAGCAATGCTTATTATTGATAATTCACTCACCTATGCTGTAACAACTTCAGAAGCAAGTCATTTCCTCTATTGGACATTATATCTTCAGGAACACTTGAAAAACAGGAGAGGAGAGAGTTAAAATCGCATTACCACATCAATCTATCACAGACACAAGCATTTCCATGGGATTCCTGCACTAACACACAACAATAGAAAAGACAGTCTTTTTATTCAAATAACCTCATTTTTAAGACATTGCCCAGCTTACATTGCAAAGAGCATCTGTTCTAGATGAACAGATGCTCTTTGCAATGTAAGCTGGGCAATCAAAATATTTTTTTCTCAAATGATAGTTAACTCACGTAGTAGTGATGATTTCATCTTTGGTTCTGCGCACCAGCAAGACAGGGCCCTGGTATCTGGAAAGGAGACAATGTTAAGCCACATGTTTGTTCTGGAAAGCTACTGTTAAAGGAAAGCACATTTACATCCATGAGGTTCTGCATGGCAGAATGGGTAGGAATCATATTTAGGCTGCATAAGAGTTCCTCAATGGAAAAGAGTAAATATCTACTGCAGGTAGACCTCTGTCTAGTTTGAATGTTCTCCCTATTACTTTGAGAGAGGTCTGCATCTTTCTCTCATTGACACATGAACAAGTCACAATTAAATTACAATTTCCAGAACTTGGAAGTAACATTTATTGGTTTTAGAACAAATCAAAATGGCCCTCCGTATCCATAGCTACAACCATCCATGGGTTGAAAATATTTCTTAAAATAAAAAACCCGTTGCTTTTGCTATTTCATCTAAGGAACAGTATATTATTACATCAATATATTACTACATCATTATACCTAATGGGACTTGTACATCCATGGATTTGGGTATATATGGGGCATCTTGGCACTAAACCCCAGGACGTACTGCTTCAAATAATGATTTATGATCCTGGATTGGTCTGAAGCTGGTAACCATATGGTTTACCATTTCATCGAAACAAAGAAATTCAAGTTAATTAGAATACTCCTTGTTTAATTCTGCTAGGCGGCTGGAGGTAGTGGCAAAACACACACACGTATCTTGGCTGAATAAATAGAGATATTATTGTCCAAATGTGGCTGAATGAGTTTAATTAGAAATAATTTTGCCAAGAGGAATGCTCATTTTCTCTCTCCAGGAGGTATGGACTGGTTTTCAACCAAAAAAGCGAAAAGGCTGCCATATTTGCAAAAGCAACTGGGAAAAGTGTTCAAACCTGCTTTTCAAATGCACATGCAGCCTGGCAATTTTCTCAGTACACCCAGCTTACATTTGGAAGGGGGCATAATTTGGAGTCTGCAATGTTTCAGACTGAAAACTCATTATAGTTCATTATAGTTTAGTTGGCCAGAGTAGCTGAGAGCTGCATGTCACCTATTGCCCACCGATCTGCTAGAACTGGAATAAGCAGAGGTGGGAGGACTTCTAGAATAGAAGGAGGTATTTAATCTGAACAGTTTATAACAGTCTATTCAGTTTAGAATCAAGTACAGCAGTGGCAAATCTCAAAGAGTGAAGCCTGCCTGTGGTCAAGGGCATTTCCCATACTAAGTAGACCCAGAGTTGGTTTACTCTGATGCCCAGAGGGTACTTACAGAGCTATGCAGGGCTATTTGAATGTGTGCGCATGAGTTTGTCTGTGTGCTTTGGGTTGAGGAGCTCCCCACAACAGAATTGTTAAAACTCCGCAAAGGGATTCTTGAGGTTCTTGATGTGGGGGTATTTTTGTAGTCAAAAAGTGATTCAGTCATGTTCCACATCTAATTTTCACTGTTATACAAAGGAAACTAATGTCAATTTTGCTAATGCAAATAACAACAACACAATAACAATAATACCATATTTACTCAAATCTAATGCTCACCTTTTTTGACTAAATAACATAGCCAAAACTGAGGGGTGCATTGCATTACATTTGATTGTATTGTTAGAATTGCGCACATGAACCCACCTCTTCCCCTCTGTCAGGCTGAAGCTCATAAAATCACCAGCCCCACAAGGCCTTCAAGACCTCCATGTCTGTTTTGAAAGTCTCCAGAATGAGGTCTGAGTTGGGAAGTCGCTGCATGTACATCTGCTCCAGGCTGGTCAGTTTGCCAGCCTGGGCTGATGGAGGTGCATGGCTTCCCATTGCCTGTCGGTTGTTCCAAGGTTAGCAGCAGAACACCTGACATGCAAGGGGAAGCCGTGCATTACATTTGACAACAAATATTTTCTTTTACAATGCACAACTTCAAAATTGAGGTGCACATTGCAATTGATGGCACATTATACTTGAGTAAATATGGTAATTTATCCATTACATACTTCTCCTTGCAGCTTTCTTTTTTAAAAAATGACATGTTCCTGATTTTCTATTTATTCTTGCCTCTGTCATCTAGTCTCTTATAACTTTCCTAATACTATTTGTTAATGTGAACTTTCAAGACCTTGCTGGATTATGAACACCTAAATTGAAGCCATCGTAGGCTTTTCTTAACTAGATTTGTTCAGAGTGGGGGTCCTTTGCCTTCCTCTTAGGCAGTGGTCTTTGGGTGTTTTGGACTTCAGCTCCCAGAAGCCCTGGCCTGCTTGACCAATGCTCAGGAGTTCTGGGAGGTGAAGTCCAAAACACCTGGAGGACCAATGGTTGGACAGACACCATTGCTTTAAAGCAAGAATGAAAAATGCTCAGTGGGTAAACCATGATTGAGCAGGATTAGGACACTGGTCTCCAAATCATTACTCCATTCTGGTTCTTAACTCTCTTGGCTTCATACCTGCAAAGCTGCTCTCCATTGTTCAGGTTCAGATGCTGTCTCACTGTTCGGGTGACCAGCCCTCCTGCAGAAGGAAGATGTTACATTATTAAGCTCTCATTTCCACTGTGGGCATACTCCTAATGAATTCACATATCATGAGAAGAATCACTCTTTTCAGTCTCGGTAAGAGAATGCTTTTGTTTTCCAGTTAAGTGCTGAAAAACCAAGCTGGGGAAAAGCCTGGCCTTTAGGAGAAAGTAGTAAACATCAACTGGTCAATTAGGACAAGAGTTTTTCCAGGGCTTGTTTGGCTCATCAGCTGACCTGGATGAGGCAGCCAAGTTGTAAATGTGTAGACGGCAATATTGGAGGATTTTGTCTGGTCTGGTTTAGAAATACAAGGATGCGAAGGATAGCAGGGCAAACTGGAGGGAACTTGGAGTACAGTCTTTGTGGCTACTTGGTTGAACAGGATGATTTGTCTCCCCACTTTCGTATACCCCAGAAAGAATGAACTTAGGGCCCTTCCAGGTAAGCCATATAACCCAGGATCTGATCCCAGGTTTTCTGCTTTAAATTGGATTATGAGTCCACACTGCTAGAAAATCTAGGATAAACAAAAAAACCTGGGCCAGATCCAGGGATTGGGCCTGTCTGGAAGAGCCCACGGTGACCCTGCTGTGTGTGTGTCTTCCTGCTGAAATACAGAAAGTACCAAGTAGTTGGTACTGGCAGAATGTTTAGATAATGGGAGCCAAATGGAACCATCTGTCTTAAACCAAAGTTCACTGAAAGTTTGTGAACTTTTGTAATGTAGACCTTATTTATATGATGCAAGAGGCATTTACGGGTAGAGAGGTAACATGGGAATAAAGAGAAAATAATTAAAGGACTATGAGATGTGTCTCTTTGTATCTGCTTTGTGGTTCTTAAACACCACACATCTTTCCACTGTAGCTAAAAGAAAATTGTTGAAATCTGCTGTCTGATGTTCTTGTCTGGCTAAAGCAGACCATGGAATGAACTCTGGGATAATAAGGAATGTGAAGAACATGCAACCCCATCATCAACATAATGACACAACAGGAAAGAAGCTGACCTCACTGTCATGCTGAAGGATTTAGAGATTTAAAGAGGTGTTCTCGAAGGTAAATAAAACTGTTTTTTTAATATGCAGTTTTAGGAGACCCCAGTGGCGAAATGGGTTAAACCCTTCTGCTGGCAGGACTGCTGACCTGAAGGTTGCCAGTTCAAATCTGGGGAGAGCACAGATTGGCTCCCTCTGTCAACTCCAGTTCCCCATGTGGGGACATGAGAGAAGCCTCCCACAAGGATGGTAAAAACATTGAACATATGGGCAATGCCCTTGCAGACAGCCAATTCACTCACACCAGAAGCGACTTACAGTTTCTGAAGTCACTCCTAACACACATACACACACACACACACGAATAAATAAATATGCAGTTTTCCCACTTTTATGGGTCCTGCACCACTAACCTCAGCAAAAGTGAATGGACTACTGTACAGTTATTGTTAACAGAAAGTCACTGTTTTAAATCTTACAATGGATACATTTCAATCATCTCACATGTCTGTTATAATACTTATTTATATCATGACTCAGAATTAATTTGAATATTTCAAACTATATATAAATTATTAACTTTTCAATGGTTTGGTTCATCCCATGGGACACAATAAATTAATTTTTTTTATTTAAATAAATATTACAGCTTATTTATCTTATGTAGATTGTAAGCCTGAGGGCAAATCAATAATTTGTAAGCCGCTCTGAGTGCCTTTGTGGTTGAAGAGCAAGGTAAAAATTCTTTAAATATATATATTTTAAAAAAGAATGCATGAAACCATTTGATCATTAAAGGGATACACATTTTTTTTCTTTCCCCTTACTCCAGCTTTCCGGCATGACCTTGAGGGCAAGAGGAACGAGGTCATCGAAGGAGGCATCCAGGATAAGGGCTCTGATGTCTGGGTATGACATGGCTGCCCAAGTGGCTGCAGAGAGAGAGAAAAAAATACAAGATGAAGGAGAAGTTATTGTGAGCAACTCTGATAGGTTGCTTAAGGCAATATACATGGCTACTTCGATGATCAAGACAATATACATGCCCCACCCCCCAATGTGGTTCTCAACTGTGGGTCCCTAGCTGTTTTGGCCTACAACTGTCAGAAATTCCAGCCAGTTGATTAGCTGTTAGGATTTCTGGGAGTTGAAGGCAAAAACATCTGGGGGACCCACAGGTTGAGAACCACTGCTGTAAAATATATCAGTCAAAAAGAATGATTGGCGTAAGGTCATTGCAAGGGGGTTGGACTAGATGACCCTTGTGGTCTCTTCCAATTCTGTCATTTAGGATCACCTAATCAGTTTCATGTCTTAGTGGAAAATTCAACCTGGATCTCCAAATCCCAGCACTGCATTCGAAACCACCATTCCCCACTGGCATCATTTGACACCGCAGCCTTGTTTGCTACCTGTAAAGCCCCCAATGGACCAGGCATAGATGATAATGTTCTCAGGAAGGAAGCCCAGGTGGTGGATGGCATACTGCATTACTACATCCATGGCATTGGCCTCATTCTGTGGCAGTGGAACTCCCTGGGGCAGGAAGGAGAAAGTGGTTAGTGCATAAAAAAGAACAGGAACAAAGACACTTGGGAGAAGATGAGGGAATTAGACGTTGTATGAATTTTTTGAACATATGGTCACCTTCATGTGAAATCATTTCGGACATATGGTCAAACAGTGGAATTCATGTGCAAAAGCACAGCTGAGGGCAAAAATCTTCTGAATCAAGATTTTGTATTCTTTCATTGAATAATGAAAGAATATAAAACATGATAAAAATTTAAGAAAAAGAGCAAATGGGAAAAGGAAACATAAAAAAAGAAAGAAAAATTCAAAAACTTATATAATAATATACTGTATTTCATCCAAGATCATGCCAGCCTGGTGGGAGCCATTTAACTGAGCTTCGATATCTTTATTGCTTTACTTTCTCATTTATATTATCCTACTCCTATTCTGCTTCATTTTAACCTGACCATTTCCCTTTGGCATTGTGCAGCATTGTTTTGGAAACTTTGGCTGTTTGTATATATTGGACTTACCTCTGGTAACTCTGCAAGCAACTTGCATTGCCAAAGAGTTCCTAACTACGGCTTCACCATGTTGTATTGCATAATAGTCACACTTCTTATCTTGTTTTGGTTGGAATAAAAGGAGAGTGCGACTATTGTGCAATGAAATAAAAAGGTGCTTTGTGTTTGTTGGTTTCTGTTTTTAAAAAACTGTGCTGCCTCTGAGATAAAGGAGGAAGCAGGGACAACTTGGCGTTTGTTTAAACTGCTTTGAGGAGAGCTTAGTTTGTTTTTGTTTTGTTTACCTGAGACAATTACACAAGTAAAAGGGGGGAGGACCATTTTGGAACCCAAAAAGGCAGGGGTGTGTGACGATCATGCAGTGATGAAATACGATATATAAAACTAGTTTAAATAAATCTAACCTAATACTAAGTCTAATGCACCATACTAAACTGAACACTGAATACTAGTTAACTGCTTTCCCCACCATGAGGGTCTGACCATCAATCTAAAGTATAATAGATTACTAAGAGAAAAATAACCAAACTAGAAAGACAAATATAATTCTATTATAGCTCTAACTAAATAATCCTACTAGGACTGGGTTGTTGTGAGTTTTCTGGGCTGTATGGCCATGTTCCAGAAGCATTTTCTCCTGAAGTTTCACCCACATCTATGGCAGGCATGCTCAGAGGCTGTGAAGTATATTGGACACTAGGCAAGTGGGGTTTATATATATATGTTGAAAGTCCAGGGTTGGAAGAAAGAACTCTTGTCTGTTGGAGGCAAGTGTGAATGCTGCAAATGTCGCAAATAAATAAATAAATAAATAAATAAATGCTGCAGTTGGCCAGCTTGATTAGCATTGAATAGCCCTGCAGCTTTAAAGCCTGGTTGCTTCCTGTCTGGGTAAGCCTATGTTGGGAGGTGTTGGCTGGCCCTGATTGTCTCCTGTCTGGAATTCCCCTGATTTTTGAGTGTTGTTCTTTATTTACTGTCCTGATTATAGAGTTTTTTTAAATACTGGTAGCCAGATTGCTTATCAGTTTGTACCACATGGGTGAGAGGCCATCAAGATAGGTGACACATCTTCAGCATTGGGAAAGAAATGGTGATAGGCTCTATGTTACCTAGTCAACAGCCATTCCATGAGATTACAAGGCAGCAGGGGGGAAAGAGTAAGAAAAGCTATTCCATCACCTCTGCTGAGAGATAACCTGCCTTTGGCTCTCCCTGATGACTTCTACCAGATGTCCCCCAACTAATATAATTTAGACTCTTGGTATAAACTTACTGTGCTGCCTGCAAATCCGGGGTGATTCCATCCTAGCACAGAATATCCAGCTGCAAGAGAGAAGAGAGAAAGAAGAGTTGGAAGAGAAGGGACAGGGGAAAAGGGCTGAATGATCTAGCCAAATGGATGCATTTTCCATCATTTCACCCAGTTCTGATAGGAAAAAGAAATGGTTAAATAATTTGACAGTGTTGATCGGGCATGTCAGGATCAGCAACTAATAGGCATTGTGGGAGTTACAAAAAACATGAGAGGGCCAAAGTTTGCCCATGCCTGGTGTAGATGCACACTATTTGGGCTGCAACAAAGCTTTGTGAAGCATGACAGGGAAAAGACAAGATATCAAGAAACCTGTGCATTTTTAAAAAAATTGTGCTCTGACTTTACAAGCCTAAGGCATAAAGTGCAGTTCTCTAGATGAAACTGGAACTGTAACTCCCATTAGCTGTAGCCGGGATAGTCAATTATGAAGAATGCTGCTAGCCTCAATTCAACAATACTTGCATTGTCCAGACTCCTGTTGTGAACTGTTTCCACTATACTACTACAAAATATTGGAAACATCCACAGTAACTGACTTTGCAGAACCATGTAATTTTTATTTGCTGCCTGGCAAGGTCCTCTCTTTTTGTCTGCAAAGGGGATGACTTGTTCTTATAGTACTGCCTCCAATGCTTTTTCATCTCAGATCAAAGAGGGGTAGCCAGATGGATGACTATGTTTGTATCCAGGTAGGGGGTAAGGGAGCATAACTCACTCACCAGAAAAAGTACTAGTGGTGACTATATTATTGGGCCCCATCACAGGTCATAGCTTGATAGTGGGATACATTAATGACTAAGTACTCCATATCCTGGCTGATTTCCAGATAAATCATAAGACACCAACGGTGGGGAAGCTTCCCTGCAGGCCTTGTTGAAAATCCTTGATAGGGATAGAGTTTACATTTTTACCATTTGAAAATTGTTAGTTGAGCCACAGCTTTCAAATTTTCACCTTTTGAAAATGTTTGGTTTTTGAAAAGTCCTGTTTTAGACAGCTTTCACATTTTCACTTTTTGAAAATTCATGCTTTCTTTTTAAATCCTAGCAAATTAATCTTGAATTCTCCCTAGAAGCGAAGATGACTCAACTTAGACTGTTGTATGGTACTTGGGTTGTTTTGCAAGATCAGGCGACTTGCTGGACAATAAAATGGAAACTAATAGGAAAAGAGAAAATCTGCACTACAGGTGTAAGACCTTAGCTGAATTGATGACCAGGATTTTGGTAGTTTTTAATTCATTAGGCTATCCTGAGATTGTGCCGGCAGGACTGCTGACCAACAGATTGGTAGTTCGAATCTGGGGAAAGAGGGTGAGCTCCCCCTATCAGCTCCAGCTCCCCATGTGGGGACATGAGAGAAGCCTCCCACAAGAATGAGAAAACATCAAACATCTGGGAGTTCCCTTGGCAACGTCCTTGCAGTTGGTCAATTCTCTCATACCAGAAGCAACTTTTCTGAGGTCAACTTGATGATAAATAACAACAAAAAATAGTAGCAAACCAACATTCATAAGTAGGGAGATGAATGATGAATCTTTGATGAATCCAAAGAAACATTTCACCAAGAAAACAGTACAGTGGAATGTGCCAGTGATATTTTCAATTACCAGAAAAACATTTAAAGATTAAAACAGGGAAATGACTTGTACCATCTAAGGGGGTAGTCAGGCAGCCAACTTCATAGAAGCCTGCATTTCCTTCACAGCAGACGACCTAGAGAAACAAATACAGTAAACTGATCACATCAAAAGCTGGTAGTAATCTGACTGCATAACAAATAAGACTTCAAATGATCTTTTGTTTCCTTCTGATGGACAGATTTGTTAACTTTTTGGTACTATGATTGAGGCTCTGAGAAGTTATGCTGTGCTGGCCAAAATGTTTCATTTTTCTAAGTGCTAGGATACACACACGGACACATTCACAGCAATCATCGTGTAGTGTATTTCCTTCCACTGTGTGGAGTGAACATTGACCTTCTAGCTAAACTACACTCCTTCCATTTCTCTAGTAACTATAAGTCTATTATCATGTTACTGCACCACCCATTTTCCCAAGGAGCGCACAGAAATGCACTTGGGGATTATCCAGTGTTCTCCTTATGCTAATCAAGGTACTATCAGGTCAGAGAAAGGTGATTTATAAATATTTTAATAAAAACAAAGTAAGTTCAGTCTCGGGTTGTCCACTGAGCTTTGGAAGATTTAAATCTAGGTTAACTTGATCTGCCTTAGACAATCTATCTTGAGTTTCATTCTGGAAGTAGAGCAAGGCATGGCGGAGGAAACTCAAGAGACAAGTGATGAGGGGGAATTGTTTCAGTAAATTAGGGAGAATTGTCTACTTCTTTGAAAAGCAACCCTGTATTCAACCAAACAGCCTGGTAGCCTCAGGCAATTGGAAATGTCACGTAGATGAGTGAGTAGCTTGAAAGAGGAGCAACGGATGGTGTTAGTTTTGAGTATAGAGAAATTGAGTACTCCCCAGACATTTGGGAGAGCAACTTTGCATCATCTTTAGTTGCTGGCCATGGCGACTGGGGTTGATAGGCATTCCAAAGATCCAAAGGGCACCAAGTTTCAGCATAAGAACCAGCTTCAACATCTGAAAAGTTCTCAGGAGCTGGAGGTTGGCATGGTCAGTTAAACAGGTGGGAGTAGAGATACTGACATATTTTATCTTAACTGGCAAGTGACCCAATGTCAGAGATGGTCACAGGGATTTGTGTTTGATTTGTTATATGTTATCCACAGCATTGAATGTTTACCACTGTGTTTTATTTTGTTGTTAGCCGCCCTGAGTCCCTCCGGGAAGACAGGCAGGCTATAAATAAAGCATTATTATGATTTGATACAGAACAAGATTAGTACACAGCAAACAAGATCACTATGCTGGCTGTTGTATTGGATCACACGTTGGACACTTCCCAAGTGTCTAAGACTGTGTGATGTATTGGCAAATAATGCTTGTAGATCCGAGTAGGGTGGCCTTTTGCAACTGACAGATGGTGATTTTGTCAGTGCTGATTGTTTTTAAGTGTTGGCCAAGGTCTTTAGGTACTACAACCAGTGTGCCAATCACCACTGGGACCACCTTGACTGCCTTGTGCCAGTTTTTGCATCTGTAAATCCTTGTATCGCGTCAGCTTTTCCAGTTGTTTCTCGCCAATTCTGCTGTCACCTGGGATTGCAACATCGACAATCCATACTTTGTTTTTTTCCATGAGGTCAGAAGTATTGTGCTCTAAAAGTGTCAGTCTGAATTCGGAAGTCCCAGAGTAGTTTTACGTGTTCATTTTCTGTAACCTCTTGAGGCTTGTGATCCCACCAGTTCTTTGTCACAGGCAGATGGGATTTGTGGCACAAGTTCCAAGTGATCATCTGAGCAACAATATTATGCCTCTGCTTGTAGTCCATCTGCATGATCTTCTTGCAGCAGCTGAGTATATGATCCATCGTTTCATCTGCTTCCTTGCAGAGTCTACACTTGGACTTCTCAATTCTGGCTTTGATGGCATTTGTTCTAATTGCTTGCTCTTGAGCTGCAAGAATCAGGCCCTCAGTCTTTTTTCGAAGTTCCACTTGTACGCCACATCCATGTTTTTTCCTTGTCAATTTTGCTCTTAGTTTTTCCCAGGAACTGTCCATGGAGAGCCTTCTTTTACCAGTTTTCTCTTCTGCTCTACACTGTATTTTTATGGCATTCACTCTTTGTCTTTTGCATTTTAAGAAATTCTCCACAGTTGACTTCCATCAATGTTGATTTTTGACTGTCTTTCACATAATCTGCCAGTGCATGTGTCTTCTTCTACTGTTTCTTTCACTTGCAGAAGCCCTCTGCCTCCTGATTTCCTGGGCAGGTAAAGTCTGTTGACATCACTATGTGGGTGCAATGTTAACATTTTTTTTTGTTTTCTGGCCAGATCATCCAGCTCTGCTTGCGTCCAGTTCATAATTCCAGCCATGTATCTGATGACAAAGATGGCCAAGGTGTTGATAGCCTCAATCCGTATTTCCATCATTTAATTTGCTCTTCAAAATTTTTCTGACCCTTTGGATATATTCTTTGCTGACCACATTTTTCACATGTCAATGCTCGATATTGTCCAGCTGTAGTATAGGCAAGAGGGCTGTATTCCCTGTAGGTCCACTCCGTCATTGATAATGACACATTGAAATTAAATACTTGAAGAACGGAATTGACTACTTTAGGTTCTCCATACCTGCACAACTATCACCTGAGGAAGACTACATAGACAAAACTGGTCGTGGATGGTGACTAACCTTGGACTTGTTTAAAACATTGAATTTCATAAAAGGATTCACTTACTTGGATGTTTAAATTTGGACTCACAATTAGTGACTTATACAGTCCTTCATGTGGAACATGAACTCTGGTGGGCATTGGACTCACAAACTCTGAATATAGAGTTTTATTTTCTATGAATGTATGTGTGTTGGTAACACATGGATTATATTTTGGTTTAATTACTGTTTTATAGTTCATATTATTGGATTACATTTCTAGCTATAGTGGCCTCTTGCCTGTGCATTTCAGGGAATCCTTTCTTTGTATTGTTTATTCCAGCTGTAGTATAACCAGATATTTGTAGGTTTCAGGCTGAGGATGATGATGATGATGATTTCTTAGCAAGATTGGTTCTGGAGACGTTTGTGACTGCCTTCCTCTTAGGCTGAGAATGTGTGAGTTGCTAGTGGGTTTCTGTGACTGAGCCCAGTTTCATACCTTAATCTTCTGGAGCCCTCATGTAATACCCAAACTGTTATATATCAGCTAGTACTATATATAATTAAGGTCTTAGTGGCGGAAGTCTTAGGAGAGGCATTTCAACAGTTTAAGAAGGGAAAACATCATGAAAAAGTTGACAAACCACCAAATAAAGGCAGTGGCCCCAGAAGTAGATTCCTCAGCCCCACTGTTAGGTCAACTCACCAGTTTCTGGCCATGCGGTTCTGATGTCCCTCTCCGGTCCATGAACATAGTGTCAATTTCATTTCCATCACAAGCCTGCAGCTTTGCCCTTTTCCCATTGCACTGCAAAGAGAAAGACAATGTTCACTGGTAACTGAAGAAAAATTACATTGTTTCTTTCTGCTCTAGAAGTTGCAATGAAGCCTGGAAGTCAAGACCATGGCCTTCTTGTCTGGAATTTACTCACCTCCTCGACTAGTCGGGCCTGTCCTTGAAGCAACATGGGCATCAGAGCCTTCTGCAGAAGATATACAGAGCCTGGGTAAAGCATACGTCGTCCAAAAGTGTGAGCCACAAGGAAGCTGCCAAGAAAGGAAAACAAAAGATTTGGCAATACTGTATGTCATTGCCCTACCTAGCATTACACAAGTGGAAATCCAGTTAACAGAAAGTTGCATGAGTCTTATACCCACCCATGAATAGAGGAATAGACAATTCCCCTTTTTGCTACCAAAGTCAATGAAGAACCCACAATACTACCCCTAGCTTTCCAAATTTCATCACATTGTCCAACCTGTAATTTTTGTCCTAAATTTTAAATCTCACACTGCCCACTTGATTTTGTTGTTTTCAATGGTTATTATGGAATTGTAAATTTTATATGGTATCACCTGTTTTAATGATTCTTACTTTTGGTATAAATAAGTATTTGTTTTGGAATTTGGGTGGGATGCCTATTTACTTATGTTTGTTGTATGGCATTGAATGTTTGCTGATTTTGTTGTTCACCACCCTGAGTCCCTTCAGGGAGATAGGACGGTATATACATAAGGTATTATTATTGTTGTTGTTGTTTTCTGCTGTTCTAGAGCCGAATACATGGAAAAATGGATTCAAATTGCAGGAAAAGAGATTCAACCTAAACATTAAGAAGAACTTCCTGATAGTAAAAGCTGTTTGAAAGTGGAATACGCTACCTCAGAATGTAGCAGATTATCCTTCTCTGAAGGTTTTTTTAAACAGAGGAGGGATGTCATCTATTGGAAAGACTTTGATTATCTCTTTCTGCATGGCAGAATGGGGTTGCACTGGATGGCCCTTTGGATCCCTTCCAACTCTATGGTTCTAGTGAAGGTGTTTTGGATCTCAACTTTCACAATTCCTATCAGACTACCGGCTGATATGAATTGTGGGAGTTGAAGTCCAAAATATCTGGAGGGCTAAAGTTTGTTCATGCCTGTTCCAGCTGCTCGGCCAGCCAAGAACCTTTCTTTTTTAGGTGCAACAATCTTGAGCAGTCACACATTTGAAGTAATTCTCTTTAATAATCCAGGTAAGACTAACTCTTTCTCCCATTCACAGCAAATTCTATGCAGTAAACCCAAGGTTAGCCCGACAGTTCACAGATGTTCTGCTTAGTTGTTGTTATTGCATATATTTGACTTATTTCTGACATATGATTTGTCTGGGGGTGGTTGCTTCTGTTTTCTTTTAAGAGTGTAACTTGCTCAAAAATCACTCAGTGAATTTCCATAGCTGAGTGGAGATTTGAACACTGGTCTCCAGAAACTTAGTCCAGCACTCAAACTGCTACACCCTTTGTCTTTCTAGACCAGTGGTCCCCAGATGTTTTGGCCTTCAACTCTCAGAAATTCTAACAGCTGGTAAAATGGCCAAAACACCTGGGTACCCACAGGTTGAGAACCACTGCTCAAATATGCCCAAATTTGTTACGAAGCAATCATTTCTTAACTCCACTTATATCCCATTCTGTAAACTCAAGGAAATATACATTACTCTTCTCTTCCCTACTTTATCCTCACAGCAATCCTGTGAGGTAGGTCAGGCCAAGAAAGAATGGCTGGCCAAAGATAATCAAATGCATCTTATGACTCAGGAATCTCCCAATTTTTGCTGCAGTGCAATTGCAACAATGTCTCTGCAATGATCCTCTCTTGCCAAAGCTTGTTTCAGGACTATGTCTAATCAATAAGTGGCTGAGATTTTCCTTGCTACTGTATATATTGTTTTAGATAATGGACAGTCAGCAATTATTGTGTCCTATCATTTCCAAATTGCCTGTAGGCAAACAATCCATTAACTTTTCTTTTCCATATTCAGCTTCTTTATCTGTTGTCCAATTAGCAAATCAGATTTTGAGAGAGAGCATAATCTTTTAGTGCTTAACTTTTATTCCTAATAGTCCAACAAGTTTGGCACTCACTTGGGCAACTCCGAGAATCCCACAACAAACATGATCTCTGGATTCTGACTGTGGAATTCTGGAACATGAAATCCAAAATAACTTTTCAAAGCTCTGCAGCCAATGGTGCACTAGCGTGGTGACATCCCCATCTACTGTATACTCGTGTATAAGTCAAAATTTTATTTCAGAAAATTGACCTCAAACAAGAATTGACTTATAGTAAGGTCAAAATGTACATTACATCACCACTTCTTACATTCTTGAATGCCTGGGCAGGAAAATGGCAGCAATTGTGGCTTTTTGGCACTAACCTCCCTAGCAGGAATAACGGAAATGGTCAGTACTTCTTTTAGCCAGCTTGCTATCTCTTTCTCCTCCACCTCTCCAACTTCTCTGAGGAAGAAAGTGGACCAGCTGAAATATCTCATCTTTTGCCTGCTTTCCCTGGCTGCTGCTAGTCTGCTTGTTTCCTTGGAGAAGTTGGGGAGAAAATGGAAGGAGAAACCGAGGGCTGTTGAGCCAGAAGAGGCAAAAAAAACCAAAAAAAGATGAAATTTTAGCAGCCTCTTGAGCCAAATACCTCTCCGCACCACCAGTGTTTCTTTACTCATGATTCAGATAGATTCTTCCCTCCCACTGCTGCTGCAATTGCTGCGGCTCAAGAGGCTGCTGATGTCTCATTTCTTCCTTGCTTTCTCAGCTGCAGCTGGTCTGCTTGCTTTCTCAAAGAAGTTGGGGAGAAAGAGACAAGCAGCTGGCTGCGGAGAACCAAGGAGAGTGTGTGTATGTAAAGTTGAACTACAGCAGGCCTGCAAAAAATGAGCCAAATATTCTTTGGCACCACTAGTGTTTCTTCTTTCACCATTCAGCTCAATTCCCCCTCACTGTGGCTTAAGACACTCCTGTTTTCTTATCTTCTTATCTTTTGCCTGCCTTCTGCTGGCAACCAATCTATGAAATCGACTTATACACAAGTATATATAACAACCACTTCTTATAGCAGACACAGGAAAACGGTCCTCCAGTGGTTGTATGAACTAGGTCTCGTGAAAGCTATAGTCCAAAATCTGGAGAGCCATACATTCTTAATATTGTCTCCTGTCTGCAGATAATCTCACTTTTCCCCATCACAAAACAAAATACAAAGCATAAATAAGAAGAGTACCTGGCAATTTGGCAGGGCAGCTTCTTTATGGTATGCAGGAGGCCATTGATGGCACTTTGGTGCTTTGGTTCTGGCCGCAACAGGGAGACATTACGAGAATCTGACCTGCAGGAGTTAGAGAACAGGAAACTGTTCAAAACCATCACACTTAAAATAACAGGCGGTATGATACTCAACTTCAAACACCTGCTTGTTTCCTGCAGTTTAATGATTAGGACCCAAACCAATGGATGCAAATTATCATAGAAGAGTTTCCACTTAAACAAACCTCATGAGTGTAAGAGCTGTTCAACAGTAGAATAAACTCTGCCAGAAGGTGATAGACTCTCCTTCATTGAAGGTTTTTAAACAGAGATTGGATGTCCAATTCTCAGGGTACTTGAAGCTGTGGATTCATGTATTGGCAAGAAGCAGGACCTTGCTATTCCATGATTTTGTGTTTTTGTCTAGGGATATATGTGTACACAGGCATTCCAAAATGCAAAACAAAAAACAAACAAAAAAACCCTGACATCAAATTGTGGCAGGTAAGAAAACGTCATGGTGAATGGTCTGAAATCCACACTCAGAGGGCAGCAAATGTACAAAGACTCCAGGGAAAGCCATACATAATAATGGGCAATGAACAAAATAGCTCTTTGATGTTCACAGCTGTCATCTGAAAATTATGCACACTGACTGGTTAATATGTAAATCCTCCACTAGTGCCATCCATATGCATTCTTAAATATGCTTGGTGAATATGCACAATGGCTGACCTTTATGCATATTCAAATCCATTCAACATAATACAGTAAAGTCAAATCTGGTATCAGAATTTCCTAGAAAGAACTGACTTCATTCTGGAAGGATGGAGGAAGGCATGCAGACTGAGAAGAAGCAACTCTACAGTTTAGAAGATAAGGGTTTCCTATTATTTTTGGATTCCTACCCACCGGCTTGTAGCTGCGTCCCATCGGAAGTCCACTGGCCAACTCCTGAAGTCAAAATTGTAGCTGGCAAGTTTTTTCTAAAAAGCACAAAATGGGACAAAATAGAAATTGGATCAATACAATTTTAATGGCAACATTTTTTTTCTGACCAGAGCTGGAATTGGAATTCAAAGTCTAAGACTACAACTCCCATTAGCCCTAGCAAGATAGTTAATAATGAAGGCTCTCCAGTCCGACAATAATAATAATAAATAATAAACTTTATTTCTATGCCACCACTATCTCCCCGTAGGGACTCGGAGCTGCTTACAAGGCACTCTGGGATGCACATATAACATACAACAGGTAAAAACGGTACAAAAGTATAAAACAAGTCACATAAAATTATATAACAACTCCCGTCAACACATATAGCATAAAATCAGAATAATACAATTTTAAAACAACAGTAGATAACTGCAGTCAATTCACAAACAACAAATTCACCACAACCCTGCTTTCAGATGAAGACTGTTCATGAAATAAACTGCTTAAGTCCACACACAATATTTTCTCCCTAGACCAAAGAACCTCGTCAGATCCAGACAAGTGCTACACACACAGTAAGCAAATACATTTCAAAAATCTAAAGCAACATCAAAGATGTAGGAAAGAGCAGGAAATATGTGTTAAGAGAAGATGGATAACAGCTTATGAGGTTCTGTAGTGACAGATACAAGGGATATATGCTCCAGTCCCTGCTGGTCATAGAGCAGCTGCCTTTTATACTAACTACTTGGACTGATTGCACCAGGTATGCCAAACATTTTAATTCAGTATTGGATCATATACCATATATACTCTTGTATAAGTTTACCTCCTGTATAAGTCAAGGACAGGTTAGGGTGTTGTGTGGTTTCCGGGCCATATGTACGTGTTCTAGCTGCATTTTCTCCTGATGTTTCACATGCATCTGTGGCTTGCATCTTCTGAGCATCCTCTGAAGATGTCAGCCACAGATGCAGACTAAATGTCAGGAAAAAATGCTGCTAGAACATGGCCATACAGCCTGGAAACCACACAAAACCCTAGTGATTCTGGCCATGAAAGCCTTTGGCAAAACAAGATCAGATTTTGGGTCCAAAATTATGGATTTAGATATGACAGATAGACAAATTGAGGGTCATTCCACAGAAAGATAAAAACTAGCACCACTTCAGTGCCCCCATCATTACTACCTGGCATTTTCCTGTCTAAGCATTCAAAAAAAATCTGTTTTCATTCTACTCAAGAGAAAGGGATTGTTCCTTTTAAACTCAAAGATAAGGTAGAATATTAACTCTCATTTAAAAGGAAACATTCACTTCTCTGTGTGAACTGAAGAAAGGCAAGAGCTAGAATGTCCCAGGAGAACCTAAAAGAAGCCCTGGCCCTCCACTACTCTCTCTGAGCTCCTTTGATGGTTTATTTAGGTTCTCTTGGGATGGACTACACTTTTGCCAGACTACTCAGAGAAGGGTGGTTCTTTTCCTGATCAGAATTAATATACAGTATTTACAAAAACCCATGGTTTTATGAGCCAATGTTAAAATTAAGATTTCTAGACTTATACATGAATATATACGGTACTTGCAAAATAAATCCCTCCGAGCTGCTGTCATTATCATGCATAAACTGTGGCTATTAGTCATGGCCTTTCAACAAACCTCAGAAAAGTTACTTTCTCGATTGAATTTCCAAGAATCCCCAGGTTGCTGGGCCAGCGGTTACACTATCTGGGTGTTTCAAGGAGAAGCACCCTACCACAAACTATCTTTCTTAAGCTTAAGCTCAGGTTAGGAGCCAGACATTGGGTTAAGGAGACAGTTAGAATGGTGCCTGTCAGTGGTGACCTGTCTTACCTTGTGCTCAGGTGTGCCATACCGGTGGGCATCCTCAAGGATGGTAATGAACTGGATATACTGAGGGTTAGTCCAGCGACCAATGCCTGCAAGGAAGAGTCAGATCATCAAAGACTGAAATTACAGTATAGTATGGTCCCTCTATTTGTAGGACTAGTATATGAGGGTTCTTTTATCCACATTTGACAAAATATGGCCTCTCTGGGCCTTTTTCAAGGTCCTCCAGTGTTACTCTATAGTATTCTTGGGCCAGCGGTCCTATATTTCAATAGGGTTTGATATTTCCTGCAGTTTCACAGATTTATGTGAAGTCTGGGAACACGTTTCCCATGGATACTGGGGTTATTTTGTGCTGCACTATCAATTTTGCTTGCTCATTGAGGTGATAGCCCTTCATCTCCATCTACCAAAGCTTTTCTTCAAGCCCACCTCTTTCCATCTCTCAATCACACACCATTAATGCGGACATAGAGGTTGCATCCACACTGTGGAATTAATGCAGTTTTGCACCATTTAAAATGATATGACAGAATGCTATGGAATCCTAGCATTTATATCTAGTGAAGCATCAGCACTGATTGGCAGAGAAAGCTAAAGAGCATGTAAAACTACAATACCTATGATTCCATAATATTGAACCATGGCAAGTTAAAGCAATATGAAACTGCAGTAATTTTACACTGTAGATACATCCAGAGACTGATAAATAAAATCTACTTGCCCACACACCAATCTATCCCTTATCACTCATGCCTCTAACATCTTTAGTATTCTGTGCTATCCTTCTACTCCTTGCCCTCTGTGGAGGTTCATGTTGAAAGTTCTCTGTGACAGGGTTCAGTCTTTTCTGTATTTACTTGCTTAAGTACCTTATAAACTGTATACAAAATTATGATACATACAAATCTCCCATCTCAGAAGTCTCCCTGGCCTAGTTGATGATATTGTGCCTTTTGCACCCTAGGAAGTGCTCACCTCTAAGGCAGGCAATCCCAGCCAGCAAGAGCATCATGGTCCCAACGTAGTGAGAAATAGCAACCACTTTTGACATTGTCAGATACCCTAAAAAGAGAGGGAGATGTAGACAGGGTGAGGTAATCAGCACAGTGCTTTCAAAGTATACTGGACAAGGATATTTTCCCTTTCCCCTTCATTGTTTAAAATTAATTTGTTATTGTGGTTTTAGATATAAACACTAAACCTTCTTTAACAATCAACCAACATACATATTAAATGGATTCTCTATTTTTACAGGAAATTTACACAGTCATATAAACACATACATACATTTTACACTTGGCATGGCATAAGATTTGACATATAATTACGATCAGTCCTGCACATTTGCAGCATTAATGTTTGCAGATTTGATTATTCATAGTATGTTCTTTCTTGAAAAACTTGATCCTCATGGGTGACTTTATGGTCTACTTCCACCAGAGGATGATAGCAGTCATCCAGGAGGATCTAAAGATTCCTAGACATAATATGTCTTTAAGAATTTCTAGCTCCTGCACTGTGGTTCTATGGACATCTTCTGGGAGAAGCTGACCATAGAGCCAAGATGGATAACTTACAGATTCCTATAGAAGTGAACTCTCAGACATTTTTATTCATTTTTTTCCACTTTCATGGAGATCCTGCATCCCTAACCCCAGCAAATGTGGAGGGCTGATTGTATATTAATATTACATACATTGATATCAAGCTAAACATAGCTGACTTTTAGCTTTCCCCTCATTGTCACCTATTAATTATGAAATTTGTCTTTACTATGCACACATACAGTATATAACTTATTTCAACATGCAGCCTTAAAAACCAAAATACTAGTTCTCCACACTAGTGAAAAATCACCTCTCAATTTCTCACCCGCACAGAGTGTAAGAAATGCTCCCACAATTTAACAAAATTGTCAACTCATGTTAATCTCATTAACATGGTGAATGTATCGATTTCTACCTGGAAATGTTCAATATCCAATCTTTGTACTTCCATCTTTAAGAGTATACTAACCTGGTTGCTGTCAACATATATTGCATGATCTTTTCTTGTTCTCTTTTAATTTGTCCATCTATGACACCCAATAACAGCAGTTCAGATTCAAAGCTCATTTTCCTTTTCCTCTTCATGAGGAAATTTTGGCAACTGCCATCCCGGTTAGTGCTACAGTCTAATGCAACAGGGAAGTATTGGCTTGGGGAAGAGTTATTATAAAACAAAGAGTGTTCTGGAAAAATGTCTATTGGGCAGAACAAGCTTTTCAAAGGCTCTGTAACATTTGTCACATTGCTCTCACAAAGAGGGCTTTGTTTAATGCTGTGCCTGCAGCTGTCTCATGATGCAAGGCAGCACCCTACTCCATAAAGAATAATAGATTTCTATGAGCAAAGCTTTCAAAAAAGCAATGCAAACTTCCAGGTAAACAACCCTGCCCTAGCTTCTCATGGCTTTATAGACCCCATCCCACTCCATTAAACTGGAGAGAAGCTTCGGTCTCTTTGTGAATTTGAGGCATCTATTCGCAATAGATGTCTGAATGAGTCCCATGTTGGATATGTCTCACTGGAAGGAGTCATAGGTCCTTTTTACACTGCCATATAATCCAGTTTATCTAATCAGATAATCCACATTATCTTCTTTGAACTGGATTATCTGAGTCTACACTGCCATATAATCCAGTTCAAAGCAGATAATCTGGATTTTATATAGTAGTGTACAAAGGGCCATAGAATCAGAGGAGACCCCAAGGGCTATCCAATCCAACTCCTTGTCATGCAAAAACACATAATCAAAGCACCCCCAACAGATGGTCACCCAAAATATTATTATTATCATCCGGTTTTTGCTTTAAAATTTCCAGGGAAGGAAACTCCACCACATTCCAAGCCAGCATATTCTACTGCCAAAAAGCTCTTACTATCAGGAAGTTCTTCATAATATTTAGGTGGAATCTCTTTTCCTACAATGTGAATCCATTGCTCCATTGCATCCTAGTCTCCTGAGTAGCAGAAAACAAGTGCGTCCCCTCCCCACTACGACATCCTTTCAAATATTTCAATATAGCCATCATGTCTGCTCTTAACCTTCTCTTTTCCAGAATAAACATACCCAGCTCCCTCAGGGGTTACTCACACATTTGACCATTTTGGTTGCCCTTCTCTGGTCAATTCGCAATACCCTTCTTGAATTGTGATGCCCAGAACTGGACACAGTGTTATTCCAGGTGAAGTCTGACTAAAGCAGAATAGAGTGGGACCATGACTTTCCTTGATCTTGAGACTATATTATGATTGATGCAGCCTAGAATCGCACTGGCTTTTTTAGCTGCTGCATCATACTGTTGACTCATGTTCAGCTTGCAGTCTTCCAAGACTCCTAGATCCCTTTCACTGTGGACTGTTTTTTTGGCAGGTGTCAACCATCCTATATCTGCACATTTCATTTTTATGAAGCCCTTATGGAGATGTATTGGGATGCTATTGGGATGTCATGGTGGACAAATGCCTCTGAATCAGGACTGACTGAGACATCAGCATGACACTCTGCAGGATTTGATGTTACAGGAAGACATTCACAAATGGGGTGTTTTGTGGGGGGAGGGGTATTTTTTAAAAGTTCAACCCTCAGTAGGTTGTGGAACCAACCTATTGCATCCCACTAATCAAAGAAGCATTGCTTTTGGTTTCAGTCTTTATTATTATCTCTAAAGATGCAGAGAAAAGTCTTTCTTAGATTGCATTAGAGTTATAGTAGACTGACACTACTTTAACAGCTATGTTTACATCCTATGCAATCCTGGGACTTGTACTTTGTTGTAGCACTAGAGGGCTCTAACAGAAAGGTGTAAATAGTCCACAAAACTAGATATCCCAGACTTCCAAAGCACTGAGTCATGGCAGTTAACATGATGTCAAACTGCATTAATTCTACAGTGTAGACACACCCTTAATCTGACTTGAAGATGGCAAATGTTGAACTTGGAGCCTCTGGCATGTGCAATGGATACTTTGCCACTGAGTTACAGTCCCTTCCCCACAAAAGCTCCAAATGACCATGTTAGACTGGAAGCGGACCCTCTTGTTAGAGGAAGTCACAAAGAGAAGCAGCTCATACCTTTTCTGTACAGGTAAAACACAGCGAATGGGGAAGAATAGTAGGAAATGGACCACAGTACGGAAGCCTAAAAGGACACAGTAAAGGACGAATATAAGTTACAAAGAAAATCAATATTTCTAAGACTTTTTTAAACACAAGACATCAGTGAGGCTTCTCACAGATGTCTTGTGTTAAGGACAGCAGAAAGGAGAAAGTCAAGGGCACCAGGCAGAGTTTAATGGTTACGGCCAACAGAGAATCAAGGCTGCAGAATGAGAAACACAGCCAAGGAGCTGATGTATCCATAGCTACAGGTGAAAATGTAAAACCCTGGGGGACAGAGTTGCCAGTAAATGTGCTTCCACTGTGTGTGCCTAATGAGTCCTTGCTGCTCTTAACAGCCTCTGAAGAATAGGCAACAGGCCAGGGGAGGGAGAGGCTGACATTTGAGCTCCTGAGGAGGGGGGAGGCACACTGGCTCTTCAGTACAATGCCATGAAGAATAAGGAGCTAGAACAGTAGTTCTCAACCTGGGGGTCCCCAGATGTTTTTGGCTTTCAACTCCCAGAAATCCTAACAGCTGGTAAACTGGGGACCAAAAAACATCTGGGGGCGCCAGGTTGAAAAACTCTGTACAAAAATATTGTACTAAAAAGTAGAGAAGTGTGAATCACATCTCCAAGTGCTTTCAGAATCAAAGAACTGAACAACTTTAGTACACTTGCCCATATAAAAGACTGACTTAATGTTTCTTTGCTATCTGAATCATGACTGGAGGCAAGGAGGTTTAAGCAAATAAAATTACATAGCCACTCCTCTCTATGGGAGCATTTCAAAATACATTCCTTCCTCATTTAAAGTGATTCAATGACCCTTGGGAGCACGGTGCTCTGGGGGGGGGGGGGGATCAGCTACTTTGTGGCACAGGTGACCATTCAAGGTGCTCTTCAAAATCACCTCCATTGACAACCCATTATCCCAGAAGCCATATGCAATTGGCCCCCACATTTATAGGTTTGATACTTGTGGATTTGATTAGAAGTAGGTACGGGCAAATTTTGGCCCTTCAGGTGTTTTGGACTTCAGCTCCCATAATCCCTAACAGCCAAAACACCAGGAGGTCCAAGGTTTGCTTGTGCCTGGATTAAAGTCTTGTTTCTAGGGATCTCTAAGTACTGCACTGCAACTAAATGGTCTACTTGTATCAGAGGTTGAATACAGAGTCATGTTAGAAGACCTAGACATTCTTACAGAGTGCTTCTCTGAGGTTAAAGTAAAGGTAAAGGTTTTCCCCTGACATTAAGTCTAGTCGTGTCCAACTCTGGGGGTTGGTGCTCATCTCCATTTCTAAGCCGAAGAGCCGGCATTGTCTGTAGACACCTGCATAGCCAGCATGACTGCATAGAGCACCATTATCTTCCTGCCGGAGCAGTACCTATTGAGCTACTTGCATTTGCATGTTTTTGAACTGCTAGGTTGGCAAGAGCTGGAGCTAACAGCAGGAGCTCACCTGCTCCCCGGATTCGAACCGCCAACCTTTCGGTCAGAAAGTTCAGCAGCTCAGCCTACTGCACCACAGAGGGTTCCTCTCTGAGGTTAAAAATGGCACATGTTTGTTTGCATTTAAAAACTTTTTTGAGGGTCCTGTGTTCTGCGAATGCCAAGGACTGACTGTATTGGAGGAAGAAGTAGCTCAAAGGCAGCAGCTTTCATCTCCTGTACTGTTCCATATTTGTGCCCATTGGCTACAATTGCTTCTTTCCTAAAAACTCAACAGGTCTTTGCAGCCAACATCTTGGGGAGTGGTACTGGTTCACAAACCACACTTTAAGAAGGATTGACTGTAATCTTTCTACTTGATGAACTGGCTTGATAATTTTTGTTTGTGTTGTGTTCCGCAAGATGATCAATCAAGGATAGCATCCGCAGCCGCAGCCGAATTGGGTCAGTCCACTACATCATATCATTTCCTGGCATGTTTTTTTCTCATTTGTTTACTTTTTTTGACAATCATACAGCTAACAATACATCATAGTACAAACCTTGACATTCTATCAATCAATGTAAGTGACTATTTACAATTTTTGTAACTAAGTTATAGGTTTAGTTTGTACTTCCCTTTTCAATATAGAACATTCATTTCCCCTTGAATCCCCCCATCTCACCCACCCCTCTTCCCATCCCCCAACTGGGTCAGCTAATATCAATACACTGATTTAATTGCCTGGATGACCTGGTTCAAAATTCTTTACCTATCATTTCCTTCCGTTTTGTCGATTAAACAATACCATTTCCTTTTCCAGCCCGGTTTTAAAAATCTATTCAATTATTTATTTTTCCTTTGACTGATAAAGTTGTTAATTAAATATTTAGAGAGATAGGTTCACCATGTTTCCAGATCCCACCTTGTTTTGTCTATCCAACCTACGGCAATTGTGGCATGTATAGCAGATATCATAAATTTTAGTATTTATGTCCATTCATTGTTCCCCTCCTTTACATCTATATTGACGGACAGAAATCAGGATTTATTCCAATATAATTTTTGCCCTATTATTCCCTTTATTACTCCACTGACTTCATTGTAATATTTTTGGATTTCAATACAATCCTACCACATATGTGAAAATGTACCAGTCTCCCTGCACTTATGTCAGCATTTATTAGTAATGTTTCTATACCATTTTGAAATTATTTTCTGTTGTTTTTTATCCTTAAGTGTTTAATTTTTTGGATCATTTCCTTGCATGTGAAGATCACCATTAATCCTTGCAGAAGAGCAACAAGATTCAGAACGGATAAGAGGGATGAGAAAGAACACTCACCAGGGCTAGGATGCTGTCAGCATGTTTTTCAAGTGTCCGTGGCTGGTAATATGATTCCTGTGGAAAGAAATTGAGCATTTGCTGAGCTGGAGATTTACATCTTGAAAACAAAAAAAGGCCAGGGAAAACAACATTAAGAGAAGGGTCAGGGAGAAAAGAAATCTCCTCCAAAAGAACTGGTGCATTTTTTCTTCTGACTTCTGGGGACTTGCATGCCTTAATCAGTTAACTTTGAATTTTTTATCTGTAGGAAACATTTTATTTTGCCTCCTCAAGACAGAAAGCTTGCTACATTTTTAATGTCACATTGCAAACACATTAGGTAGGTTTGCACTGACACACCCATGCCACCAGCTCATGTTCAGAAGTGTCTACAAGAACAACAGTGGAGAACAGTGACCTTCCAAATGAGGTTGGACTCCTATCGTCCTTCATCACTAGCTATGGCTGATGGGAGTGACACTTCAGCTCACATTAGGCAACGCACTCACAAACTGATGCATCTCTAGCTCCAAACAGACAAGGGATAGATATCTGAAAGCCACATCACTTAGAAAGGGCTGTTGTCAGTCTTAAGATTCCTGCATTTTGCAGAACCATAAAGTCCAAAACCTAATGGGATCAAAGGCAAAACACTGGCTCAGTGCAAGGGCAGAGATAATTTATTCCAAAAATGGGAAGAAAGTACGCCTCAATTGACTGGGAGTTCTTGAGGGACGTTTTTGTAGTGCATCTGCCAGGATTTCTGACTTCCAGCAACAGCAACAATTCCCCAATACTCAAATGAAGAAAGCGTGCATTAATCTGGAATGGAGTTTTGTGCTGAAAGAGTGCTCCACTTTGTTCAGATCATGTATTCAAAAGAAGAAAAAACACCATAGAAAATACTATCTTAGAAGGTGATGGATTTTCAGTGGTTCCTTATGGGATATTCCTGGACTGGCCACAGGCTGAACTTCTGTTCCTGACAACTCTTTGATTTTGGGGTTCAGAATTCTAGAAATCTATGTTTTGCACTAATGTCAGACTGTTGGGTCTCAGGATTTCAGAAAGAAAATTCTACAAATCCATCATCTGCCCGAACTGGTGAACCATAAACCTAAGAATAACCACATGTGCAAATAAAAATCTATGTCTAAATTCTTAAAGATTAAAGACTTCAACGCTCTAATTTGCCATTGAAATATAATTGATAAACAACTGGCAGTTGCAGAGTCAGGCCGATTTACTGCAAATCTTACCAAGACCTAATGGTAGATTACAGTCTTCCTTCAATCTCCTTCAACCACTGTGCAACTTAACACACACTGTTCATGTTCTTCTTTCTATATGTTGCAGAACTGGTCCTGCATTTGTCTCTAGCTTAAACTGTAGCTTTAGGGCAGCAATTTCCACCTTGGATCCCTACTTGTTGCTGAACTACAATTCCCAGAATCAGGGCCACTGGTAGCTGAAGCATGTTTGCATTGGGAATTTGGGAATCATTATCTAAGGGATATAAGCTTAGCCATCCTGAACTTTCTAGGGTGGCAGATTGAAGAACATTTGACGACATCATATAATGGGAAGCCGACACAGTGCAACTTGGCCCCATGTAAGCCGCCCTAAGTCCCTCCGGGGAGATGGAGTACAAAAATAAAGTTGTTGTTGTTGTTGTTGTTATGGTTCACACAAATTAGTATCTATAGTATGTCATGTAGTGACAGCAATCCAGGCAGATATTTTTCTATCCTCTGCTGGCAAGCCTCGAAGACCACACAAAACATTTTCTTTTGACAATTATCTTTAAGTCAATCTCACGTGTACTGCCTTTTGTTCCTTGGGGCGAGGGTAAGGCACGAATGATTAGCAAATCTACATTTCCTCCACAAAGCTCATTCTTGTGGGCGTATGGTGTCAGGTCATTTAGCATCACCTAGTTACACAACACTGAAGAGTTCAGTTTCAAAATATGCAACATGCCAGAGTCACTTCTCAGTTTAACTAGGATGGAGAACAGTAACCCAGCTGTTTTTGGATGGCAGCTCCCATCCTCCATTATCATTCAGCTATGCTGATAGAATAGATGGGGGCTACAGTCAAACAATATCCGGAGATCCACATAGAAGTAGGTGATGTATTTCCTGAAGCTGGTATCAGAAGGGTGTCAGCATTGGTGCAACTCCTGCTGTTTGATACAAAGCTGGCAGGTAAAATGGATGGGACAGATTTTGTACATCCAATGTTTATTCACAGGGAGGGGGGTTCTCATCTGAACTGGGAGGCCAGGTAGTCGCAAAGCTGTCCCTGACATTCTCGAGAGCACCACTTCTTAAACTGCGGCTCCAGACCCAAACGGGGTCCCCTTAGCTTAATGTTGGGGTCCTACAAATTTAGCAACAGGAAAAGGTTTCTAAACAGCACCCATTTTCACAAATATGTTAACAACAACATGCAGTGTTTACTGCGGACTCTGCAGAAAATGCTTAGCTGTGTGCCACAAAAAGATAAATTGGCCTGTTTAGCAAGCCTTGCAAATGCTGATTTATTTTCAGTAGATGTTTGATTTTTATACTTATTTTATGTACTTGGGGCCATGTAAAAGTTTATCAGGCGGAAAGGGGTCGTGAGTGGAAAAGCTTTACAAAATTCTGCTCTAGTGAGCATTTTAGGGTATATAAGGTTAAAAGGAAATTCCACATCATCCCCCCAAAAATCCATTTTTTCAAAGGGAATACCAGAGGGGTTCACAAAAATCGCCCTAGGGATTGTATGTGAAATGCAGGCCGTACTGACTCTGCCCCAGCTGTATTACCATCAAACAGGCAGTTACTGTGGTAGCTTTTCCTATAGCATGCCCTTGAACCATTCAGCCTATAAAGGTTGCCAGGACAGAATGTGACAGGGATGGAAGGATCTGGACAAAGCCACGGCGATTTCAGCAGATGGCAGCGAGGGCCATTCCTGCCAATGCTGTGATGGCACAGCTCAGCAGGGGCCAAAAAGGGGGTATACAGCCGGCACGTTCTCCAGCATATGGTTAAAGAAAAGAGACAGCTCTTTTCATTCTATTATTAGTTCCTGCTCTCAGCTAAAGCTTTGATCTTATTAGGAAAGAGAAATGTATCTGAAACAGAAACAAACAGAAAAGATCTTCCCGATTGGTTTGGACTTAGGGAAAGAAAAGATTGAAGAGCCTAAAAAGAAGGAAATACAGATAGCTATCTACATTCAGTGGGGTCAGGGGTACAGGATCCTCAGAAAAGTAAAAAAAAAATGCAATTAAAAACACACAGGCTATTTTTTGACCTGAGAGATTTCTAGAGAGATTTCTCTCTAGAAATCTCTAGGTCCTACAGCATCACTTTGGAATCAACATCTGCTGGACATTCATTACAGAACGGTGACCCCTTTCGGCTGATAAATTTTTACGTGACTCTGGGTATATTGGAGTATATAAAATAGGTACAAAAACCAAACATTTACTGAAAACAAATCAGCATTTGCAAGACTTGCTAACAGGCCTATTTCCCCTTTTATGAAGTACAGTTGAAACATCTTCTGCAGAATCCACTGTAAACACTCTAGATTCAGATAAATGTGATGTTTCGGAACTGTTTACTAATTCTAATTTTTTTGTGACCCCAACATTTAGCCAACATTTGGGTCAGGTCCACATGTTAAGAAGCAGTATACTAGAGGACCTAGAGATTTTGAGAGTCTTCTGTGAGGCTCTATGTTCAGTATCAGGTTGGCCACAGTCTCAGTGAATGTAGGGGTTCCTGAAGAGACAAGTGTAGTCAAATCCACATAGAATCCAATCCATAAAAGTCAAACCCCAAAATGTGGAAGGCAAAGGAAAAAATCTACGGGAAGATATTTGTGGCTTCAGTAATACTGCAACCCATGATCCTATGATCTGCAATCTTGTAAGTGTGAGAAACCACTCCAACCTATATATTCTGGAGTGTTATCATATGGAGTGTTAGATAAGTCTTATCAGAAGCTCCAGTGTCCTTTCCCCGTGAAGCTAAATGACCATTAATGCATAACATTTGGACGATATCGATATGGTAGAGTCATAGACTGGAAAGAGAATACTGAATTATAAGTGAAAATAAAGTTGGTTTTGGAAAGACTCCTTGCCTCTACTTACTTGACCATATCATCTCTAGTCAAGGCAACAGAGATAGATACAAATATGCTGCAGATAATAAGATACAAAGCAACATTCCTTGCATTGCAAGGAGCATATGCCTACACAGAATTACCAGTGAATTAGGTTAGTGATTTTTAAACCATGTTCAAGAGTTTGGAAATCAATAGTGAGAGTATCAGTAATGGCAAGCAACCATACTGCATGCAAAATAAAGGACGCAACTGATCTCCCCTTTCAAATCTATTTTGTGAGATTGAGACCTGGCCAAACTTAAAAGTAGAACCACTGAAATTTGTGAGACAAGTGTGTCATTGCTAACTTAAGTCCCATTGAGATCAATGAGTCTTTTCTTGTTGTTCACCGCCATCAAGTCAACTTTGACTTATGGTAATACTATGAATGAGAGACTTCCAAGTCATCCTATCTTCAATACCTCTGTTCAGACTCAGGGCTGTGGCTTCTCTGATTGAGTCTATCCATCTGGAATATGGTCTTCAGGAAAATTCCTTTAATGGCAGAGTGTTGTAAGTACTTGGGAGTACTTAAGGAACCAAGCCCATATGGAAAGTCCTTCAAGAACCAAGTCCATTTGGAAAGTGTGGTCAAAATTTGAGAAAGCAGTAATGTAGAAGAAAGTATTCAACTTATGAAGGGTGAGGAATTTTCATGAAGAATCAAGATCAGAATCCCTGAGCAGACTCCATTATATAAACTGATTTCTAGAAGTGACTCCTGAAAGCCTTGTCATGGTCTCTTTCTGGATAGTCAGTATAACCACAATAATTAAGGGAAGAGGGACTTTTGATCTCTTAGGGTACATCTATACTATGGAATTAATGTAGTTTGACCCCACTCTGACTGCCGTGGCTTAAGGCTATGGAATTCTGAAGGCTGTACTTTGGTGAGGCACTAGACCTCTTTGACAGAGAAGGTTACAGACCTCGTCAAAATACAACTCCCATGATTCCATACCACTGAGCCATGCCAGTTACAATGGTGTCAAACTGCATTAATTCCACAGTGTAGCTTGACCTCAGAGGTTTTGAGCCATAATTCCCATCAGATCCAGCCTGCGTAATCTACAATAAAGGAATGTGAGAGCTGTAGATAGATACAAACCCCTCTGGAATCTATGACTCATGCAATGCAAACTGATTGGGAACAGGTTATTCCAGTGTGGAGGGCACAGAGCTTCTTAGAGGCTTCTTTTGGATCAGAATACCACAGCCTGGCTATAATTTCTGACAGCCCAGCTGAGTGCGATTCAGAATAACATTCTCTGGAATTAGTAGACATTCACCAACTTCCAGTTTGCAATGTAACATCGTTCTGAGTGTTAATTAATTGAACCCTCAGTGCCACTTTGCCATTAAAAGTCAAAAACATAAGGAAAAGCTCTTGCTCAGTGGCAGAGAACATATCCTCAACACAAAACATTATGTGTTTCTCCTCTCAGGTGGGGCTGGGAAAGACCTTAAACTTGAAGAGCTCTTGCTAAACCAAACAACTATACCCGTATACAGTCTAAAGCATGCATGGGCAACTTCTGCCCACCAGGTGTAATGGACTTCAATTCCCACAATTCCCATCAGCCTATCAGCTGTTAGGAATTGTGGGAGTTGAAGTCCAAAACACCAAGAGAGCCAAAGTTTGTCCATGCCTGGTCTAAAGGCACCAAATTTTGTTTGTTCCTGGAAACTACGCAGGGTCAGCCCTGGTTAGTATTTGGATGTGATATCGGTAATGAATTCTAGGAGCTGTAGGCTATATTTCAAAGGAGGAACTGGCAAAATCCCCTGGGTACTGGGCCTCTTCTACACTGCCATATAGTGTAGATTATCAAAGCAGAACATCGACATTATCTACTTTGAACTGGATTATATAAGTACACTGCCATATAATTCAGTTCAAAGCAGATAAACTGGATTTTATATGGCAGTATAGAAGGTGGCTTAGTTGCTTAAGAAAGCCCTATCATCATAGAAAATACCTCGTGGGCCATCCAGTCCAATTCCCAAGAAGCAGGAAAATCGCATTCAAAACACCCCTGACAGATGGCCATCCAGCCTCTGTTTAAAAACATGCAAAGAAGGAGCCTCCTTCACTTTCCAGGGAAAGAATTTCACTGCTGAACAGCTCTCACAATTAAGAAGTTCTTCCTAATGTTCAGGTGGAATCTCCTTTCCTGTAGTTTTAAGCCGCTGTTCCTCATCCTTGTCTCCAGGGCAGCAGAAAACAAGCTTGCTCCCTCCTCCCTATGATTTCCCTTCACATATTTATACATGAACCTGATGTTCATGAGGTTGCCATGATTCAATAGGCAAGCCGGTAGAAAGACACACACACACAGCTGTGGCCTGACACTAAAGCACTTTCTATGAGTGCCTCTACACTGTAGAATTAATGCAGTTTAACACCACTTAAACTGTCTTGACTCAATGCTAAACACTTTGCAAAACTACAGCGCCCGTTATTCAACAAAATGACAGTTACAAGTGGTGCCAAACTGCATTGATTCTGCAATGTAGAGGCACCCTAAGTTTCCAATTGCTTAGTCACTGACATTTTATTATGTTTATTTTCTTTGCTGACCTGGTTCCAGATACCCTGCCTTCCAATCTCTGGCAACCAGTAGTAGCTGGGACTGAGATTCTCCATTTCTGGAATTTCCTCTGAAGATACTGGAAAATTACCTATTTAGATGGTAGGTACCAAGCACCACTAGCTTGAGGAAAGGGTGGGCGGGAGCTCCTACTTCCTATCAAGAACACATTGTTTATTGCCCTGAATGCTTAGTTGAGGATTTGAAAACATTTTTGCTGACTGCTTTCAATCTTGCTTTCATTTCCTCTTATTTTCATTTCCTGATTTTAATGTTTTCTCACCTTGTTCTTTTACTGCTTTGAGGTGACTTAAAGGCATTCTTTTTAAAAAAAATTTTTTTTTAATTGCTTCAAATTATTCTTGTCGCTGTGTGCTTTCAAGTAATTTCCAACTTAAGGCAACTGTCAGCATGAACTATAAACAATTTAGGGTGCATCTACACTGTAAAATAAATGCAATTTGACTGCCATGACTCAATGCTATGGGATCACAGGAATTACAGTTTGGTGAGGTACCAGCACTCTGGACAGAGAAGGCTCAAGATCTAGTAAAACTACTAATTTCCAGGATTCCATAGCATTGCACCATGGAAGTCAAAGTGGTGTCAAACTGCATTCATTTCACAGTGTAGATGCACTCTAAGGCCCCTTTTACACTGCCATATAAAATCCAGATTATCTGCTTTGAACTGGATTATATGGTGGTGTAGAAGGGGCCTTAGAAGCCTGGAGCTGGAAGAAATCACAAAGACCATCCATCCAGTTGAGCCCCATGCCATGCAGGAAAACATAAGCACCCCCAACAGATGAAGTATTGAAGACACACAACAACAAGGACAAACTATCATAAAGTATTCTGGAGATGAAAATACGTGATTTGCCCAGGATCAACCAATGGGTTTTAACAGCTGAGCGGGGACTCAAACTCTGATCCCCAGAGGCTTCTTCCACAGATTATCTGCTTTGAACTGGATTATATGGAAGTAGAGACTCAGATAATCCAGTTCAAAGCAGATAATGTGGGTTATCTGCTTTGATAATCTGGATTAAATGGCACTGTAGAAGGGAGCAGAGTCATACAGCCCTTCTAGACAGGCCCTATATTCCAGGATCTGATCCCAGGTTTTCTGCTTTAAACTAGAGTCTGCACTGCCAGATAATCTGGGATAAGCAGAAAATGTGGTATCAGATCCTGGGACATAGGGCCTGTTTGGAAAGGCCCACAGTTCAAACCTCAAACCACTGCACTTAACTGATACTTAAATGACAATATTGATAAGCAAAACATGCCACGCAAAATGATCAAAGGTCTGGAAACCAAGCGATTTAGGGAAATATGTTTACCCTGGAAAAGGGCCCCTTCTACACTGCGATATAAAATCCAGATTATCTGTTTTGAACTGGATTATATGGCAGTGTAGATTCATATAATCTGTTCCAAAGCAGATAATCTAGGTTATATGGCAGTGTAGAAGAGGTCTAAGAGGGGAAGTGAGAGCCATGCTTAAATACCTGAAAAGGTGTCACATTGAGGAGGGGTCAAGCCTTTTTTCTGCTGTTCTACAAACTAGAAAATATGAAGTAATTGAGTCAGAGATGCTATCTAAACATTAAGAAGAACTTCCTGATGGTAAGAGTGGTTCAACAGAGGAATATGCTGCCTTCGAGTATGTTGGAATTTCCTTTAGAGGTTTTCAAGCAGAGCTTGGATGATCATCTGTCTGGGACCCCTTCCACACAGCTGAATAAAATCCCACATTATCTGCTTTGAACTGGGATATATGGCAGTGTAGATTCAGATAATCCAGTTCAAAGCAGATATTGTGGGATTTTCTGCCTTGATATTATGGTTTATATGGCTGTGTGGAAGAGCCCTGGGTTGTCTGATTGTGCATCTGATAAGTAAAATGGGGTTGGGCTAGATGGCCCTTGGGGAAACTCTTCCAACTTTATGATTTTAAATGGGGATTTATGAGAACAATAACAACATGCACAGGGCTGGGGGTTATTTTTAGAAATAACAATCTGAACAATATTCTTAAACACGCTAACATTCCTCCTGTGGAAACAGCTACACCTGTTGGATGCCCATTTACATTGCAGCTCCTTTCAGGTGGCAATTGTAATTGGTTAAGTGACTGAAACCAAAGGGTGCTCATCAATGGTTCCACTTCATCCTGGAAAGAAGTGACTAGTGGAGTGTCACAAGTTTCGGTCCTGACCCCAGTAATGTTATTAATGACTTGGATCAAGGTTTAGATGGCATGCTTTTGACACCAAATTAGGAGGGTAGCTAATACTCAAGAGGACAGGATCAGAATTCGAAATGGCCTTAACAGATTAAAGAGCTGGGCCAAAACTAACAAAATGAATTTAAACAGGGACAAAGGTAAGATACTCCATTTAGGCAGAAAAAAATGAAATGCAAAGATACAGGATGGGTGATGCCTGGCTTGACAACAGCCCATGTGAGAAAGATCTTGGAGTCTTCCTGGACAACAAGTTAAACATGAGCCAACAGTATGATGCAGCAGCTAAAAAGGCCAATGGGATTTTGGGTTGCATCAAAACGAGTATAATGCCTAGATTGAGGGAAGTCATGGTGCTTCTCTATTCTGCTTTGTTTAGACCTCACCTGGAATACTGTGTCAAATTCTGGGCACCACAGTTCAAAAGAGATATTGACAAGCTGAAAGCTGACCAGAGGAGGGAAACTAAAATGATCAAAGGTCTGGAGACCACGAATCCCTATGAGGAAAGTCTTAAAGAACTGGGTATGTTCAGCCTGCAGAAGAGAAGGCTGAGAGGAGATACGATTGCCATGAACAAATATGTGAAAGGGTGTCATAAGGAAGAGGGAGCAGGCTTGTTTTCTGCTGCCCTTGAACCTAGGACTAGGAGCAATGGGTTCAAATGGCAGGAGAGGAGATTCCACCTGAACATTAGGAAGAACTTCCTGAAGGTAAGAAGAGCTGTTCAGCAATGGAACTCTCTGCCTCGTGGTGTGGTGGAAGCTCTTTCCTTGGAGGCTTTAAAACAGAGGCTGGATGGGCATCTGTCAGGGGTGCTTTGATTGTGCTTTTCCTGCATGACAGGGGGTTGGAATAGATGGACCATGTGGTTTTTTCCAACTCTATGATTCTAGGAGAAGGTGGCAACACAATTGAGGGTGGAGAAGAGGAAGTATAACAAAAGAAGCCATAAAAGCCATGCTTGAGATAGGTGTAGCCTCACCCTTTTCTTTTATTCCGTTCGTTTTTACTATTTTACCAATATCTCCTTCAAAGAGTCAGAATAATCCCCCTTACATAGAACATAATAGCTTTGTCCCTCCGCTCCGCCCTGCCCCGCCCGTTTTAGTGTAATGGTTCAGCCCTCCAGGCTCTGTAAAAGAGAGACTTGGGATAGACCAAATCTTCACCGGGGGGTAACGAGGAAAGTAAAGTAATGGACTCGCCCAAGAGCGTACTCCCCCTGCTTGATGTAATGGTTCAGCCCGCCAGCTTCGTTACAAAAGGGGGAGATGGGATATACCAAGTCTTCGCCCGGGGGAGGGGGCGAGAGAGAAAAGTAAGGATAATGGACTCACCCAAGAGGGTTCCAGGAGAGGCTGCGATGGGTCGTCGGCCACATCCCGGAGGCGGCGGATCCTGGGAGGGTCCCTGTCCCGATAAACCCGGTACAGCCGCGGCCCCAAGATGCAGCTCAATAACTTCGCCATCTTGGGACGGACCTGAAGCCGGGCAGCGGGTGGGGAGGGGAGGAGGGAGCGAGGAAAGCGGGGAGCACACTTCCGGGTTTCCTACCGGGAGGGGAAAGGGACAAAAAGGATCCTTGGCTTTCCAGAACGCGAGCCGAGCCTCTGGTTTGTGATGCAACTGAAGGCGGGTAATACAAAAAAGTCCAAGCTCTCATCCAGGCTGAGTTTATCTACAGCAGGCATGGGCAAACTTGGGCCCTCCAGGTGTTTTGGACTTCAACTCCCACAATTCCTAACAGCCGGCTGTTAGGAATTGTGGGAGTTGAAGTCCAAAACACCTGGAGGGCCCAAGTTTGCCCATGCCTGATCTACACTGTAGAATTAATGCAGTCTGGCACCGCTTTTAACTGCCATGGCTCAGTGCTATGAGGTAGATTTCCTATGAAGCGGGTGAAGTGGTGATCCTTTGTGATACAGTAGAGTCTCACTTATCCAACATAAACGGGCCAGCAGAACGTTGGATAAGCGAATATCTTGGATAATAAGGAGGGATTAAGGAAAAACCTATTACACATCAACTTAAGTTATGATTTTACAAATTAAGCACCAAAACATTATGTTATACAACAAATTTGACAGAAAAAGTAGTTCAATACACAGTAATGCTATGTAGTAATTACTGTATTTACGATTTTAGCACCAAAATATCACGATGTATTGAAAACATTGACTACAAAAATGCGTTGGATAATCCAGAATGTTGGATAAGCGAGTGTTGGATCAGTGAGACTCTACTGTATTATGAATTTTTCTCAGGAGGAGGCGATGATTTACAGTGTCATAAGCTGCTGTCAGGCCTATGAAGACAGCTCCTGTAATCTGCTGCCTTTCAAAGCCACCTTCTATGTGTTGTGTCAGGTTCAATACTTGTGATGTGCAGCCTTTGTTGTGGAATCATGCATGGGTCTATTTTTTCCATAATTCTATGCAGAATATATTGAGCGCCCAGTGACCCAGCGGGTTAAACCACTGAGCTGCTGAATTTGCTGACTGAAAGGTCAACGGTTCGAATCCAGGGAGCAGGGTGAGCTGTCAGCCTCAGCTTCTGCCAACCTAGCCATTCGAAAACCTGCAAATGTGAGTAGATTAATAGGTACCACTCCGGTAAAAGGTAACGGCACTCCATGCAGTTATGCCGGCCACATGACCTTGGAGTTGTCTTCGCCTTAGAAATGGAGATGAGCCCCAACCCCCGGAGTCAGACACAGCTAGACTTAATGTCAGGGGAAAACCTTTACCTTTACCTATGCAGAATAAGTCTCTCCACAACTTCAGAAATATAGCACAATAAGGAGATTGGTCTATAGCAGGCATAGGCAAACTTTGGCCCTCCAGGTGTTTTGGACTTCCAACTCCCACAATTCCTAATACCTGGGGGGCTGGAGTTTGCCCATGCCTGGTCTGTAGCTTTTTGGATCATTATGTTCTTTGCCTGATAAAATCTCAATAAATTAAAGTGCATTGTAAGTGTAAAATGATGACGAAGATGTTATGTTAAAAATGATATGCTTCAGTCAACAGAACGTCTAGACCCTAGCTATAAATGCCCAGTCCCTATTATTTATTTTATTTATATCCTGCCTTTCTCTACCCCGAAGGGCACTCAAGGCAGCTTACAAACAGCACTTCTACAGTGCCTTGGGAATAAAAACATAAACTTGAAATAAAAATTAGATTAAAATTGATACATATACTGTATAGAAGCATAATTAAAATACATTCAAATGTTAAAACATGTCCCTAGGTTCCCTGATAATATTTTGTTATCTGCACTTCATCCAATACCCTATGTTACGCTGTTTGCACTATCCCACGTCCAGTCCTTTTATAGTCTGGTCATTCCCATTGTGCTACTGGTTATTGGTTTTCCTGAGCATGGTTTGGACTGAATCCCAACGCAGCCGTTTTATATTGATGTTTTATTTTAATTGTGTTTTTTATCTGGATTGTTATATTTCATTATGTTTTTATTTTATCTGTGTCATGCTTTAATGGATGTTTTGTATTTTTGTCTTGTGAGCATTTTGTCCCATAAGTAAGCTGTCCTAAGTTCCTTTGGGGAGATGCTCTTTGACCTTGTAAAACTAGAACTCCCAGAACTCCACAGCATTGAGCCATGGCAGTCATAGCGGTGTCAGATTGCATTAATTCTACGCTGTAGATGGGTTCCAGAAGTGTTTCAGAAAGTGAGAAACCAAGGGAAAACAATAGTAAAAATATAATTTGAGAATCAGAAGAGAGAATTATAGGTTGAGCATCCTTTATCTGAAATGCTTAGGAGCAGAAGTGTTTTGGGTATTGGATTTTTTTGGCAATATTGGAATATCTTAGTAGCTGAATGAGGATTCAGTCATTAATACTATGTAACAAAATTTGAAACATTTTCTGTTCCTGGTTTGAAAGTACTATTTCCTGTTTAATTGTGCAGTACAGTAGAGTCTCACTTATCCAACATAAACGGGCCGGCAGAACGTTGGATAAGCGAATATGTTGGATAATAAGGAGACATTAAGGAAAAGCCTATTAAACATCAAATTAGGTTATGATTTTAAAAATTAAGCACCAGAACATCATGTTATACAACAAATTTGACAGAAACAGTAGTTCAATACGCAGTAATGTTATGTAGTAATTACTGTATTTACAAATTTAGCACCAAAATATCATGATATATTGAAAACATTGACTACAAAAATGCGTTGGATAATCCAGAACGTTGGATAAGCGAGTGTTGGATAAGTGAGATTCTACTGTACTTACTTTGAAAGTACAGTAGAGTCTCACTTATCCAAGCTAAACGGGCCAGCAGAACCTTGAATGTTGTTTGTCTGTTGGCATTGAATGTTTGCCATATATGTGTTCATTGTAATCCGCCCTGAGTCCCCTTCCGGGTGAGAAGGGCGGAATATAAATACTGTAAATAAATAAAATAAATAAATACAAACACAACCCTGTACAAGATGCTTCAACAAGAAGATGGGAAATGTTCAAGACACCATGACAAAGTTGAAAAACCAACTCATGTGGATGGACTCTGGCCTATATGCCAACATTTCCCTTCCTCTTCATTATATCAGTCCATGTTCCTTTTGATAAGCCACTCAAACTAGGCTCCTCGGGAAGTGTGCCTTGCCGATAGGGCTTGGGATAACTATTCTTGGCCTTCCTTTGGTGCCTCAGCATTGTACTTGGAAAACGAAGCAAGTATAGCCTTGCAGTTGTAGGAAGACAGCAGAAGTGCCTGGCTGGATCATGGCAAAGGGATGTCTCCTCGATTATTTTGTTCCCAGTGGTGAAAAGCCAAAAGAGTTTCCTGTAAAGATGAGTAAAAGTGTTTCTCAAAGTTCTCCAGGAGTTGCTGTTTCGGTTCTGGTTGCTATTGTCTTATGTTGCAAAGTCTGTGTTGGAGAAAGTAAGAGCTTGTTTCTTCCCTTTGGTATTTTATTAGCCTCAAAAGTTCGACAAACATGTTGCTGAGAACAAGTATGTATACCAGGCATGGACCAACTTGGGCCCTCCAGGTGTTTTGGACTTATCCCTACCGGCTGTCTAGGAATTGTGGGAGTTGAAGTCCAAAACACTTGGAGGACCCAAATTGGCCCATACCTGCCCTATTTTCTCTAGTCTGACCTGAGGAAGTTGACCCTAGAATCATGTTAGAAGATGTATAGAGTGCTAGAGAGAACATTGCAAATGTGGAGAGACAATTGTAGATATGCAAAAAAGGTCTGCATTTGCTCTTGTTTGCTTTTAAAGTTCTACATATGTTCTGGGGATTTGTTCAGGATACACATTGTAGTGGTGGAAGCATGCTTGGAAGAGGGATGTTTTAACCCTGAAAAGTTTTTTTTTTTTTCGTATCAGGAGCGGCTTGGGAAATTGCAAGTCGCTTCTGGTATGAGAGAATTGGCCATCTGAAAGGATGTTGCCCAGGGGACGCCCATATGTTTTTGATGTTTTACCATCCTTGTGGGAGGCTTCTTTCATGTCTCTGCATAGGGAGCTGGAGCTGATACAGGGAGCTCATCTGCGCTCTCCCTGGGTTGGATTTGAACCAGCAACCTTCAGGTCAGCAACCCAACCTTCAAGTCAGTGGTCCTGCCAGCACAAGGGTTTAACCCACTGCGGCACTGGGGGCTCCACCCTGAAAAGTGATGCTAGGAGCTTCTTGTCCTCCCAAATTACCGTATTTACCATACTAGATTTTCGCAGTCCTCTCCAGGTATATTGGACTACAACTCCTATTAATTGTAATCTTTCCACCAGTTTTATCACTTGTTAATATCTCATACAAAAAGTGAACTGGAACTCTTGGAATCTTTCAGCTGGTGGAAACATTGTGGGAAGTTATAGTACAACCATATAAAATCTAGATTTTCTGCTTTCAACTGGATTATATGGCAGTGTAAACTCATATAATCCCATTCAAAGCAGATAATTTGGATTATTTGCTTTGATAATCTGGATTATATGGCAGTGTAGAAGGGGGCTAATAGGGATGGAAATCATATAGTCTTCCGGATGTTGAACTGTATCTCCTAGCAGCCCCAGCCAGCATTATGAGGACTGCTGGAAGTTACTGTACAACAACCTTTAGAGCAGGCATGGGCAAACTTCAGCCCTCCAAGTGTTTTGGACTTCAATTCCCACAATTCGTAACAGCCGGTAGGTTGTTAAGAATTGTGGGAGTTAAAGTCCTAAACACCTGGAGGGCCAAAGTTTGCTCATACCTGCTTTAGAGCATTGCTGCTTAAACTCTGGGTCCAATCTCCAGAAGGGATCTCCTAAGCTTAACGCTGAGGTCATGAAAAAAATGGCAGCAGGAAAAGGTTTCTGAATTTTCATATTTACACAAATCTGTGAGCAACAACATGTAGTGTTTACAGTGGACTCCTCAGAAAATGCTTCAGCTGTACTTCATAAAAAGGAAACTCAGCCTGTTTAGCAAGCCTTGCAAATGTTGGTTTATTATCTCTAAATGTTTGGTTTTTATACTTATTTTATATATCTATATTCTTGGTGTGACGTAAAAATTATTGGGCAGAAAGGGGTCATGAATTGAAAAGCCCTGATTTTAGAGGGCCAACTAATCTCCTGATTTCTAATATCGGAGGGCCTAATTCAGTCTTTTCTCCAAAAAGCCATCTACGCAGAGAAAGGTTCATCGCCGGAGCTTCCATGTCCATGTCCGTCTTGCTCTGGAGATCTCACCAGGGCAGTGTCCTGGTACTTTGACCACCAAGGCCATACAACACCTCTCTTTCAAAAACTGGAGAGCAGTCATGTGATAAAGCGTCTCCCATCTTCCTGGGATCGTCTTGAAGTGCTTCAGAATTACGCCCTTCGCTTTCGCAACCTCACAGATAATGATACTGGACGATACTGGTGTGAATTGGGCAATTACTATGACCTTTTGGTTGTCACTGGTAAGTGAAATAACCTTGGAAGGATACTGAAAAATGTTTTGCAGAGTGCAACTACACTGTAGAATTAATGCAGTTTGATACCACTTTATCTCCTATTTGAGGTGGGATTCTTTGTTGTTTTTGTTGTGTGCCTTCATGTCGTTTCTGACTTATGATTGCTCTAAGGTAACCCTATCATGGATTTGTATGCAACTGAGAATGTGTGACTCATTCAAGGTCACCCAATGGGTTTCCTTGGCTCAATGGGGAATTGAAACTTCGTTTCCAGAATTATATAACAACACTCAAACACTACACCATATTGGGATCTTTTTACCCAGGCCAAACTAGAGCTCTATGTTATATCACATTCAAGTGCTAATCATAACTGACTTTGCTTAGCTTATAAGACTGAAGCTTGGATGTATTGGGTTGTTTTAGAGCAGTGATGTAAATATGATAAATAAATAAATAATTTCTAGAATTGAAATAGGAAAACTGCATAATTTGCTGTTGGGTAGGAGATGGTGACCAAGGTATGAGTCAGTCAGCTACCAACTTCAAGGGACTTTCTGCTAGCCTCCCTTTTTGTGATTCATTATCATTAAAACAGGTTCTAACAAAGGATGCCTTCAAATAGAAGACTGATAGCTTTTTTAAAAAAACTGTATTGTCACTGGATTTTTTGTTTTGTTTTGTTTGGTGTTGCTTTTTTGCTAAAATGACTGACAGCACTTAAAATTCAGGCGTTGCCAGAAACCACACACTGAAAGTCTGAGTGGATTAATATTCATAATTCATAGTAGCAGAGTACACCAAGCTATTTCTGTGAATGCACAGCTGTAAAAAAGTTCTAGCTACTCTGAATGCTTTTAGCATGGCACAAGGCGGGGGTGGGAAACATGCTGACTGTTTCAGGGTATCCACTAATAGGTAATTCAAAGGAAATGGATGCCCTAAAGCTGCTTTCTACCTGTAGGTGTGGTGGTGGACATTACACACAGCACATATTGCTTGCCTTCTCTAACAAAAAATGAGGGGCAGGGAAGCCTTCCCAACTCACTAAAGAGAAGATGAGGTTATGAATAGCAATCAATACATCAAATATGTGCTAGTTTTAAAAGTCAATATTTCAAAGGTGGGATCATTTAATAAAATCAAGCGGTGTCACGACCCAGGTAGCAGAGCACCAATAACCATACACAGAAGCCAGAATCTATCTAATATCTTTATTAAGGAAATATATAAAGTTAATAAAAGCAAGCGTATGAATTAGTCCAGGAGTAGACCTTTCAGGAAAGGTCAAAATTAGTCCAAGGAAACAATGTCCAATATGAAATATTAAGGTCCAAAGTTGTAATCCAATAACCGAAACACTCACTTGCCAAGCAAGTGAGGGGAGATGACAAGGTCCTTTAGTCCATGAACTTGAGCAAGGCTAGGAAATAACTTGATTCTTGGAACACAAGGCTTGATTCAAGGCAACAAGGAAACGAGGAGCAAGAATAGGATCCGTGGAATTACTTGGCGAGGTCCGGAAAACAAGGCAAGATCCGGAGAGTAAAACAGGGCTGGAAACGAAGGCTTGAAATCGGGAACAAGGCTTGAAACAGGAACGAGGCTTGGAAACGGAGTAGCTGTCCACACACGCTACTCCGGTAGCTGACGAATTGACTCCGCAAGATCCCCTTGTGGGTAAAACACCTAAATAGGGTCCCGTTTTCCCGCCAAAGAGCAGTTCTCTAGAGAACCAGAAACGAAAGCTATTCTCTGAGTCCAGATGTGTGACTCCTTAAAGTTTCACATGGAAAGCAGACTTAATCAGCTGAATGCTTAGCAGCTATCCTCGCACTCCTGCGAGAGGCCGCTTGAACTCCCCTCTGTTGTTTACAAAACTCATGGCGAGAAAACGTAGGAGATTTAGGTTCAGGGCTTGTTTGACAGACTTCTGGAAGACAAATCTCTTGCAGGTGCAAGGTTTCCAAATCTGGCTGGGAAGGTTCCAATTCTGACTGAAACGGTGAAAAACCCAAGTTTTCCTCTTCATCTAGCACCACAGTGCCAGGAACGGGACTACAAGGCCCATGACTCATCACAAGCGGGGACAAAATGGCCACCTGACAATTTACATAACAGATTCAGGTTAATTGGTCAAAGCAAATGCTTTAATTTCCAACACTGGGGCTGTAGCTGCTGAAATCTTAAGAAATAGTGTACAGGGACAGTGTGCTGACAGCTGGATTGAAGGAAGATCTGTCTCAACTTGCTTTTACACTGTGGAATTAATGCAGTTTCACACCACTTTAACTGTTACGGAATTCTCTGAGGACCCTTCGAGACAGGCCCTATATTCCAGGATCTGATCCCAGGTTTTTTGCCTCAAACGGGATTATAGGAATCCCCACTGCCAGATAATCTGAAATAAACAGAAAACCTGGGATCAGATCCTGGGATATAAGGCCTGTCTGGAAGGGCCCTAAGTTCAAAAGTCTTCTCTGCCAAAGGATGTTGGTGCCTCAACAGATTATCAATCTCAGGATTCCATAATATTAAACCATTGCAATTCAAGCAATGTCAAACTGCATTAATTGTGTGCTTGGTATGAACGATCCATAGTTGGTAAGAAATGTGGAAGTTGCCTTTTTGTTGCTTATGTCCCGTTCTGGACCAGATAGCTCCAAAAATGTCCTAGTGCCAAAAACTTGGTAAATCAGATAGCAGTTTCCTGGTGCCAGAATGTGGTGGATCATTGGGGATTGCTTGTTTTCTGTCTCACTCTTGCTCTCTCTTTCCAGGCAGAAAGCTAATTTTGGAGAGCAATGAGACCAATACTACATGCTATGTCTTGAGTTGCTCCATCTCAGGCAAGAAGCTACTCAGGGATGTGGGCACTTGGTGGGAAGGTGGAGAACAAATCCAGCAGGAAGACAAAGAGGAGAGACACAGCGTCTTCAGAGGGCAAAGAGCAACACAACTGCACATTTGCTTAGAAAAAGAGACCAAGGAGAGGAAAGTAAAATGCCAGTTTCCTCTGAAGACAGAGATCATCTTCACTTTGACTGTGAATGAAGAGGCTCTTGCTAGCAGGTTGCTGCCTATTTCACAGGGTAAGGCCTTTCCCAGACATCTGGACTATTTCATACAACTGTGTTTATTTTGAGCAGGGCTTGAGAAATTTACTTTTATTTTGAGCCAAAATTCTCTTGGCCACTAACTGATCATAGACATGTTTTGGGAAAGGTGTCTCATGCCACAAGCCGGGTGGCCATCTTTGTTTTCCTGTACACTAGTGGTTCTCAACCTGGGGTCTCCAGATGTTTTTGGCCTTCAACTCCCAGAAATCATAATAGCTGGGATTTCTGGGAGTTGTAGGCCAAAAACATCTGGGGACCCCTGGTTGAGAACCACTGCTGTACACTCATGAGAGGGTGCCTGTATAGTGTAGTGATCTGAGCACTGACCGGATCATGATTCTGGAGACCAGGGTTCAAATTCCTGCTCAGCTGTGAAAACCTACTAAGGTGAAGCACAGTTTCTCAGCTCTAAAATGCTCCATGATAGGGTTGCCATAAGTCAGAAATGACTTGAAAGCACAGATCAACAATAAATCTCCAATGGATCTTCACAAAAAGTACACTGCTGGAACTTTATACTTTCCCAGCTCTAAGTATGCTCTCTGAGGATCGCTGGCATTCACTCTTCCTGCTGCAGTATTTTGTTGCCAATCTTGATGGCTTATTAATGGCTACTGCATTATAACCCCTTCTCTTTTCTAACCACAACTGAGATTCAGCTTCTTCAAATCTAAATGAGAGATGCTGTTGACAACTGCTTGGCCCCTGCTTCTAACAGCCCTTGTGGTGACCCTTCCCTGGATCCCACGCATTACAGCCAAAGTGAAGTTGTTCATAGTTGCTATATAATAATAATCATCATCATCATCATCTTTATTTATATTCCGCTCTATCTCCCCAAGAGGACTCAGAGCAGCTTACAGGTACATATATGGCAAACATTCAATGCCGTTATTCAATTGACAAAGACAGACAGACATAAGTACATAAACAGTGGCTAGGCTTTCCCCTTTTTTCATCTCTGGCATTTGGAGGCTGTGCTCGACTCAGTCATGAGGAGGTGCTGTTGTTCCATTATTCAACACCGAGGAGCCTTTTGTAGAGTGACGCCTTCCTGCAGGCATGCTTTTTTTTCAGGGGTGCCTTTTACCTCCATGCCAAAGCGGCACCTATTTATCTACTCAAATTGCTGTTTTTGAACTGCTAGATAGGCAGAAGCTATGCTGATAGTCGGAGCTCACTATGCCCACTTCTTGAACTGCCAACCTTTCGGTTGGCAAGATCTTCTGTAGCTGGCAGTTTAACCCGCTGTACTAGCCACGGCCTCACCCAATTAATCCCAATTAACAACACCTGTGAGTCACATTATCAGTTTATCCGGCTGATGCAAATCTCTGTGACCGTTAGCTTTTTGACTCTTTTGGTATGGATTTCTTTATCCCAACATACTAGCAGTCTGCAAAACTACCAATCACAAGGAAGCATCCACTGCCACCACCATTGCCCTCTGTCTTATCACCTCTCTAATTCTGCTATAATAGCACTCTAATAACTGTGTGTGTGCCAAAACATTTTAAAGAGTAAATAAAAATACAAATCAAGATTCCTATATTAATTCATCTTGCTTTAGACAGTGTTTACCTTCAGATTAACTAGTTTACCAAAAATATCTCACATAGACTGAGAAGAAGAATGTGTGAAAATTGAATCAAGGGACATGAACAATTTAGGATATGCAGATGGCACCATACTGCTAGCAGAAAATAGCAAAGTCTTGGAATATTGCTGCAGACAGAGAAGAAAGTGAAAAAATGAGTTTACAGCTGAACATTAAGAAAACAAAAGTAATAGCAACAGATGACTAGCATAACTTTAGAATAGATGAAGAAGAAATTCAAATAATTCAAGATTTTCTCTACTTTGCCTCAGTGATGAGTGAGAATGGAGATTGCAGTAAAAAAATCAGAAGACAAGGACTTTGAAGGAATGAAACAAGATACTGGAGTGTTAACAAATATAATTGAACGCTAAAGTTTTAGGACTGAGCATATTTCTGAACGGGTTCTGTTCATTGATCAAAATAAATATATCTCTGTATGATTGTGAAAGCTGGACAATAAAGGGACCAGATATAAAGAAAAGCAATTCATTTGAAATATGATTCTGGATACATGTTTCATGGCTATTGTGGACTATTAAAAGGGGTCCGAGAGCCTTTGGAAGTCAAAATGACTAAACTAAGGGCCCTTCCACATAGTCATATAATCCAGAATATCAAGGCAGAAAATCCCACAATATCTGCTTTGAACTGGGATATCTGAGTCTACACTGCCATATATTCCAGTTCGAAGCAGATAATGTGGGATTTTATTCAGCTGTGTGGAAGAAGCCTATTGTCTGGCCAATAAACAATCTGTGTCTTCATTCTGTGCAGGTCTCCTAGACCTCAGATCAGACTCATCCTAGCTTCAGGTATCACTTGGGAGGGTACTATAAAGCCACTATTTTAGTCTTACTCAATATCAGGATTTTGGAAAGTAAGGAAGTGGGACACATGCATTCTTTTGTGTTGGAGAGAAACCTAGAATTTCATGTCTTTCCTCCTGTCTCTCTCTATGGCTTTCTTTTGAAATATCATCTCAGCAAAAGACTGTTTGTTGACTCAATGTCTCGAAAGCAGAGAAAATGGAGGGCCCTGGATACCACTGGCTGTTTGTGTTGCATTGCAGTTTTTCATTATATTTGCTCTGGGGATGATACTCTGGAGAAGGATCTGCAGGTAAGTTCCTGAAACTTGTTTGCGGTGAACTAGTTTCGGTTCTCTGCTTGGGTGCTCTGTTTATGTGATTCAAAGGGTTCACAACTCTAGAAATGGAAGATTCCCTCATGAAAACAACAAATCCCAGAATTTTTAAAGAATGAAGCCATGAAGTGGCATTAATTTGCTCTAACAATGTAGTATTGGGAGTAATGATTTTTAGGCTTTTTCCACTCTTGTATCTATGGGTGGATGTGGGGGGCTGGCTGTACATGTAATTATTAAAGAACAGATAAATTGCTGATGCTCACAATTCACAGAGTCTGCTGTTCTAGGTAATGACCTTATTTTGTTTAATAGTATGGTGTGCTGTGATTTATTTCTATATACTGCATTTCCCAATATTGTTGAGGGATCTGCACATTGCCTCTCTGGCCAGTGGAGGGCATTATTCACAACATTTTTGTTGTGCTTTGTGTGATTATTTGCTATCTTTTCTTGTAGGGAGAAACACGAAAAGCATCTCAAAGGGCTCCAGAAAGGTAGGTAGATAAAAACAGCCTGAAAAGTGAGAGCTTAAGTCTGTCCCGAGAAAACCTAAGCACTAGACCAATCCAACTTCTGGCTTTTTTTTAATGTCTGGGAGAGGAAACGGCAGTGGCACCTAGGGATGGCTAGAACCCTAAAATGGCATTGGTACTTTCCCCTCTCCATGGAATGACCCTCAACTTAGGTTATATTAAAATCCATAATTTTGATAATAACTTGAATAACATAAATAATAATGGTATGTCTTAGAACTATAACCAGTTCATGCTAAAAAGGAACATCCCAAACTCTGGATCTAGAGCTACATAAAGTTGTACTTTTGATGGCACTTTAGAAATAACAACAATAACAACAACAACAACAGCAATAATAACAACAATAATAATGCAGGTAACTGGTGAAAGTGTGAATAGGTTCCATAGTGCTGGGATCACTAACCGTACGCTCCCCAAATATATTATGTGTCGTCCACACTCCATGACTAATGCTAGCATTCTCCTGGACTTTTTTTTCCCTTGTCTAACACTGAGGAGCCTTCGGTGGTGCAGTGGGCTAAACTGCTGAGCTGGCTGACCAAAACGTTGGTGGTTCGAATTCAGGGAGTGGGGTGAACTCTCGCTGTTAGCCCCAACTTCTGCCAACATAGCAGTTCGAAAACATGCAAATGTGAGTAGATCAATAGGTACCACTCCGGTGGGAAGGTAACAACACTCCATGCAGTCATACCAGCCACATGATCTGGAGGTGTCTACTGACAATGCTGGTTCTTTGGCTTAGAAATTGAGATGAGCACCAACCCCCAGAGTCAGACTTAACTTAATGTCATGACTAGACTTAATGTCAGGGGAGAGCCTTTACCTTTACTAACACTGGACTTCATCATTTGAAGTGGTGTCTCCTGCCACTCTTCTGTCTTTGCTGGCTTTCTCTTGCTTGTCCTTTCTGAAATTCTAGCATTTTGGTTAGTGCCCGTCTACTGCTACCCATTAAAATGCATTTTGCATCTTGACAAGCCCAGGGTCAGGTACTGGGAGGAGTGAAGACAATAAGAGTGTGCATTGTTTGTCATATAGTAAATATAGTCATTGTCTGTCATATATCATATGCTAAGTCATATATGCCACTGGGTGGTGAGCCTGGCATGGTGAATGAGGATCCATGAACATGATTCAGAGTTCTACCTCAAAAAAGAAAAGCTGAGCCTCTGTCTCAGGCATCCAACCCCACTGTTGTTGTTTTGTTATGTCCCCACTTTAATAATAATAATAATAATAATAATAATAATAATAATAATAATAATAATGTGTTGATTAGGGCTTTTATGGCCAGAATCACTGGGCCACTGGGAGTTTTCCGGGCTCTATGGCCGACTTCCAGAAGCAATCTCTCCTGACATTTCACCTACATCTATGGCAGGCATCCTCAGAGGTTGTGAGGTCTGTTGGAAACTAGGCAATTGGGGTTTATGTATCTGTGGAATTTCAACAGAGAGGAGGAAATCATGGAAATAAAAAAATCTGGCTACCAGTATTTAAAAAACTCTAAAATTAGGACAGTAAATAAAGAACAACACTAAAAAAATGGAATTCCAGACAGAAAACAGTCTGAGCCAGCTAACACCTCCCAACAAAGGCTCCCCCAGGCAGGAAGCAGTCAGGCTTTGAAGCTGCAAGACCATTCAATGCTAATCAAGGTGATTAGCTTTGATTACCTTGATTAAGTGGCCAATTGCCACATTCACACTTGCCTCAAACAGACAAGAGTTCTTTCCCCCACCCTGGACATTCCACAAATATCTAAACCCCACTTGACTAGTTTCCAACAAACTTCACAACCTCTGTCATAGATGTGGGTGAAATTCACAGCAACCAAATAATAATGAACTTCATTTATAACCCACCTTATCTCCCTGACGAGACTCAGGGCACTTTATTCCACAGCGGGGAAGAAGTGACTCTTCAGAAGCATTTTAGTCTCCTGAATCAGTATATTTGTCAAACACAGAATACAGAACACCATTTTAAAAAATCAGCAATATTAGTTCAATGTTCCAGTTTCACCCCTTTCGTCCCACTTTTCCCCCTTGTTCTCCCCTAGCCTCATATGTGATTGGACTTCATGTATAAGTCAAGGGAAGAGTTTGGGAACAAAACTGTATCTTTTCATATGACCCATTCATGTCAAGAATCATTCCGCAGAGAGGGGAATGCACCAATGTCAGCTGGGTAGCTTCCCATTGTGAATTCCTTTTCCCCATCAAGACATTAAAAAATGCTAGAAACTGTGCTATGAAGAAGTGAGTAGAGTGGGTCAGTGCTTCTTTTTGCCCTCCCAAGATGCACTAGACTCTTGCTTTGACTGAATGTCTAGACATGTACTTGAGTATATAGGTTATTGCAATGATGGCAAACTGATTTCAGAGTGAAAAAGCAATTTCCATTCAATTCAGCAAGAAGGAGAGCAAAGGAAGGGGATGAATCTTGTACTCCGCAACGAATTTGGGCAAAAGTAAATTGTTGCAGCTTCTCCTTGGATGAATAAAATACAAACCAAAATTACCGGGCATTTAACAAACAGTAAAAAATGACATCTAATTTACAACACACCCCATGTGTAAAATACAGTGTGTTTGAAAAAGAACTCCCTATTCACCATTTAAATTAAATGGTACATACAAATAAAACATAATTTAAAAACGTACACCAAATCGTGGTATGTGGTACATGTAAATGAAACATAATGAAAACGTATGAACTAAAACATATAAGCAGAACATTGCTGAAATATGAACTACTAAAATCTTTAACAGCTTGACTCCTAGATTTTCTGTTTTTCCACATCAGTAACTTCATCCATCTTGACCACAGTCTGGTGATCCTTGGCCACACTTGTCCTAGTTTTCATCTGTAAAATGCTGAAAGGCATAACATTCCTAATATTTTGATGCAGACGGGGGTTTTTTTGTTAGCTCTGAGTGAGGGATGGAAAGGATTCTCTAGCTCAAATTGTAAACAAGTAAAAAACAGACGTAGTCATGTTGTCCTATCTATTTATTGCAGATGTTTCTAAGCCAGTGTACAAAGCACAAGTCTATGAGAATGTCAAGAACAGATCAGAAAAGCTGTGACAAAGGGAAAATTCGGCTTCAGACTGAGTCAATCAATCCTGGACCACACCCAGCAACTTTGAAAACATGGTCATATTTTTCTTTCCCAGTTTAAATTATTTTCCTCTGGATCTCTTTGTGAATATTCCAGTGAGGAATACCCTCCTAAAGATCTAAACAAATCTTTCCCATTCATCTGATTTGTGAATGTGTTGAACCTAGTGCCATTGGAAACTACCTAGACTTGCACCAACCTACAAAATGCAAAAAAAAAACACCCTTCCAAACTCTAAAAATGAAACCAGTCCACTATTGGGATACACTTGTAGTTTTGAGAGAAAATTGCTCACTGAAAGGAATGTTGTATTCTTTTCCTGCTAATTTTGGGGGATGGTTGTGGAAGATCAGAAAGAGCCTTATGTCTTATGTTTTAATGGTCTTAATTATTTTACTCACAGTTATATGTTTATTGTTTAGATATTATGATGTGGTTTTTACATGTATATTGGCATTGAATTTTGCAATTATTATGTTGTAAACTGCTTTAGTCCTCTCAGGGGTGAGAAAAGCGGTATAAAAATGCAGAAAATAAATAATATCCCCACCCCCAACTTGGGCTGCACACAAGAAATAGTCTTAATAAAACCCATATGAAGGAAATATAATTCTGTAGGTCTAGGGCTACATGTAGAGTTAATGTAGTTTAACACTCCTTTAACTACTATGGTGCAATGCTATAGAATCCTGGGATTCATAGTGTAGCAAAGCACATATACTCCTTTACAGAAAAGGCTGAAAACCTCATCAAACTACAACTCTCATGATTCTGTACCATTAAGCCATGGTAGTTCAAGTGGTATTGTTATAGAAACCCTGGTAACCCAAAGAGAACCTCAAAACCCAGAGTTATGGAAGAGCAAAGCCCAAGATTTTCTTTCACTCAGAAACCTAATTTAGGCTAAATCCACAGATGATTTTTAGCCTGGACACACAGGTTCCGTATATACACAGTCACAGGGGGAATATAGGAAATCCTATCACCCTTCAGACTGCAAGCATAATCCTCTAACAATACCTTTGCCTTCCTAACAATGGAGCCCAGCCAAAGGTTGCAGAAGTTACTCAACACCCAGACAGATCCTCTTTTTGGAAACCCATTCAAACTATGCCAACACCCTTGTCACCCATTGTTTAACTGGTCAAGAACCATTGTTTTATTCTGGGTTAGACAGGAATTGAGCTATTAGCACCCATCAATTCAAATTCTACCCACATTCTTTACCTTCATGCACCCATGAGAGTAGGGACCAAGAAACTGCTACAAAACTTCAAATTGAGCAAGGACAATTTATTAAAGTTCCTGCCAGACTCAAGAACTAAGTAGCGGCGGCAGCAATGACACACAGTGCGTCTCAACCAAACAGCAGTGGAATCCTAACTGGCCCCAAATTAAGTCAATCAGCACTCAGAGTGGCAAAATTCCTTTGTTTTGAACTGCTGTCTGTGGCATGTCAGTTTTTGGGAGCCCAGACCCTGCTGGCATCTATTTTGGCGAAGTGAATAAAGCCTCTGTGCCTTTTCCTTCAATCCATTTGTGTCTCATTCGATTTTTGAAGCTAGGCACGCTGCGCCCTGAACACACGATTTTAGCTGAGCTGAAATCACATAACAATACCAAATTGCATTAGTTCTACAGTGCAGATGCACCCTAGATGTATAATTATGAACAGTGAGACAGCTGTCTGAGGCTGCAGATAGCGGAGAGCAGATACCAGGTATTGGAGGATGGTATGGGTGATATGCAACCTGCTCACATGTGGTCCCTCAGGTGTGTTGCTTTCAAATATAGAATTATAGATTTGGAAAACACCCCAAAGGACATTGAGTTCAATCCCATTCTGCCATACAGGAATACACAATCAAAACATTCATGACAGTTTGCCATTCTTCTTCTGTATACAAATCACCAGAGAATAATCCACCACACCCTGAGATGATGTATTCAACTGCTGAAGCAGCTCTTGCTATTGGGAAGTTCTTCCTAATAGTCAGTTGAAATCTCTTCCTGTAGTTTGAATTAATTGCTTCATATCCTAATATCTGTAGCAGCAGAAAACAAGTTTGTTTCCTCTGCAATATTCCATCTTTTCAAATATATCAACATGGCTATCATGTTCTCTCTCAAACTTCTCCAAACTAAACATACCCAGCTCTCTAAGCTGATTCTGATAGTGCTTAGCTTCCAGCCCTTCTTTGAACATGCTCCAGATCTGATTAAAGCCGAATATATTGTTACTATTACTTCCCTTGTTGTAGATGTTATCCTAGTATGGAAGATGTTGTTCCACCACCGCTGTTGCAGAAAAATGCAACATTCCTCCTAGTTGTCTACATGTGAATGGAATAGGAGAAACTGGAACTCATGACTCAGGCAGCAAAATGACTAAAGCTAGCCTTATAAATGAGTTGTGTAAATGTGTCAGATTGAAATACTGGCCACCCTTGGGTATGGACCACTTCTTTCTCATGAAATATTCTCCATTTACAGAGTTATTTTTTAGATTTGTTTCTGGCTCAAAATTTATAGAAAGAAACACTTGGTAACATTAATCTGCGTGTGACTTTTTTGTTCAATTGTAGCCTGTCACCATCATGAAATATACCCCTTTGAAACTGTGTCCATATTTTAGAAGCACCCTGTAAATGAGTGGATTTATTACTGTGTTTTTAAAAGGTTTAATAGAGACTGCCAAATGGAGAAAGTGAATCATGGCATTGTGGAAATGTTTTCTTTTAAAAACCTCTCCCTCAGCCTTTTCTGCTTCAATGTAAACCACCCCATCCCCTCCCTGAAATTATTTTTCATATGTGGGAAAGCATATAACTTTGGTAACCTTTGTGTTTTACCCTCAAAGGAGAATATGCTTTTAAGCAGGCAATGCTGTTTAAGCAGGCTTTTAACAGTTAAGCGGGGGGGGGGGGGGGGCAGTTAGATTGGATGTTTTATTTATGTTTTGTTTGCTTATAAAATGATTGAAATAAAATGGTTTGAGTTGTGTTTAAATCATATTGGGAATGTATTTAAATCGTCTGTCTCCTGGAGCTGACCGTCACACAGTTGGAGAAAAGCTGCATACAATTGAAGAGAGAGAGAAAGGGGTGGTCACACCAAAGAGGCTTGAACAGAATAGCGTCAAGGACTGCATGAGATCAGGTTGAGGGTCAGATATATCCCTAAGGCCAGAAACCCCCCACCTCTGAAATGTGGTCTCAGGTTGCCAAGTTGTCACCATGATGCCATGCCAAAGTTCAGTGAAGGGCCACTTCTCCGTTCCTTTCATGCTTCCTTTCATGCTTCTCTGTAAACTTCTACAGCTGTGAAGTTTGACAGGACATAAAAATGTGACATAAAAATTTGCACATGCATTTTACATCACTGGAAATGTCTGTATTTGGAGGCACTTCCCCAAACACAGTAGACACTCTGTTAACTGGAGTTCCAGGAACTTGAACTCTCAAGCACCTGGGAAAAAAAGTTTTAAGTAAAATTGCACACTGCATTCACAAAGCTGTTTTTATAATACAGTAAAATTGTGTGGCATTAAGGAAAGTTTGTCTTTATTTGCTTTTAATTACTGTATTTCAATATTAATGTCAAGTCAAGGCAGAATATGTTGGAAATAGCAACCTTCTACAAGCCTCCTATGCTAGTTATTTGTTATGTATATATTAGATTGATTATTATATTATATGTACTAGCTTGAGGCCCTGCAGTGCCCAGGTTGTTAGAAGAAGGCATTGTTTTTGGATGTTAGGTAATAGCACTTAAGTTTGGTCCAGATCCAACATTGACTGGGTTCAGTGCTCTCTGGATAAGGGTGAATTACAACTCCCAAATTCCCAAGGCAATCACCCCCAAACCCTGACAGTATTCGCAGTTGGCCATGTTGGGTCTGTGTGCCAAGTTTGGTTCAGATCTGACGACGGCTGGGTTCAGTGCTTTCTGGATAAGGGTGAACTACAACTGCCAGATTCCCAGGGCAATCACTCCCAAATCCTGGGCTGGGTTCAGGACTCTCTGGATAAAGGTGAATTATAACTCCCAGATCTGAGATCAATCACCCTAAAATCAGGCCTGTATGCACAGTTGGCCATGTTGGGTCTGTATGCCAAGTTTGGTCCAAATTTGACGTCGGCTGGGTTCAGTGCTTTCTGGATGAGAGTGAACTACAACTCCCAAAATCCAGGTCCATTCCCACTAACCCCTGCAATATGTTCATTTGGTCATGGGGCTTCTCTGTGCCAAGTTTGGTCCCTGTCCGTTGTCTGTGGGGGTCACATTTTCTCTGGATGTAGGTGAACTATAACTCCCAAAATCAAGGTCCATTCCCACTAACCCCTGCAGTATGTTCATTTGGTTATGGGGCTTCTCTGTGCCAAGTTTGGTTCCAGTCCATTGTCGGTGGGGAGTCACAGTATCAGTGAACGTACTGGAAGTCCCATCAAGAGTGACAAGTTTGGTCTCTTTCCCAAACCTCTTGTTCAGTTGCGGATCAATTCATCTATTAACTGTGTGATATTGGAAAGAGTAGGAAAGGGTTGAGGGAGAGGCAGTGGGCGGGTTCATGCAAATTACGGAACCCTGGGATGTCCATTCTGGAGGAAAAACAGAACATCTGGGACCCCGTATGAAAGCCTTCACTTGGGTGTGGGGCAGAATGGTGTTTGTGGAGGACACTGGCAGGGTTTGGGCTACCTGTTCATGGTGATCACTATAACCTGCATGTCAGTGGAGGGAGGGCCATTGGTGTCTCCTGCTCAGTGGGAACTATTGCTGTTTGTGAAGGCAGGAGGCTGTCTGTCTAAGTGGACACCTCCACCACATACACACATACATATTTTTCACCTTTATTATGTGTATAGAAGATAGATAGAAGATAGATATAGATATATTGGTATGCAGTTTTTCCCTCAATTCTGGGAGGGACTACAGACCATGTGACCAGATCTGGAACTGTTTTGTTCAGTTGAGTATAGTATAGTAATTGGTATACATTAGAAGTTAGTTGAGTACAGTATGCATCAGAAGAGAGTGTTAGTCTGTATGTAGCAGAGAAAGGACTGAAACAGAATGCTTAAAGAACAGACTGTTTAAACTTTGAACCAGTAAACAATGTACCTGTATTTTGAATACATGAAGTTTTGTAAATAAACCAACTATGTTAACTTTTAACAAAAACTACTTATTTTGGTCTCCTGAGAGCATGATTTAAAAGCAATGTATATTTTATGGGAGAGTAGGTTTTTTTGGCAACTGAAATAACACTTCTGAAGATCTGCTATATATTTTATGCACTGGATATCTTTGTTCCTAACAGTTCAAAGAGAAAACCAGGGATATCAGTCTAACAGCTGAGACACCTAAATTGCCTTGCATGAATACTAGCGGATATTACAATTAAGGAGAAGATTGACTCAAGCGAGTTTTTAAATCTTCTCAAGAAGACAATACTTTACAAAAAGGTGTTAGCATTCTCTAAACTCATCAATCCCAAATCAGCCACCCTCTCTGTTCCATCAGTTTTGGGCAAGATTGCTGGTGTGACAGTGAGACGAACATTTCTCAGCCAGCACATGTATAGTTCTGTGGTTCCTACTAACACCATTGCTGTTGCCTTTGGGGACTAAAAGCGTTGAATAACAGGCCTTTGCCCAAGGAATATATTTCTAGGAATGTCCAGGTCCATCAGCACAACACTATGATCAACTTCATCTGGTCAATTTTTGTGTATCTTATTCTCTCTAGGATTTTCAAAGTGACACAACTGTCAACCACTGATAGAACCAGAATTTAACTTGAAATGTTGTCATCCATCCTGTAGTTTGCCATAGATACAGGCATGCCTCATGTTTTAAAGTTTGCAAAAGTTCCTGTCTGGACTACATCTGCCAGAAGTCCTTAGACTGTCTGGACACTGACCATATTGGCTACAAATTCCGATAGTTATAATTTAAAAAATAACTCTTCCAAGCTCTTCCCTGATCTGATAGCTGTGATCATCTATGAAAGGAAGATTAATTTCCTGAATAGGGAATGGAATATTGTGTACAGGTCTGGGCACCACCCTACAAGAAAGAAATTGGTAGGCTGGAACTTGTCTAGAAAAGTGTATTGAAAATACCCCTTGAAAGCCAAGCCCTATGAGGAGTGGCTCAGGGATCTGGGGATGTTTATATTGGAATAGACACATTTAAGAAGGACATAATAGGCCTGTTAAAATATTTGAAAGGTCCATGCCTTAGTTATCTGCAGATTGCATCACTGTAATGCCCGCTACGTGAGGCTGCCCTTGAAGATGGCCTGGAAATTGCAGTTGGTACAAGGTTGGTGGCCAGGTTGCTAACTGGAATGAATTACAGGGAGCGGTCAAGCCCCCTGTTAAAACAACTCCACTGACTGCCAATAAGCTTCCGGTCCCAATTCAAGGTGCAGGTTATTACCTACAAAGCTCTAAACAGTTCAGTTTCTGCTTATCTTCACAATCACATCTTCCCCTATGAACCTGCATGGGCTCTAAGATCTTCTGGGGAGGCCCTTCTCTCACGCCCACCCCTGTCACAAGCGCGATTGTTGGGGACGTGGAAAAGGGTCTTCTTGGTGGTGCCCACCTGACCCTGGAACTTTCTCTGCAGGGAGATTAGATTAGCGCCCACCCTGTCCACTTTCTGTAAAGAATTAAAAATGTGAATGATCCATTGTGCCTTTGATTAAGCAGTTTGCGAGAAAATTGTGGTCCCTCCAGCCATAAGTCAACATCTTGCTCTGACCCTTTAACATTGTCTCTGTCCTATAGCTGTTTTGCTCAAAATGTCTTGGCCCTTCTAGCCCAAATTTATCATCTGGCTTTTGCACTTTCCCACCAGCCCTGCCCTTGCAACTGTTTTGCACAAGCTCCTGCTTTGCCCTTTAGTTAAGTAAATGGCCATTATGTTAGGCTATTGATTGTTGGCTGATGGTTATGTCTTTATGATGTTTGTTATTTGTAAATTTTATCGTGTTATATTTTAACCTGTAGTGTCTGAGCTTGTCCCCATGTAAGCCACCTCGAGTCCCTCAGGGAAGATGGTGGCAGGATACAAAAATAAAGTAGTTATGATTATATTGTATGACACAGCAAACAAGATAGATATGCTGGATTTCATATCACAAAATCACAAGTTGAACACTTCCCAAGTGTCTAGGACTGTGTGATGTATTTTCAGATGATGCGTGCAGATCCCAGTAGGGTGGCCTTTTGCAGTTGGCAGATCATGATTTTGTCAATGTCTATTGTTTCCAAATGCCGGCTGAGATCTCTTGACATGGCACCCAGTGTACCCATCACCACCGGGACCACCTGTACTGGTTTCTGCCAGAGTCTTTGAAGTTCAATCTTGAGGTCCTGATAGCGGCTGGGTTTTTCCTGTTGTTTTTCATCAATGCAACTGTCACCTGGGATGGCAACATCAATGATCCAAACCTTTTGCTTTTCCACAACTGTGATGTCTGGTGTGCTGTGTTCCAGTACTTTGTCAGTCTGGATTCGGAAGTCCCACAGTATCTTTGCGTGTTCATTTTCCAATACTTTTGCAGGTTTGTGATCCCACCAGTTCTTTACTGCTGGCAGGTGATACTTGAGGCATAAGTTCCAATGAATCACTTGGGCCACATAGTCGTGCCTCTGTTTGTAGTCTGTCTGTGCAATTTTATTTATTTATTTATTTATTTCTAACCTTTCTACCCCACCCTTCTCACTCGCAGGGACTCAGGGCAGCTTACAGACTGGCAATTTATTTTCTTACAACAGCTGAGGATATGATCAATGGTTTCGTCAGCTTCCTTGCACATTCTGCATTTTGGGTTGTTGTTGTTGTTGTTGTTGTTGTTGTTGTTATTATTATTATTATTATTATTATTATTATTATTATTATGTCACATTGAAGATGTGGCAAGCTTGTTTTTTGCTGCTCTGGAAATGAGGACAAAAATGTATTCCAACTGTAGGAAAAGATATTCTACCTAAATATTAGGAAGAATTTCTTGGTGGTAGGAGCTGCTCAGCAGTGGGATATTCCGCCTTGGAGTCGCCTTTCGGCGGGGGGGGGGGGGGAGCAGAGTCTGTTTTATTGTGAATTCTTACATGGCATTATGGGGTTGAATTGGATGGCCTTTGGGATCTCTACCAACTCCATGATTCAGAAGATGCAGTAGGGATTTTACTTTCTCCTTGTGATCCTTTCCCTCCTCTCAATCATTCCAGGTTATAGCTGCCCTTTCAAAAGAGAGATCTGATTTGGCAGAGGTATTTTGAAAGCGAAGCTGGAAGTTGAGATGGGGCAGCAGAGTAATGAGTCAGTCATTCAGGCATCAGAGTTTGTATCAAGTCAAACTTTATTTGGCACAGCAACCTTTTGGACTCAATTCAGAAATAAGAGAACAGCCAAAGGGGAGGCATACAGCCAAGGCAGTCTGCCAATCTCAGGAGTGCCAGCTGAAGAAAACACCGTGTTGTGGACTGCAAAGCTGTTCTGCATCTGCCTGGATTAGCAGTACCCAGTAATTTGGTAACTTTAAGGCAGGTTCTTTGTTTAATAGATTCCCTCCAGATGTTTGTTATGCAAACAGTAACCCAAAATATGCAGGCAGAGAATCAGAAAACTAAAGACTTTGCCCATTTATTAGGGAACAGTCTCATCCATCTTTGAAGTGGGTTGCAAAATATAACAATGTTGGATTGAGAAACAGGGCAAAATGAAACCCAACTATAGAGGTGAATCATGTTTAATCTTATATAAGAATACCACAATGTTATATATTTCTTCTTAGGCTAAGGAGCACTTGAGTCTCCATGGTGCCTGTCTCCAGATACAAGGTTGCAGTCTTAAAGTGCTATGTTGACTTTTATGAAGTGACTCTTTTGGTGTTTAAACTCCACTCTTCCTCGGGGAGCACTGACACTTGTGTTTAAATATTCAGTTCAAAAAGTAGAGTTTTCAAATTTTGATAGTCAAAGGATGCATGTGATTCCGATATTCAGTCTCTCCTGATTGCCTTTCCTGATTGCTATAGTTAATTATAGTATCGAAGCACCTTATCCTTTACACAAAAAATCCTTACACAAACATATTCTGGAAAACAGAAAAAGAAAGCAGGATATGTTTTATTAATAACAGTCAGCCACACCTCTAATGTTTAAAAAAGAAAAGACATTTAAGGACCTAAATCTGGAATAATTAAAAAGCATAAGGTGTTGTACATACACATGTGATATAAATCTTATGTTCTGCCCAGGTTTCCTTAACAGATACTGTTCAGATATGGTGGCTCTATATCATCCGAAATGCTATTTTAGTATCTCTCTGGAGCTGTCTACACAAGAAAAAAAAAACTGGATCAAAATCAATTTCAGTAGATGTGTGGCTATCAATAAAATATCAGTGCAGTATATTATGAGCAAATGCAATGAGGGGTGGAATCTGGAGCAGAATACTTTGAATTGCAGCTGGATTATTTTGCTGGTGTAGACAACTCCTTGGTGTTCTACTGTTATTTTGGGAACACTTGTTTCCAGTTCTTTGGTTGTTAGTCTAGCTTGAAGTAAACATATTGTTGACAGAATGGCCTTTTGAGAAGCAAAAGGTGAGAAAAAACAATTTCAGATTTTAAAAAAACCAAGAGTTCATTGAGTCTACCATCCTGTTCCTGGATGACCTGAGAAGCCCACATACAAAAGCACAGCTAAGGCAATGCTTGACATTTTTGGCCCTACCAAATTCCAAAGATGAACAGTCACAAAGTGTGGTTCTCTAAACCGCCAGCAAGGACAAAGCTGTTTTCCTGTCAACATGTACTTCAAGCAAAGACAGGCTGGATGTAGACGTGTGTCTTTGCATGTTTAGAGCCTCACCTAGTTTCTTTCCTGGCTGGAAATGGCCACTACATAACACTGTTCATATTCCAAAGTGAAGAACCTTTGGTGTCCTGTTGCTTGGACGGTAACTCTCAAAGTCCTTAAGATTGGTTGCAATTATTGACTTGATCTCGAGAAAGGATCCTAAACATCTGGAGCGCAAAGTATTCCAGTTCCTGGTTTAAAATACACGTTGGGGGGTTGACTTTTGCAGGCTTGATTATCCATGGATTTGAATAAAACGTTCTCTCTAGGTCAGTGGTTCTTAACGTGTGGATCCTCAGATGTTTTGGCCTTCAACTCCCAGAAATCTGAACTGCTGGTAAACTGGCTGGGATTTCTGGGAGTTGTAAGCCAAAACATCTAGGGACCCATAGGTTGAGAACTACTGTTCTAGGTCCTCCAAATCAACATTGGAAGTTGACCATGGAATCCTGCTGGAGATGCCTAAAGAAGTGTTCTTAGAGTTTTTTAAATTGTGTTTTTTAAATTTGACACTTCTCCCCATTGGCAAGGGTCCTGCACTCTTAACGCCAGCAAATGTAGGAGGCTGAGTGTTTCATTCTCTTTTTCTGTATTTGTCTCAATATGTAATGTGAAGCTACTGGCGTATGTTCATCCAAATCTCAACAGTGTGGAAAACTCGCTTAAAACTGTTTACAGTTCTCTGTTCAGCTGATATGCTTGATTTTCTATTTGTGGACACTGGCATGCTTCCAATGCTGAAAATGTGTTGGGTAACCACACTCTGAAATCCTCCAGCGTTTGGCCTGCCTCCCTCATTGACATGCTGCTATCAGTGTCATCAGGAGCAGGCAGAGTACAAACATTTACAAAGCCCAAAGCTATGCTAAAAGGAGAGAGCAGTTAACATATTTCGAGTGAGTCAGAGGCAGACACCTGGGAAGGGTGTGCAAATACTCTTTCCATGAAGGAGCTTCTAAAGAGCCTATGAACGAAAGAACAGGGTAATGAGGAGCAGAAAGACAAAGAAAGTCTTAAGGGGTTGAAAATGCCACAAAATACAAACAAATGGAGTCTGAAGGACATTTGGCCTTCCAAATGTGTTGTCTTATATTATCTCTTAATTTCTTCATTAGTCATGGCATTAGTGGCTGATGGGAGTTGTAAGCCAAACTCTCTGGAGGCTTTTCTCCAAATTACCCCTGTTGACAAAAGTAAGGTTACCAATTGAAATAAGGGACATTTTATGAGTGTGCAGAAGACAGAATTTCTGTGGTTGCTGATTGTCACTCAACAAATTGTCTTCTTTTACACAACCATGAAAGGGAGAGATGTCCTGTTGCACCTGAAGAACCCTAAACTAAAGAGACTGCCATGGAATGCAGGTATTTATGGATTTGATTAGTCATGGATTTGATTAAAATGTTCTCCCTAGGAATCTCTAGGTCCTCAATTACGACTCCATGGCCAGCTTCTATTGGATGCAGACAATGGAGTCATGTTGGAGACTATAGATTACTAGATATAATAGGTGTCCTCTTAGGTTTAAAAAAAAAAATAACAGTTTTTAATTCACGTTTCCCCCACTTCCACAGGGGTCCTGAGCCCCTAACTCCAGTGAATGTGGGAGAATGTGTGGAGAATAAAAGGAAATATAAAGAATCCAACATTTCATTTTCATGGCATCCACACAGAATATCATCAATGGTATGTCAGCTAGATAGAGTTGTGTGAATCATGGAATCATAGAGTTGGAAAGGCCTCAAAGGGCACCCAGTGAAGCCCCCTGAAGTTAGAGTTGATCTCCAAATCTTGTGCAAAAGGGGCATTTTGCCACCCAGCAGACTCCCAAAATGTCATATGCTTCAGTCTTGCTGGCTGCTGACATCAACTCCAGTTGAAACTGGCCAGAAAGTGGATACCAGCCACTGCTTAACCAACCGGTGACTTCTAACACCTTTTGGAGAGGCCACTGACTGGGCCAATCCAGCTTATCCAAAACCAATGAATGCAATTTGGGTTGAACTCTCTTATCTTAAAGTAACATAGTCACTTCAAGAAGAATGTCATTACACTATATAATCAGGCAGAGATGCACATTGAAATTTGCAGTTGAAGGGTTGTGTATCCCTCCCAAAAGAAAAAGATAGAACCGAGAATTGTTTAAAATGAGATGATTTTTTTCCCTTCAAATACATTACTACCTCCTCCTCCAATAGTATCATTTCCCACACAAGGTTGGTTCATTTGATTTAAAAGATGTAGAAACAATATAAGCCATAATTTGTTAACAAGGGGCCCTTTAAGTTAAAAAGAATGGAAGAGGGAAATGTATTTGATACAGTGTTTGGTAGGCTTAATTTTGTGTTTGTTTTCCAAAGAGAGGGATTAGAGGAGGCGGACAAGCCAGGCGCCCAGCATTGCCAGAGCCATGGGCAGGGAGAGGTGGGCAGAGGGCAAGCTGGCAGCTGAGTTGCAGAAGTCGCCGTCGCAGCACTCATAGGTGGTGACGTAGTTAATCCCAGCGAAGCTTTCGGTGGAGTTCTTGTTACATTTGTCCTGAGCCACACAGTTTCTCTTCTTGATCAAGCTCTTTCCAGCTATAGGGGAGAAAACAACCATTAGGAAAAGTAAGTGGTCATTCAAGGAAGCAATTTGGTTTGGCTTTCATACTGATGGGAACTGCTGTCTAACACTGGTATTGAGACACACATAGTCAGGAAACATCAGTGTGGTCAAGATGGAAAGAGTTGCCAATATGGAAGCACAGACACATTAGGCCTATTGGGAAGAGCTACATTCTGCCCCCTCTTTGGCTTTCTTCCCTGCTAAACTAACTGAGGCTGGATCTACACTGCCAAATAATGCAGTTTGAACTGCATTATATGGTCAGAATAGATCCATATAATATAATTCAATGCAGTTCAAATGGCATTTTATTGGTCTATATTGATAATAAAATCTAGTAGAGGCACCAGCACTTTCTGGTAGATTAGAGACCTTGTAAAATGGCAGATCCCAGGACCCCACAGTATTAGCCATGGCGTGAAAGTAGTGCCAAACTACACTAATTAATCTATATAAATAAAAATGTATTGTCTGTCAGTGAGGGACCTCATATCTCCCAAACTACTCCACCGATTGCTATGAAATTTGGACATAGCATTTGATCTGCTATGTGTTTTAAGCCTACTTTCACAAACCTGACACACCTTCGAAAGGTAAAATCATATCCAAAGCAACTGCTAATCAGTCTCCTTCTCCCTTAGCTACCATCCTAACAGATGGATCCTTCCCTAAGCAATGGCCAAGCACTTCCCTCCTCCCTTAGCAACCACGTAACAGACTGCTCCTCCCCTTAGCAATGACACAATCAATGGCCAAGTAGTCTCCAAACTTTAGCAACCAATGTGGGCAGGGTTGCAAGGGAAAGCTAGGTCCACCTCCTTGGCACGAGGAGTTACGCGAGGCCAAGGCTCTGAGGCCTAGCCACGGAAAGGGTGTCAGGAGTGACTTCAGAAACTGCAAGCTGCTTCTGGTATGAAACACTTGGCCATCAGCAAGGATGTTACCCAGGTGACACCCGGATGTTTTACCATCCTGTGGAAGGCTTCTCTTTATATATCTGCAGAAAGTCCAGGGTGGGAGAAAGAACTCTTTTCTGCTACATGCAAGTGTGAATGTTCCAACTGGCCAACTTGATTAGCATTACCATACATAAGAAGTGTTGCAACCAACTTGATTAGCATTGAATAGCCTTGCTGCTTCAAACCCTGGCTGCTTCCTGACTGGGGAAATCCTTTGTTGGAAGGTGTTAGCCTGCCCTCATTTTTTCATGTCTGGTATTCCAGTTTTCTGAGTGGTGTTCTTTATTTATTGCAAGAAATATAGCAATTGGCCAACTTGATCAGCATTGAATAGCCTTGCCACTTCTGATGTGAGAGAACTGGTCGTCAGCAAGGATTTTGCCCAGGGGACACCCACATGTTTTAGCATCCTGTGGGAGACTTCTCTTTATATATCTGTGGAAGGTTCAGGGTGGGAGAAATAACTTTCCTGAGTTTTTTATAATTGAACCAGACGGGGCCACAGCAACGCGTGGCTGGGTACAGCTAGTTCTAGAATATAGATACATCGTATTAACCAAGTCCTGCCTTACCAGATGCTGAAGGTTTAATAAAAGTGTATTTATCAGTCATTTCCAAGATACAAGGAAAGAAATCCAAAGATTCCACACAAATCTTTAACCACTAAATGCAAAATGTCTGAACTGTTTAACAAAATGAATAAAATAATAGGGTAGGGAACAAAGGAAGAGAGAATTACTTTTTTAAAAAGAGGTGAATGGGGAATGAACAGCCCAAACCAAGAGAGACACTTACCTGCGGCTCCTTTGATGGTGGCACATACCTCCCCAGTTTGGCAGGTGACAGTTGTGGTGTGGCATGGGATGTTAAAAACAGTGAACGCACAATGTAAGCATTGCACAGCAGCTCCTGAGGAAAAGAGAAAGTTTTCTTTAAAAAAATAAAATCAGGAATACAATGAAACGTGTTTTCAGTGAATCAGGTAAACAATACAGAAGCAGTCTTGATAGGATGGTGGGCTGTAGCTTTCAGGACTGGCTAGAAGTTCATTCTTAATACTTGGTCTTTACAAACCCTTCCTTGAAGAAGGCTCAGAGTGTCAAAAAGTTTTTTTTTACTATACTGTAAACATCCAGTAAAACAGAGCTTATGTAACAGTATAGAAGATGATTCCTATAGGATAAAAGAAGTATCTGGATAAGGCAAGGTGGGCAACTTTGGAAAGACTAGGGAGCTACATTAGCTCCCCAGTAGACCATGGAGAGCTGCAACCCCAAATGCATATCACTAGAAAAAATGTCCCTCAAATGCCTTTTAGGGGTAATGGGAAGCATTTTCACCATGTTTCCTGCCCCACTGGGCTCTTTTAGCCCAATGGTATCACTATGATTGGTATTACTCACTTTGGCAACACATGAATCTCCTCCAATACCAAACAATAACATAATATTATAGCAAAAATATCAGAAAACTTGACAAAAGCAGTGACTGTGGGAGAAATAACTCAACAAAACCCACAGTGCATGCTTGCAGCACATAAAGATGAATGAAATCACATGACTTGAAGCGTCCTTGCAATTCAGTAATAATGACAGCTCTGACCACAAGGCATGCACATAAGAAGTTTCAAAAAGTACACATACATATAGTTTGTAGGTATATCAGTACAGGATATAGACTTATAAATGTGTGACACCAAGAACTGGGAAACCTTGGCCCTTGAGCGCTCTAACTGGAGGTCAGCTGTGACCAACAGTGCTTTGGAATTTGAAGAGGCACAAATGGAGGGTGAAAGGGAGAAACATGCAAAGAGGAAGGCACATCAAGCCAACACTAACCAGGAACACCTTCCACCTGGAAACCAATGTCCTCACTGTGGAAGAACATGCGGGTCAAGAATAGGGCTCTACAGTCACCTATGTACCCACCGCCAGGACACTATACTTGGAAGGCCATCATACTCAGACAATGAGGGATCACCTAAAGTTAAGGCTAAGGCTCACAAAAAATGTTTTTGTAATATTTATTTCTAAGCACACAGATGTTTTTATTAAAAATAATAAATTTCTGTTGAAGTATTGCATCAAAGTTTTGGAGACAATCACTTTGGTGTCACCCCACCTCTGACAGTCATCCAGTGAGGTCTGCACCCCTCACACCCTCTTAGGGACATCATTATTTTAAGTCCAGAAGCAGCCTTTATTAAACAATAGGACGTGACCAAAAATCACTTCCTGTTTACTTCATACCTTAAAAAATAGAACATAAATTACATTTGCAAAAATCTGAGCCATTCTGAGCAGTCTTTAAGGTTCATGTGAGGCTCACGGGCTGTGATTTGCCTCCCATTATGGTAGGACATACCTTTTTATCTGCTAAGGGACCAGTTGTTGCCAGGGCTCATCTTGTCCTCTCCATGGCACCTAAATTGTTTTGAATTGAACAGGAATTGGCCCCAATTCACTCATACATTGAGCATGTGGAAGCGTGCTTTGGCATCTGCTATAGTGTATGACTGCTGGACACTCCCTGCACATTTCCATCTAAGAAATGACAGTTACCACTAGGAGAAACTCCACTTTGTTTGGTTTCCTTTGAGTGAGATGGTAGCAAAGGAGATTAACTGTTCTTTGTAATATTTCCCAAGAACAGCTTAAGTGGAGACAAATACCTAGCACACATACATGGTAGCTAATACACCTAGACTTCAGCCTAATGTCATCTCTCTTTCTTCACAACAGCACACAAATCTCTTCCATTATTTTCAGAACATTCCGTGACCTCCCATATTTTCATACAAGTGAACATCTTATAATAACAGAATTTTTTGTAGCACATTAACAGACATATTTGGTATGCATATAATGCACCCTCCAACATTTCACAGTTCAAAACTGGGGCTCCTTCCACGCAGCTGAATAAAATCCCATATTTTCTGCTGGAATACATGGCAGTGTGGACTCATATACCTCAGTACAAAGCAGATATTGTGGGATTTTCTGCCTTGATATTCTGGGTTATATGGCTGTGTGGAAGGGTGATCAGTGTAGAATGACACACAATCTAGGAACAAATGCAGCAGTTTGCTTTTGTCAAAGCCTGCAGGAAAGGGCAAGACTCCACCCCTTCCTTTTCTCTCCTTATTGAGTTACTTGGAGTTTCCACAAAGCCATATAACCCAGAATATCAAGGCAGATGATCCACAATATATGCTTTGAACTGGATTATCTGAGTCCATACTGCCATATAATCCAGTTCAATGTGGATTTTATACAGCTGTTTGGAAGAGTCCTTCAATGCAAACTACTTTTTCACTTTGATGTCAGTTTTCAGCAAATGAATTAAGTGAAGCATAAAGCGGGAAATTGGAAGAGAAAGTAAATCCATTTCTGGACTTTCACAGCTGAAATAAGTCAAGGACAATGGGGGGAGAGAAGAAGAGAGAAACTGAGACATTTTAAAAGCTACTGAAAAAGTGGGATGACAGATTAATTGGTACAGTTGGAGGAAAAGATACAATAAGAGTATTACAAAAGAGGAGAAATAGCCATTGTGTGATTTTTTCTGAATGAGATAGTTAATTTTGTCATTACAGTAGAGTCTCACTTATCCAACACTCACTTATCCAAAGTTCTGGATTATCCAATGCATTTTTGTAGTCAATGTTTTCAATACATCATGATATTTTGGTGCTAAATTAGTAAATGCAGCAATTACTACATAGCATTACTGTGTATTGAACTACTTTTTCTGTCAAATTTGTTGTATAACATAATGTTTTGGTGCTTAATTTGTAAAATCATAACCTAATTTGATGTTTAATAGGCTTTTCTTTAATCTCTTCTTATTAGCCAACATATTCACTTATCCAACATTCTGCCGGCCTGTTTACGTTGGATAAGCAAGACTCTACTGTATTACAAAAGAGGAGAAATAGCCATTGTGTGATTTTTTGAATGAGATAATTAATTTTGTCATTATTAGAAATCAGTCAGGATAGGACACAGCAGAAAATCAACTCAAAAAATAGCTCCCAAATAAAAATCTCTGTATATATATCTAGCATAGGTTGACTATAAACTTGTTCTGGAAGACTCACATATTCTTAGCATGATGTTCCCTTGGCTAAGAAAAGCAGTAATTCCTTTAGTTGTGGATTTTAACTTTCATGGGGGGACCTGTGCTCCTAATCCCAGCAAATGTATAGGCATGCTTAGCCCCCTTCTACATTGCTATATAATCCAAATTATCAGATAGATAATACACATTATCTGCTTTGAACTGGATTTTATGAGTCTAAACTGCCATATAATCCAGTTCAGAGCCAATAATTTGGATTTTATATGGCAGTGTAGAAGGGGCCAAAGTCTAAAGAACCAAGAGATTCTTTTGAAATCCTTCAACTCTACATAAACATACAAAACCCTATAATTCCCCAGCTTCCTGAGAGAATGGCTTGAATTATTGAACCCATATTCAGTTGGAATTAAGCTTGTCTTTTGAATGCTGTTATGTAGCATTTGAAAACTCAGCAAAATGTGCCCATGTGTGATTGAAAACCACATCACTTAAATTCCACTGCGGCTGCCTGTGGGCTTAGAAGGTGATGTAGCAAGAGGCAGGGTGAAGCAAAGACCTTTAAGCGTAATTGTTTCAGCTGTCTAGGCCTGCCTGTTTTGGGAGTTGAGATTTAATTGTAAGTCTTGCTTCCAGACAAACTAATTTTACAACAGCTGTTTGCCTACAAGGGATATTTATTTGCTTTATTAGTTTAGGAAAGGTGGGTCAAGGGGATGGGAAGGAAAAGTGGAGGGGGAAACAGTGATGGTTGGGCCACCAAGTAGGCATTGCTTAAAGCAAAGACCTCAATGAACTATGTTCAGGTATGTACCTTGAGGTCACTTATTGATTTATAGCAACCCCATGAATTTCATCTCGTTTTCTTAGGCAATGAATAGTCAGAGGTGGTTTTGTCACTTCCTTCCTCTGAAATATCATCTATCTGACTCTGTTTAGATTCCAAGATCAAACAGGATGTGGTGCCTTTAGGATACTTAGGTTGTATTTCTATTTCAAATTGGCACCTGAAGCTCTATATTAGTACAGGACCATCGTGAAAGTGGACCACACCCTCCAAAAAACAAAACCTTGTTTTCTGCATTTCTACAGACTAGGACATGGAATAATGGATTCACATTGCAGGAAAAGTGATTCCACCTAAACATTAGGAGAACTTCCTGACAGTAAGAGCTGTTCAGCAATGGTACAAACTGCCTGGGAATGTGGTAGAGTCTCCTTCTCTGGAGTTTTTAATGCAGAGGCTGGATGGCCATCTGTCGGGAGTGCTTTGATTGTATTTTCCTGCATAAAGGTAAAGGTGTTCCCTTGAAATTATGTAAGTCTAGTCTGGCGGTTGGTGCTCATCTTCATTTCTAAGCCAAAGAGCCAGCGTTTCTGTAGATGCCTCCTTGGTCATGTGGCCAGCATAATTGCATGGAGTGCTGTTACCTTCCTGCCGCAGTGGTACCTATTGATATACTCACCTTTGCATGTTTTAAAACTGTTAGGTTGGCAGAAGCTGGGGCTAACAGTGGGAGCTCATCCCACTCCCTGGATTCGAAGCACCAACCTTTTGGTCAGCAAGTTCAGCAGCTCAGCGGTGTAACCCACTGCAGCACCAGGGGCTTCATTTTCCTGCATAGTCAAATGGAATTGGAATGGGTGGCCCTTGTGGTCTCTTCCAAATCTAGAATTCTATTATTCTACACCTCTCCAGGAATATCTAGGTCCTTCAATGTGACTCTATGGCCAACTTCTGCTGAATTGCTCTGTAGGACCTACAAAGGCCTACAGGCAACTTCCATTAGACATTGCATCAGAATTTGACTATAGAATTACACTAGAGAAGATTGTAGGATTCCTAGAGAAAT